>NC_134578.1:56084132-56389280 GCF_050947875.1 Dermacentor variabilis
CTCATACAAAACTATGGGTTCATACTGTAACGACAAATCAAAGAGAGAGAGAGAGAGATAGAGAGAACTTTAATGAGCACCAGCAGTTTATTCAGCTGGGCCTAAGCCTCCCACGATGGGACGTCGAGATCTTGCCTCTTCTCCGCTTCGTAAGCCTGCTGGGTCGCCCAAAGTTGGTCATCGAGATGGGTGCTGCACAGAGCGGCGTGCCATCTCGATGAGAGGTTCACGGGAATAAGGTCTGGGTATTGATGTTTGCACTCCCATAGCATTTCATGGAGTGTTGCTGATAGAGTTTTACAGGCCTTGCACATCTGGCTCGGGTAGATGTCGGGGTATATGGTGTGATAGCGTGTGAGGGAGGGGTATGTATTGGTCTGTTACAGGGGTGGTTGCCTGTGCTCTGTTTAACTTGTGGTGAGGGGTGAGGAAGGTTCTTCTTGCGAGGTAAAATGACTTCACAAGGTCGTTGTACCTTGTAAGGCAGTCGCGTCCTGCGGGTGAACCTGCACCGTCTCCGGCACGGTTGACTAGTCCTCGTGCTACGGAGTTTGTAACCTCGTTGAGGTTGGTGAGGTGCGGATGGAAAACGCCGGCGTGTGCTGGGATCCAGACGAGGGTGATTTGATTTTCATACGAATGCGGGACTTGTTGTAAGATATGGAGTGATTGCTGAGAAATACGACCCTTCATGCAGTTGTTGATTGCTGCGCGAGAATCGCTCAGTATGGTGTGACAGGCTGGGTCAAGAGTGGCCAGGGCGATGGCCACTTCCTCGGCCATCTCGGCATTTTGGGTAACGATGCTGGCAGCATGTCGGACCAAGCCGCCTGATGTGGTAACCGCCGCAAAGCGCCGTCCATCTTGGTACTTAGCTGCGTCGACGAAGGGGACTCCCGCGGTGTTGGCATAAGCTTTGATGAGGGAGGTAGCTCGTGCCTTCCTGCGTTCTTTGTTGTGGTCAGGGTGCATGTTATTGGGAATAGGGTCGGCGTGCATCTATTGCTGAATGTCGCGTGGTATTGCGTGCTCGTCTGCATGTTGACGGTGGTAGGTGATATCAAGCTTGGTTAGAATGCTGCGGCCCATTTCCGTGAGGGTAAGCCGCTCTAGTTGATATCGACGTTGGGCTTCGATTAACTCGTCTAGCGTGTTGTGAATACCTAATTGTAGTAGAAGTTCCGTGCTGGTGTGGTTGGGTAGTCCTAAGGCCGGCTTATAGGCTCCCCTGATGATGATGTCCAGTTTAGCCTTTTCAGCTTTGTACCAGATGAGAAAGGGCGCAACGTAAGTAATGTGACAGATGATAAGAAATTGGACAAGGCGGATGAAGCTTTCTTCGTTCATACCCCCTCGTCGGTTGGTCACTCGTTTCAGCTGTCTGGATGTATTAGCGGTCTGTCGTAGGATCCTGGAGATAGCCGTAGAGTTAGCTCCGTTGGCTTCTATGGTCATACCAAGAACGCGGATGCTAGGTACTACGGGTATGGGTCTGTCATCCCTCAGACTGAGCTCTATTTCCTCGTATTGGCGTTTATTCGTGGAGCCCCGTGGGGGGGCGGCGTCCATGGAGTGTGGGACTGTATAGGAGATGCTCCGACTTTTCGAGGGAACAGCGGAATCCCATGCCTTCAAGATAATCGTCTACGACGTCAATGGCGTCTTGTAGGGCAGTTTCGATTTGGCCGTCACTGGCCTTTGTAGCCCAGATTGTTATGTCGGTGTATATGGTGTGTTCAATGGCGTCGAATTTTTGTAGTTCTTCTGCTAATCCGAGCATAACCAGATTAAACAGTATTGGGTAAATGACAGAGCCTTGCGGTGTGTCCATGCTGCCGAGGTAGAGTTTCTCCGATCGAATGTCTCCGACCGACAGGAAGGCCTTCCGATTGGATAGAAAGTCTCTTACGCAGTTGTGTGTTCTCCAAGGTTGAGCAAGGAGATGCGTTCGAGGACGGTGGAGTGTCTTATGTTATCGGAGGCGCTCTCGAGGTCGAGACCCAAGATCGCCTTCGTGTGACGGGATGCTGAAGTTGGAGCATAGCGTATTGGGTGGAACGATGCTCTCTAAAGCCAATTATCGAGTGGGGGTAAGCAGATGTCTCCTCGATGTGAGTGTTTACACGGGTTAGGAGTGCGTGCTCCATGACCTTGCCTACACATGAAGTTAGCGATATGGGTGATGTTGCGATGCTTTGCAATTGTATCGTGATACGTAACAAGTATTCGAGATGCAGATGCAAGATACTACCGCAATTATTGTGTTCAATACGACGCTTTCTACTTGCATCGTAAGTTAATAAACTCGCAAATTGCGACTGCTTGCGAGAAACAATATCGCACACAAAATATCCGCTTTATGTACATGTCTCCCAGTAATAGCGCCATCTACGCTTTGGTTCACAGCAGTCAAACCTACATCCACCAGATGCTTCAAATTTCCGATGTGTGAAAAGGGCTAGACGTGAGGCATCCCAATTCTTGCATTCTTCACATATCGTAACAAAGCATCACGCAAGAGTAACTTCGATAACGACACTATAGAGGCACCAGAATTTGCGCGAGAGACGCCGCAGGCATTGGCGAACGGAGCACAGTACGGTGGCTACGAGCAAGTGTTATGCTATCGCCGCAACTGAAGACAAAAAAATTAAGAAAATAGGTCGTCTGCGCACAGAAGTTCGCGCGCTTGTTTTTGTGGAGAAGGCGTGAGCGCCACCACGAGACTTGCTTCGCCAATAGGGAAATGGAGACTTGATCGCCTGCCTTCACAGGAGGGCTGTGGCGGAGAGATATAAGAATGTCATTGCCTTTAGTTTTATTCAGGTTGCTTAGCGTCAGCAGTATAAGCTTGAGGAGCGGAGTTTCAGCCAACGTTCACAGTTTCGCCCGGTGGTGTTGCGATAGCAGAATTTTTTATCTTAAGATACTGGGTGCATTTTTTCGTGTATCGGAAATACAGACACGCATACTCGTGTTGCCAGCCGTATCATCATACATATACACGACACCCAACGAGCATCTAAGGTAGCATCGAAAATACGTGTGAGGCCTCATGTGAGGCCTCAAATAACTGAGGCCTCATTGACCAAACGCAGTACGTAAAAAATTAGGTAAGGTGCAGGACGGACGCATACGAAGTGGTGCACGTGAAACGTGTTGTGCGTGCTGCGGAGGGTGTAGGTGCGCTAGGGTGCAGAAGCTACCTATCCAAATACAGAAGTTACATTTATTCACGCAGTATATAGCTTCTGTTCTTAACGTTAATATGCTATGATTAAGTGGGGTGGGGTCTTATATTTTCATTTAGGAAACTTACTCGTTCCCCATTCACAGTCAGTCCACCATAGTCAAAGATGGGGCGCGCGAATTGGCATCCGTGCTTTCCGAATCTTTTCGCTGAACTTCTGGAGCAAACTTGTCGAACGCGGGTGCGCAATATTCAAGCGGGCATGGAATTTCTAAAAAATATTCTACACTTCTAAGCTATGTCAGTCCTGATGAGAATAGGTACGAGTTTGATTGAGTATGTGACTATGGTTAGCTGTGCTGCCATACGCCACTATTCCCGCTCGAAGTGCCACATGAGCTATAGGGCTCTCAACGCAAATCAAGAGCGTAAATTTTGCTACGATCGCGTCATCTGTGGCTCGACAATGGTGCCCTCTGTCCACGCGACATATACATCATCATCATCATCAGTCTATTTTATGTCCACTGCAGGACGAAGGCCTCTCAATGCACTCTCCTATTACCCATGTCGGGCGCCAACTGATTCCAACTTGCACCAGCAAATTTCCTAATTTCATCCCCCTACCTGGTTTTGTGTCGTCCTTGACTTCGCTTCACTTCTCTCGGCATCCATTCTGTAACTCTAATGGCCCACTGGTTATCTAACCTGCGCATTGCGTGACCTGCCCAGCTACATTTTTTCTCCTAATGTCAAATATAATATCGGCTATACCCGTTTGCTCTATGACCCAAAGCGATCTCTTTCTGTCTCTTAACGTTATGCTTAGCTTTCTTCGTCTCTTCACTCTTTGTGTGGTCCTTAACTTGTTCTCAAGGTTCTTTACAAGTCTCCAAGTTCCTGCCGTATATGTTAACACCGTTAGAATGCATTGGTTGTGCACCTTTTTAATGCCAGCAGTGAGCTTCTAGTCAGGATCTGGCTATGTTTGCCGTATGCACGCCAACCATTTTTATTCTTCTGTAAGTTTCCATCTGATGATCAGGAGGTCCCCTGTGAGTAACGGGGCCTAGGTAAACGTGCTCCTTCACATATTCTAGAGGCTGAGTGGAAATGTTGAACCTTTGTTCCTCTGCCGGCCTATTGAGTATTATCTTTGTCTTCTGCATAATAATGTTCAACCCCACTCAAACACCTTCTCTGTTAAGGTCCTCAGTCATTTCTTGCACTTCTTCTCCAGTACTGCTGAACAGGACAATGTGATCTACAAATCAAATGTTGGTGAGATATTCGTTGTTGATCCTCACTCCTAAGCCTTCCCACTTTAATAGCTCGAATACTTCTTCCAAGCTTCCAGTGAATATCATTGGAGGGATTGAGTCCCCTTGCTTGGGCCCTTTCTTTGGAGGCATCTTTCTACTTTTCTTATGGAGAACCAAGGTAGCTGTGGAATCTTTTTAGATATTGTCCAGGATATTCATGTATGCCTCCTGTACTCCTTCATTACGTAATGCCTCTATGAGTACTGATATCTCTACAGAATAAAATGCCTTTTAATACCCTTTGAAAGCCAAGTAGAGAGGCTAATTGTATTCTCCGGATTTCTCGATTACCTGATTCATTACATGGACGTAATCCATTGCACAGCATCCCTTCCTGAAGCCAGTCTGTTCCCTTGATTGACTGAAGTCAAGTGTTGCCCTTATTCGATTAGAAATTATCTTGGTGAATATGTTATACAACGTGGAAAGTAACCTAATGAACTTATTATTTTTCAATTCTTTAACGTCTCCCTTTTTGTGGATTAGCATAACCTTGACACTCTGCCACTTTTCTGGAACTCTTGAAGTCGTGAGACATTTCGTTTTAAAGGCCACACATATTTGAAGTAGGATAGCCTCTCGGCCTTTGGTTAAATCGACTGTTATTCCGTCTTCACTTGCCACTTTTCCCCAGTTCATGTATTGCAAAGTCCCTCTAATTACATCGCAAGTTATACAAGGAGCCTCTGTACCTTGTTCACTACTACTTTGAATGGAAATAGTTTGGCTGCTCTGGGTACTCTACAGGTCAGTATAGAATTCCGCAGCTGCTTTTACTATCTTCGAAATTGCTGATAGTACCCTGCTTATCTCTCAGTGCATACATTTTTACTTGTCCTATTCCAAATCTCCTTCCCAGTGATTTCATGCTGCGTCCATTCTTTGCGGCTTCCTCAATCTTTCTCATGTTATAATTTTGTACATCCCTTACTTTCTCCTTGTTGATCAATTTAAGAGTTCCGAGGAGATGTGTCTTATCTCTTGAGTTGGACACTTTCCCTTTTTGTCGTTTCTTTTTTTTAGGTCCTTCGTTAGGCGGGGGAGCTTGTCTACTGATTACTTTGCTGCCCGACTTCAATTGTGTTGGCCTGTTTCTTCTTGTCTAATTTTATCTTTCTCTCTTCATATTGAGGTGAATCGCAAACCTTACGAAACTATGATCGCTGCTCTTTACCGTAAGTAAAACTTCTACACTCTGCACTATGCTGGGATTGGCAGGAAGTGTGAAATATATTTCATTTCTTGTTCCTCCATTAGGGCTTTTCCAGGACCACTACCTGTTACTACATTTCCTCAAGAAGGTTTTCATTATTCGGAGTTTATTCCTTTCCGCGAATTCCAGTTCTACCAATGTCTGTCCTCTAGTGTTTCTGGAATCAATGCCGTAGTAGCCAATGGCTTATTCACAAGCCTGATTTTTCCCCGATTTTGCATTAAGTCGCCCGTGACTACAATATACTGAGTTTGCACATTTGTCATTGGTAATGCAGCATCTTCATAAAAGCTTTCTTTACTTCATCATCGTGACTGGAGGTTGGGGCGTAAGCATGTACTTGTTGCCCACTATGTCCTTATGGACTATGTCCTACGTCACATTGCTTCTTATCTGGGAGTCCTCTTTAGCAGAGGATGTGGCCGTTCGTCAGCACTGCATAAGGGTCACCAATTTTTTTAACCTCCCTAAGGGCAGTATTATACCACACAGTACCTGCTAGTTCCTCAGGAAGTGCTCCTAAGCTAGCTTCATTAGAGTGAGTTCGTGCGTTGAGCGTTTCCAGATTCAGTTTCCAGTGGAGGCCTTCGTCAGGCGCTCCTAAGCTGCTGGGAACTGAGGGCCACGGGTTATTGTAGGAGTCATGAGGGAGGTCGAGGCCGAATATGCACCAGGGAGGCCTATTCCTCTTCTGGCTAGATGTTGTTGAAGCTTAAGGGGCCGTCTTAATTTGGTTGCACCTGAACTAGTATAGCTCCACCGGCTCATGTCATTTTTGCCCGGTGTCAGGTGCCACTTCAAGCCTGGATTTAATGGAATCAAAGAGGATTTGAGCTTACGACTTTCAGATTAGAGGTCCGATGTTCTACCTCTGCTCCACGCCTCGTCTCACTCATATGGCCGATAATGGAACATTTCTAATGAGACAATTAAAAGACCTGAGGATTCGAACTTCTCACTATAGCAACCGGGCAGTCTAGATAGCTCAATCAGATAATCCTGTAGGCGGCGAGGCCACCTTATGGCGCAGAACACCAGCCAAGACAATCCTACATGTCTAAAGATCACTTAAGTTATCCTCGATAGACGGGTTTTAGATAAGTGCGTGGATATATGATATTTGTATACATATCGCGGTTCGGAGCCGCACGTAAGCCCGTAAGCAGGCAACTATGAAAGCGGCTGGATACACCAGACATTTTCATCATGCTTGAACAGCACTTAAAACGAGTAGGCAAAGGAATGATGGGGGTGTGGTTCGCCTCGCTCACCCCGAAACCACAAGACACGCACGCACGGGCGTACGTCCGTCTGCTTACTGGCACCTCCAGCTGCCCCAGTCGCAGTCGCCATCGAATCAGGAATCTTATGTCTCTTAATTAGCTACGACAAACGCGTATGTGATCTAGAGGCTGTCATCCGTCAAACATGCCTTCTACATTTCGCGCAGGGAGACAGCCGTGCAAGAAATGGTTACGAGAACAAGTCGTGTGCTACATCGTGGGCCGAGCCATCGGCCTTCACTTAGGTGGACTGGGGGGACAAAGCTGTAATTAATTACAGCTTTGTAAGTATGGAAGCAAAGTATGGCGGTTCACCTTGCTCACCCAAATTTGACACAAATACGTCACGTCCGATTTCAGCAAGCGATACCATTTAAACAAGCGAAGGACGTTCCATGCCAAAAAATAATACATGAAAGCGTAATAGAGTAGAAGGAAATAGACGAAGAAGGCAGGTATGTTAACCAGTTAAGTGTCTGGTTGGTTACCCTATGCTGGGGGAAGGAAGAAGGGGAAGAGTTAGAAGGGGAAGAGAGAGAATGGAGAGAGAAGGTATAGAGACGCGCATGGACAGTGCTTGAGTTAAAGCCGCTCTCGCAAACCAGACCTTCTGAGAAAGCACAAAACGGCCTTCACTGCCTTCTGAGCCGATGATCGGTGGGGACGGTGCTCTAGTACTGTCGGCTCACTCAGAGGACAATCATCTAATTTCCCCAATGTGTTGGACAAATATTGTCTTTGTGCTTGAAATCAATGACAATGGTACAATAAGAGGTCAATGTTCTTCTCGCATCCGAAAATATCCTACGCAGCACTATCAGCCATTCCAATTACTACTGAGGACTAGAGTAATCACTTCTTATATCTACTCAACAATACCAAAGGAGCGTTGGTATTATGGTGCCGAAAAAATAAAAAAGAACAATGCTAGTATAAAACAAATTCGTTACATGTGGTTTTAGCAAGCGATGCCATTTGACCGAGAGAAAAAGAAAGAAAAAAAGAACAAAAATAGAACCTGCATTGCAAATACGAGTTCATTGCAGGAAATAGCTCTTCGTCACCCTGTGAGGGACAAACCTTCAAAGACAACCCATGACAAGCCTTTTAAGCCTTGAAGGCCTAGAAAGCGTTGAAAGATGAGTGTGCGAAAATTAGAGCTAGCAGAACGCTTGTAGGTCCCAAATAAGTTGAGCTAATCTCTGGCATGCGAAAAAGAGAGCGCGAGTGCATACCAAGAGGGCTGTGGAGCATGAGGAGGAGGAGGAAAGAAAATGTGCTGACTAAATATTTTAAACATTACAAGCAAAGCTTCGACAAGTGATCTAAATATTTCACCAGAAGAACAATGACCTCCTTATTAATAATAATTGAGCACAGCATGAAACAACTAGCCCAGCAACACGTTTTGTTATTTTTTTATTAATATGCCTAATAATATTATTGTGAAAGAAAAATATCCGTGCATTTCGGTAGCTCACCTTTTTCACCACGATCTTGTTTCGGCTTCCTTTGATGTGTTTGAAGATTGTCCTGCAATAGAAGTCTTCGCGCATTGTTTGGCCAGGGAACTTCCTGTGGTTTTTCTGGTAGTTTTGGCTCGCCTTGACCTCTATGCATTCGGGTCTTAGGTTCCTGCGAGAAAAAGCGCAAATGATTGTCAAATTAGCTGATTAGGCGAAACAAAATGCACATCACTTGTAGCGCTCTGGTTCGCTGAAGCATAATGCAAACATCTATAGAAACCTCTTAAAAGAAACACATATTTCAGATAACATACATGTTCAACAGTCATGTGATACCAGCATAAATTGCTAATGCTTAGGCAGGAGATCTTGTTAGAGACCAGTGTGGAGGTACCGCCTCCTCCAGAGGGTCCGCGTAACCACTGGTACCTGGAGAACGTGGCAGTTTCGAGAGCAGCCACACGCGATTCCGAGGTATCAAAAGGTGTATCGACAACATAGTTGGTTTTAGATATGTCTTGTACCATATTTGTCTGACAAGCAAATAAATCTATAATGAAGCCCATGAATATTGTGCACCTTTTTTTCTATTTTTGTGATTTATTTTGAATGTTGTCCTCGATATTCTCAGTAGGTGAACCTGGAAGTTCTGCGCAAGAAACAAGACAGTCACTCGATGCTCGTGCCACTAAAGAAAACAGGAATGTAGCATGGTTCTATATAGCACGAAACCTGCTCGCTCAGATGCGCAGACTACAAATCTCAGCTTGAAATTTTTGTCTTCGACACCTAAAATAAACTCACTTGTCCGAACACACTAGTACCTAATAATAGAGAGCAACAATATGAGTCAAGTCATTCCTGAACCTTCCTAATATTTATATAGTGCCAGCGACCAATAGATACATATTAACTTTTTCTAAAATGAACTGCAAGACTTGTAGAGGGTGCGTGCCCTGCAGTAAACCACGATAGAAAGCCTGTCTGCAAATGAATGCAAGCTCATGAAAAAATAGACGACTCTGAATAGGCCCGTTATAATGTCATCTATGCATTGAAGAGACAGAGGTTTTTTTTTTCAAAGAGAACATAGTAGTCAAAAAGCGGGCGCAAAATCCGACACTCAGATCCCGTTCTCAATGCACATTACACACGTGGGAAACTTTTCGAGGTGCTTAGGGTCCCCATTCGACAGTCTGTATTGCAAAACCTACTCGTCAGTAAAGCTTGTGGGTCATACGTCACTCTTACATTTAACGTGCGTTCGGAGTGCATCAATGAAATCAATGACACACTCAGATCAATCTCCGAATAGTCCATTATGAGTCAGCAAATGGCGTAAGAGAATCAACATATATCATTTTTCTGTGCATCACTTCATGTATACGATGCATGCATAGATTAATTCATCTTTCTTTTTGATATTTTTATGGTTTCATCATATTTTTACCAATCTTTCATTTTTCTGCTTGTCACTGGCCCGTTACGAGAAACTTAACGCTTGTAGTGCTCCGATTCCCACACCCCCATTTTCCAACTGCTCATGTACCACATTAAGCCTAACCTGTGGCCAGCAGTTTCCATCCTAATGCAGGAAATGGTAGAACGTGCATTAATAATTGCGCAGACGCCAAGTACCCGTGAATTCACCCAAGCATCTACCAGGAAACGATTAAACACCAGCAACCTTTAGGCTAAGTTCTGACTCCCATTTCCCCTTTCTGCTGGGTTCTTCCTCCGTTTTCTTGTATGGTGGCAGGCTGTGCTCCCTCTTCATCCTTTCTTTATTCACTCGATGGAACAATGGTGCCTTAGAAAAAAATATTTTTCTTGGAAATATGTATTTCGTGATTGTTTAATAAATTCCTTTGTGTCTTTTGTGTACGCATACCTTACCTGTCTGTTAGCAGTCATCTGACAAATGGTTCACGTTGTTTGCTTCCAGTTCTCCGTAACTAGTCGCGAAATGATGCAACAATGCTATGTTGTCATTTTGCACACATTCATGGAAGATCGTGACTTTGCAAAAGCATATTGCTTGAAAACTTGGACGCCTATTATTATGTTATCACGCGTGCAGCATGTATCCTGTGCACGCGTAACTAGATTTCGCGAAAATGCGTTTCCTTTGTATTCATCAGTTCGACGAAAGTTAGTCTGGTCAGGTAACATCATGATGAAGAAATTGCGGTCACTTACCAAGTCAAGGTTAAGAAAACACAGAGGGTTGCGTTCTCTACTTCGAATTCTTAAAAATTATTTTGTGGTACTTTGCGAGCACGGAAAATAATTGCAAAGCATATTCACAGATTTGCGCGAAGGAGGACAGACAGTGGCTTCAAAATACGTCATTATGAAAGATGCCACTTAGCTGTTACCATATCACCTACTTCAAAAATTACTCTATTGCTCAAGATAAATACTGTGCCAAAGCTTACTTGACACGGGTCCGTATCTTGTCCTCACTGCACCGAGAAAGTCGATATTTTTTTCACTCCGCCGTCCACGTAGCTCATCAGGTATCCCTGGGACCACGCACATTCTGGATCGTTAGACCGCTCGTCGTCATGTGGTGCTCCAATTCTGCACGATGAATCGACATATACACTTGTTACTAATAATCTTTCTTCTGATCAGATCAGACGCTATTCGTTTATATTAAAAGATTGGTGTGACGTGCTAAACTCTGACTCTATCGATAATCAGCCGTAACAATTATAACTGGAAATAGAGTAGCTGCAGGTGGTAAGACTTTCAAAACACGACGGCGTAGTTTAATAAGCTCCATATTCTCCGTCGAATTGAAAGAAAAATATCTTAAATTTATGTTCACTTACAGGTGAGCGAGTTCATGAGCCATGACGTTGGTTCCGCTGTAAGCCCTAGCAGTGTCTTCTCCTTCGCCCGCAGCATGCTGTGTGCAAACAGCGCCCACAGCTGCGAGTCCTACAGAACCGAAAGCAGTATTAAAAATCGTGTCAAAAACTATCCTTTATGCTTTTAACTTGCACTTAACAATGTTGAAGTTGAAGACAGGCGTGGGCGTTGTGCGCACGGCACTAAAAACACACCAGCATTCCTGCCCGCTTACGGTGCGCACGCACTCGTCACGCAGGCGTTCTGAGATTTCTGTACGCATTCATCACGCAAGCGTTGTGAGATGCCTGGCAACCCTGCCAGGGTGATGTTCCTTGTGCTCAGAAGAAGCTGCCTGGCGCTCTACATCGTGCTAATGGTCGCACCAGCGTACAGTTCAACGCCACGCAAGAAGTCCAAGTCCAACAAGTCCACCCAAGCGCAACGCTCAAGAGTCCTGTCGCTGTCGGTGCTTCACCCTCTCGGCGATACGGGAAGGGTACGGCAGCAACTCAATAATGCGGCCGGCTGATCCCTTCTTGTGAACTTAATACAGATTACTGCCGCTCTCCTGCTGCTACCTGCTCTCGAAGCGCATGGCTGGTGCTTACTTCGTTCTTCGTCCATTTGTGAGCGCTCCACAAGCTACATCATGAACGCATGCCAAATCGCTCACTTCTCTATCATAATGCAGTTTATATTCGAGCAGACTTCGCCTCTCCCCCCCCCATCATTCTCCGTAGAACATGTTGAGGTAATTTCGCCAGTAGCTGTTCTCTCGTCGGAAACGCCTTCAATTTACTTTCTCCCCGTTCCAATAAAGGTCGGCTCCATAGAAGCTTATTCGTTGTCTTGGTTCTATCTCGACGCAAAGATTTATGGTGTCATCTTCCACGGTGGTAGGCTGAGTTGAAGTGACGCACTTGTAGCGCAATATCCTTGAAAGTGTTGCTTGTGACAAATAATTTCATTTACTAAATTTGATTTCAGGAGGGCGATTCTTACGTTGTGAGGTACACTTAAGAAAAAATGTGAAATCCAGCAATATTAGTGCATTACGTTTTCCAAACGGCACAAACCTCCCTTTGCCACGAAAAGGAAACTTGGTAAGGCAGAAAAGACCCAAAAACGAAACCCAGGTGGCAATACTGCCCGCACTGGTTTGTCAAGACGACGCGGATTTCCACAGCATTTGCACGGACCTGTAGTTACCCGTTTGCCATTAATAGACTAGGCTACATAATAAGTCAACCAGAGGCTGAGCCTAGCAAGATACAAGAACTTATCTGGCTGCAAAAATGCCCAAATTCAGTCGCGGTTTAGCGCTGCACTTGAACATCTCGGCCGGTGTTCTAATACTTCAATAACGACACATATGAATACCCGAAAAAATGCTTATCTTTATGATAATGTACAAGACCGTCAAGAACAAGTATATATATAAAGTAAATAAAAAATATTTTTGCAAGCTCTTCCTGAAATATGGGAGAAATTCCAGGCAGGAAACGGGAAGCGAGCTTCAACCGAACTCTCTAAGGCTCCGTTTCACATTTTTAAAGGCAGGTCTCATAGCATGTGAACCTCAGGTGTACATTTCATCTGCTTTGCGTGAAATGTGCGACCTCACTGGAGCCGAATATCTTGCATCGGTCTGTTTGTTCAGACCTTGATTTTTGGTTGATGTTGTTATTTCAAAAGATATGGATATAAACAGCACGTCACTTACCAAACTTCTTGCTCGCCCAGTGTACCTGCTCTAAACCAACAAGTGACACTCGCTGCCTGCCATTCAGTGTTGGTTCAAGACATTTAGCCAGGCAGTTCATACTCAATATCAAAACTCGGCATAAAAAAACTAATTTCTGGTACATTGTTTGTAGTCAAAAAGGGCAAACTATATGCGGATCCAACTAACGTGGACGCTATATGCGGAGATCCGCCAAAATCATATGGCACCCATGAAAGATTCAACACGCGTTGTAGGGTCTGTCATGGCATCGCACAGACGTCACTGCGATGTACGCAAAGAGCCGTACTAGTAAAATTACACCACTTTAAAGGGCCACTCGCCAAGTCATGCCATTTTGACCTGACAAGCGCAGTGGATACAATGCGGGCTAAAGATCGTGTCTGCTAAGTATTACATCACACGTGCCGCGGAACCAGTTGAGATTCAAAGCGAACGCCGTTTGCCCTTCTCCTCGCGGCCGCCGCTCTCCAATCCGGAGGGTTGACGTACACGTGCTAGTGCACGTGTTTCCGTTGTGGCGTCGCTCGTAGTGACACATGAACTCGAGAATTATTCAATGCAATATCTGTTATTTGTGTAATCTGTTGCTTGAATAGGCGAATTAAAGTTTACTTGGGTTTATTGGCACAAAGACAACTAAGGACATGCTGCGCCAGTCACAAGACAAAAGAAAACGCAGCGTTAGAGTAGGTAAACCTGCATTCCATTGTAGTTCGTGTAAATAACAAGTTGTCTCTGAAAAGGGGAACATGTTAGTAAATGGTACTAGCGGTTCATCTGCCAGTAATAGGGCAGGGTGTAAAGGTACATGTAAATTATATAGGTTGTGTATGAGCCTCCGTCGCTGTGTTTCAAAGAGCGGACATGTTATAAGGATATTTATTACTGTAAGAGGTTCCTTGCATTTTTCGCAAGTCGGCGGGCTTTCTTTTCGGCGGAGAAAGTTGTGTGTTAGATGTGTGTGTCCAATCCGAAGTCGACACCGGATCACCTCATAGAATTGTTTCTGCTGAGTGCACGGTTTCCGCTCACCAATTACGGGTTTAGTAAGATGTAGCTAGTTGCTTATACAATGGTCCCATTCTTGTTGCCATTTTGACATAAAGGCCTCCCGAATCGCAGTGATACTATCCTTATATGGAAGGGTTGTATTTGTTATGTATTTGTGCGCTGCCATTGATGCACACCTATGCACTGCTTCGTTACCCGGTATACTAACATGGCTTGGTACCCGGCAAAACATAATTGACCTGCCGTATTCGTTTAATGCTACAATGTTTTAATTAAAGTGAATGAGAATAAGAAAAATGTTAAGTGACACAGATCTAAAGAAGGCTGATACAAAGGAGCGATAAACTTTAGGTCATCACTTATCTAAAGTGGTTATTGGGACTTTGTTCCTGATTCCGCGCTCGGGAGAGCGCTTGTCCTTCGGCGTCGATGACACCAGGGTTTTTGGCTCGACCTCCATCGCTCTCTCTGAGGTGCGAGAGTACCGAGAGTAGGTCGCCGAGACCCGTGTCTCGGGCCTTGCAGTTCGATTCATTTCAGGGTCCTGCGGGGCTGGTTTCTCTAGGGCATTTGATGAGGATGGAACAGCACTGGCTGCTTCCATCACGGGAGCGGGAGGGGTCACTGCGGCACCTCAGCGCGTGGCCTTGGAGGATTCCGCAGGCCTCTGTGACGCTCTGCCCCACCTGCGTCACATCGGCATAACTTCTTCGTGAAAGGTATGACAATCGCTATTTCTTGCCTCAAAGAACGAGATTTTTTCTTTAAAAGATACTGCAAGTACATGTCTTATTTTTCCAGCAAGGGCAAGACCGCCAGTAAGCGGATCATTTCCTTTCGACTTAATGCAATGTGGGGAAGCAGTGCAGTTGTCAGATTGATGATCGTTGGAGCTGCACTTAGCAGAGGTTGCTTGTGCTCGGCATGCATCTGAAGCATGTCCAAACCTTCGGCACTTGAAACATCGTCTTGGGTTCGGGATATACGGTCTCACGTTTACCTTTACATACCATGCGTCCAGAGAGGTAGGCATTACACTTGTTCCAAAGGTAAATATAACATGTTTTCCCGGGATTTCATGGTCGTTTGTACGGATGACAATTCTTTGTACCTGGGTAACATTTTGTTCCAGGAAACCTTCCAGCAGTTCCTCATCGCTCAGGCCGATAAAGCCTTCCTTTGATATTACCCCCGCCTTCTATTTAGTGTTCTGCGTGGGGAAACTGTCTGTGTCGCGTCGCCAATGCTGGCAAGTTCTGAGAGCTCTTGTGCTTGATCTTTGTCATTTAATTCTAGAAGGAGGTCCCCGCTAGACATTTTTGAGGCTTTGTATATCAGTCCGATTTTGTCTTTCAGGCACTTGGCCACGAGGAGTGGAGAGAGCTTTCTTACTGGCATGTTGTTTTTGCTGTGGCCTACATAGTACTTCGGGAAAGACGGAGCATTGCTCCGAAAGGAAAATTCGAACGCTGCTTCGATGCCGCACCTTTTCAGACGCCGATCATAGGCGGCAGAAGTTTGTGCTGCCATAGAAAAATGTGTATGCTCGGCAACAGTGTCGACTGCAAACCAGGGAGCGCAACAAGGGGACGCGGCAGAGCTTGTGTACAAGCCTGCACGACGTCAGCCATGCGCCGTCACTGTTACCAAATATGACATAACCTAGGTTGGTTACTCACACTTGCTGCCAGGAAGCTCGGATGTAGTAAAGAAATGAGAAGGAGACAGGAGAGATGGAGAGTGAGAGAAAGACGAAGGTTGGATGGAGAAGTGCCTGTAAACCGGCGCTCTTGTAGAGTGCTTCAATGGTTATTTCTTGTTAATTTTCGCTGTAGAACAGCATAGACCATGGAAACCTATCATTCGAAGAAGCATCCGGTCATACACAAATAAAACCAATGACTGTCCTCCAGGAAGGCGCGCTTAGGCTGTTGTGAAGTATAGATAAAAAGATGGTCACAGGTCCTCCAAACTTGTCAAACGTGTTTTTTAATATCTAAGTGCGGCGTTTGGTTAAGTACTTATGCCTTCTCTTCCATAATTCACAGAATGCAGGCACTGTTTCCACAGATAGGGAAAACGGCAAAAATAATAACTATAAACAAATCATGCAGCAAAGCTGTGGTTTCAAATTGCAGACCACCATTGACAATCGGCTTTTCATTTATTATTATTATTATTATTATTATTATTATTGTTATTATTATTATTATTATTATTATTATTATTATTATTATTATTATTATTATTATTATTATTATTATTATTATTATTATTATTATTATTATTATTATTATTATTATTATCATTATTATTATTATTATTATTATTATTATTATTATTATTATTATTATTATTATTATTATTATTATTATTATTATTAAATTATTTAAAGACGTAATAAAAACATAACTCTGTGCCTCGAAGGACGACATATCCTGTCTCCGGCACAGCATGGTTTCTTCGAGGGCCTTTCAACAATTACTCAATATATAGAAACAGAAAGCTCTGTAGTGCAAACATAAGCAAATCAATCTATTTTTTACGTTACTCTAAGGCCTTCTACAGCGTCTCACAAAAGAATCCAGTAAAAAATTAGAACCCACCCTCCGAAGAAGCACTATTATTCATTACAATTAAAAGTACTTCAATAAACGCTTATCATTTTTACTGTTACATCACTGCATCTAGAACAAGCCCAGTCGCATCAGGCATACAACAGAGTATTTCACATCTTAACTTTTGTTCAAAATATCTATTATTGATTTGCCCGCTATCTGCTCATTGAAAACTAGAGCTCCTTGCAGATGACTGCGTTATTTGCAGGCAACTTAATGCATTTCCTATCCCTCTAATTATTACTTCTTTATTAGAATCTGTACACACGCAGTGTAAAGACTGGCAGATGCGTTGTCTTGGCAATACCTCGCAGAAATCGCAGCTAAAACGTTTCTTGTACGGCCCCAAGGTCAAAGCAACTAATCACAAATATTTTGATTTCATACCTCGCTTGTAGTCAGAGCTCAAGAGTAAAAAGGGAAAGGGAAGCTTGAAGCTCAATATTAGCTAGCTTTCCGGCAAGAGAAGCTCCGCATCACGAGACGAAATTTCCCGCTTATTGATCGTCAAGTTGCACCAGGGAGCCATGCTGTTTGACAAACATATACTTTAAATTTACGACAGTTGAAGTCAAGCATTTTGATTGCATTACACACTAGGCAACTTATTGAACCTATTGGAATGGCTACAAGAAAAACTGAAGTGTGCCATTTATGATCACTGGGAGGCGCTTTTACAGACGCGAGCGACGTCATAAAACCTCGGCGGCCATGATATTAGCCTCCTGCTCTCATCATCACCTTGCTTCCTGAGAATCGTACATTTCTGAGCCCAAGCCCATGTTCATTAGACTGCCAGAAAGTGCTGGCAATGGTTAATTGAGTTCAATAGCACACATTGCTATTAAACTATAAACTCTATGAGTAAACATACGTTTCTCGTAAGCAACCGAAACACTGTAGGTGGTGTCAACGAGAGACATACTATTTATGGGTGAATTCTGCACAAATATTGCAGTTAAGCTTTGCCTCTAGTGGCATTTCTGCGGATATCTGTTGGGACCACTCATAAAGAGAGGAAAGCTCTGCTCTGTTGTGAGCTATCAAGGCAGAAAGCGGGGCTAGTTGGTGTGTCATCATTAATCAAAAGGCTAGCGCGAATAACAGGGACACCGACAGAGAAGACGACACGACGAGCGCTAAACATCAACTGAGGTTTTGCTGCGAGAGAAGGTACAGATATACATTTCGGCATTTTTGTGAGGCTTCTCCCTCATGATTTTGGCACCACCCCTAGCTCTCCTGACTTCAACTTTTGTGCGAAAAGTGTGTGCATTGGTTTCCCTAAACATGGGGCCTGTAGGGGTATTGTGGGTAATGTGATAAAAGAAGTGTCTTTAGACCACTTAACCATATCCATAGACAGGGGACCAGTAGGACAAACTCAGTACTGCACTGAATGTACGATAAGCTTAATCGACTGCAATCACTCCTTTGACAACAAAATTACCGTAGTTTCGTTGGATACTTCGGTAAGTTTGTGACAGTAAATAAGGTAGACATATCTACGACGTACACACATTAACACCGTAATCATGGAGGAGTGTAGGATGTCTATCAGTACATTTAGTCCTTTCGAAACACGTTATACTCACCTGATATCGTTGGGTCCATCTTTCCATCTTTAACCCTTGCAAGATCTTGGCTGTAATGAAAGGTAATTATTGGAGAGTATGCCTCAGAAAACGAAGCTCTATACATTTCTGTACACGAGCTGCAATGACTTGTTTGTAGCATTCCTTTATGGCCAACACAACATACCTGACAACGCACCTATCGCTACCGAAAATATATAAAATACGTTCGCTTACCCGGTTACAAGATAGATAGTGTCAGGCTTTCCAGGTATTTTGCCTTCCTTGTAATAGGCTTCCAGCGCGTCTAATGTGCCTGCCGCAAAAAGGTATCCCTGCTTACGTATAATGACAGGATCGTCCTGTGTGGAAATGCGAGGAAAAGCATTTGGGGGAGAGATTCGTGTGATTAGAATAATTTTCATTATTTGAGGGCATTTTGCATGTTGTTTTTATATTGTAAGTGGTTTCGCTAGAAGAACGCAGCAGCGCACTGTCACACACACACACAAAGTAAATAAAAATAAAAGATAGTGACATACAAGACATTACAAGTACCTCTGGGAAAATGTAGGAGACAGTAATCGTTTCAGTTTTTTTTTTCATCGAGAGTACTGGTCTCTTAAATAACTTTCAAACATGCAAACTAGACAGCATGCCATGGGCGAAATGTCGGTTGTGTTGAGATCATAAGAAATACAAACTCTAGACACTGACGCTGCCAAGAGCATAATTCATCTTCGATTTTTTATCCCCATGGCCATGTTCACAATTATGAGGACCTCAGACCTGCTTGTTGGTAGACTGTGTGTTGAAGACTGCAAACCAGCCCAGTTTTGCGTCATGGAAAGAAAGAAAAACAATATTTTTTTTCTCCAGTGGTTACCTCTTTTCCCTGTGGCTTTTACTGCCGTTCAGTTGCACTAGTGGTAAGTACGTGGACCGAGAAGGTGTCATTAGACCGTTACATGCTCTTAAGGTATTAGTTACTTCTTTGTATTATTGGACACCCAACTACAAAGTTGTGGTACAAAAAGTGCACTGCTATATTTTCATCTCTTGAAGTCACTGGCCACTTTGGCTGAACATCCATAGGCTTGTGTTGATTACCCAAGCGACTACGGATTTATCGGCTAGCCACGCCCAAATTTTGATAAAGGGAAGGGCAAGAATGTTGATGCATCTAATTTATTGATTGTGTTGTTTACGTTGTTGAGCATTCATTATAGCATACTGCGTACGCTGAGTCTAGTCGAAGTACAATATATAGGCGGCATTGTGCTTGGTGGGTGCATCAAAGGGACGTCACCAAGAAACAACCAGTGCGATCGGTCGCCCAAAAAGTAGGTTAGAAGCTTTGCTTGCCATGGCGCACGTTTAACTGGGCGCCGCGTTGTTCTCTTAACGCAAAGTAGTATATTGTGACAGAAAATATCGTTATCGGTCACAGACAATACCGGTATCGGATCGGTACCCAGCACCTCCACCAGTTTGTCACAGACAAAGCCACAAAAGACTTCGGTTGACGCTATAGATCTTTTATAAAGCTGTCCTGACCTTCATCGTTGTCGTCTTCTGGGAGCCAGACAACACGCCTAGCATGTGGCGCCGAATTGCACCGAGTGGCAGTCAGTTCTGTCAAGGTCGGGGCAATATGGCTACTCGCACCGGCGTCAAAAGCGCCACTGTAGCCAGCCTAATATACAAAATATATTTCATGAGGAATGCAATACGAATGATTCACATTCCGAGTTGCAGTCTTCAATATTCTAGGAGGAAATCATCTCTCAGTACAGTAAAAAAGGGTATTTAGGTGACAAGTGTGTCGCCTGTTCCTAGTGGGCGAACGCACATTTCGCGATAATTCGTGATCGCGGAAAGACAGGCAGGGAGGCTGTGCCTTCTGGTCTTCGGGGTGGTGCCAGCGCAACAGTCTCAGAGGCAGTGGAAGGCAGCACTGAGCATGCGCAATCGGTCTCACGTGATTCGCACAGAGTCGTTATATGTGTAAAGCAGTTAGTTCGGAGAGTAAAGTGGTGCTGCCTAGGGGAGTTAACGTTGCTCCCGAGCTGCTTGGCAAAGCGGCGCGCAACAAACGGCGGTACACTAGTCTTAATGACGAGCACAAGCGTCGCACGTTTGCGATAGTTCCCTTTGCGGAATTGCGGCCATAATTTTTTTTCTAGCTATCAGGGCCGTCTATTGCAGACTACCTGTGTGGCGTTATCCACACCTAAAGCCCCTTGCCAAATGATATCGCAGTTATGGCCCAAAGATTACTGTTGCTGCTCCCCTACTATTCTTCTTGAACGAGCTGTGATGAGTCTAGAAATTTGGGGGACGGCAGGAAAGCGCCAGTCCCGGCACCATTCCTCCGTTTGCTGCAAAAGTCGTCGGCTAGTTATTAGCTTACACTGTGGAGGTACACGTGGTCAGTTTCTTGATGGTGGGGAAAATGACAGCCAGCAAAGAGCGCAGTCTTTCAGTTGTCTCAGAAGGGTTAGACCTGTCTTGGCCTGAACAAGCTGTTTTTGTTTGTGCAACTACTGAGCACAGAGCGGGAACGCGGAGCAAAAGCTTGAGAGCAAAGCGCTCTTTTCGCTAGTTCACGCAGTTATATAGCAACAATACGCTAATACCACTATTAAGTGCATTCTAGATCTTACAGACTATGTCTGCTTGTGCAAAGAACCCCGATATAGTGGAACTACAGAGCAGAACTGATGAGTTCTCAGCGCTGTTCTATTGTGCTGGTGAACACTGATTGCAACACTTACTTTGCTGCGTGTAATTCCAACGAGGATGTAGCTTACCCGCGGATTTTTCATGTCCAGGTATCTTAGGTTCACCTGAAATACAGCATCACGTACATTTGCGACTTGCTTAACGAAGCAGTTGTTCCTTACACGTAGTATGCTGAAGCTTGGTAAGCATTATTTGAAGAAATTCACATTTCTCTTGGTTAGGAATTAAGGGGGGCGCAGTCTGTCTGCAGGAAGGGATCTCATAAAGACGTTATTGTTGAGCATTTGTTCGTGATTCTTTTAGGGTGAGACGTAATGATGATTTCTGGCAGTGAGAGGCGTAGCTACTTATGCAGTCCGAGCACCGGAGAACATAGCCCTCTTCTTCACGAGTCGTCCGCCATATTGTAGCTGTATCCACATTGCACACGGTGCCCGGAGGGGGGAATTATTCAGGAATCACATGGTGCAGACTTTTAAAAACGGCTACATGAACGAAACTGGTAATGCCACAATGACTCCCAATGCACGTGACCCTGAAAATCACGTAAGTAATGTCACCGAGGTACGCCAGAATGTCGAAGGGGCCAGTGTAGTGGGCCATGAATTTTAGGTGCAAGCGGCACTTCCGATGTGCAGTCCAAATATCACAA
Organism: Dermacentor variabilis; assembly: GCF_050947875.1. Lineage (NCBI taxonomy): Eukaryota > Metazoa > Arthropoda > Arachnida > Ixodida > Ixodidae > Dermacentor > Dermacentor variabilis. Next base: position 56,105,813 of record NC_134578.1, read on the forward strand.
TCATATTGCTCACATAAAAAAGAAAATAGCTTATGGTATACGCATCTTAATTAAAGCACGCCCTTACTTCACACGTACCACGTTGCTCTCACTTTACCACTCCTTCGTCCACTCTCACATTACTTATGGGATCATATGTTGGGGAAACACCTATAATACTCATATTAAGTCTTTACAAACAATTCAGAACCGAGCCACCAGAATAATTACATATAGTTCATGGTTTTCTAATGCCACTTCCCTACTACACGAGAATAACATCCTTACTATTTCCGGGCTCACTACATACAACCTAGGTATTTTTTTCTACAGACTTCTACATAATGAGCTACCGTCGATCACATTTTCACCATCTAACCTGACAACTAATAGTACCACCAGATTCGCGTTAAATAACAATTTTCTTTTACCACGAATCCGCACTAACTACGGCAAACAAACCGTGGAATTCACTTCCATATCTGTATGGAACACTCTTCCTCTCATTATGAAAAATAGAAGATCTTTACACCAATTCAAAAGGGAACTCAAAATGCATTTATTATTGACAAACTAATCAGAAAATTTACTGTGACCGTTTTTTTTTTTCGTTCTTTCTCGCTTTTTTTCCCTTTTTTGATTGTTTTTGTTCTTGTAAATAAACTACTGGTATATTTTTCACATGCAATTTTTTATGTTACTGTGAGATAAGCTAAACCTTGTTATTATTTGTAATGAATTCTGTATTTTGCTCTGTTAACGCCCATTTCCTGTTGCTTGTATAATACCTTATTATATGCTACTATTGCTTTGCGATGTCAATTATCATAACTATTCTTGTACAGGAGGTCCCGATACAGTCTTTGACTATGGGAGCTCCTCCTGCATACTAAATACATGTAATTCGACCCAAATTCTAACAGTAAATTCTGATTCTGATTCTGAATGCCACAAGCCATCTACTCTTGTGCATGAGATATATTTAGGTCGCTCGTCGAATGGGTCTGAATTGTTTGAGATGAAACCTACGGGCACCGCGTGTGCGCCAGCCTCCTAAGCGCGACAGAGTGCCACGCCAAGCCAAGCTTGATCATGTTGGAAAAATGAAAATCGTCATTGTTGAGCGTGCAGGTGAGTCGGTGATTTACTTTGGCAAATTTGGGAGGAAAACACAGGAAATAAGGGCACAGATTCAAAAATCGTTCATGGCCTCGTGGCTAGCGCAGTAGCTTCATGCTGGGGACAGTGACGACTTGTAGGTCGAATCGAACACCGTGCTTATAGATAAGGTTAAAACGACAAAGTTTCATGGTCAGAAAAGTGACAACTAAGAGATTAAGGTCAATGCAGCCCCATCGAGCCATGTGAGGACTACGTAAAGAGGACACTTGTGCTCAATGTACTCATGAAACGTAACGCTACTGAAGATGTCAATGTGTAGGGTATATATGAAAGTGAAATGTTCTACTTCGGGCTGCGGATAAGTGTGTCCACAAACGGCGGAAAGATAGGAGGGGCACTGCTAATACGACACTGCATGACACATAATAAACGTCAGCTCTATTAAAGGGCTTATGAGCGAAGTTTTCCTTTTCCGAAGGTTTTGGAATTCGTCAATTTAACGACCTCATAGTTACCAAAGTTGCAAATCTTATATCTGAAGTCCACGTACGAAAAATAAGCAGCCGACAGTAGAGGATCGATGCAGTCGTAGATACGATTGGAAAGGTGTGCGTCTTTTTTTTTTTTCTGCAGCAAGACTCAATTGTAGGTGATCTGCCCACAACTTGCACGACCCATATTTTTTTTTCTTTACGATGCGCACAGATGCCGCCCATAACTATTAAATGAAGGCCTTTCATCATATCCTTTTATATGTTCAACAATAATTTTACTCAGCCAGTGAGACTCGGTATGACCTTTGCCGGTTTCGGATGGAGATCATTTCTATACAGCATGCTTTTCGCAGGCGGTACCCAAACATGTCGGGGCGGGTCGGGGGCATTCTTGGAAGGGTCACAGAATAGAGTATGTTTTGAAATAATGTGAACAATGGCTTCAAGCTTCACTAACAACAGAGACTTATTCACTGTACTTGGTAACATGACAACGCCAGAGGAGGCCTCAATCGACTAATCTTCGATGCTCTTACATAGGCCCGCCATGTCTCTGCTAATGTCTGGCTCAAGTATGGCCAGAGGCATCCCGCTGGACAGAAACACGGGTTAAAAGGAAAAATCGAACGCCCATAATTAGAATATTATATTTCTAACGTCAAGGACGCACCGCGAGCACATTTTCTTACGGACACTGAGAGATCACCCAAGATAAAACATCGAAGTTATTATGGTCGACACCACAGGCATCAACAGGCACTCGGGCTTTAGTACGTTAGTAACAGTATATCTTCCACGACCGCTAGAGTGTCTTGACAACCACAGACAGCTTTGCAAGAACACACAATACTTGACCAGCACCTTAGTTTTAGGGTGCGTTTTAGGGTTCTAGCGTTTTGCGAGAACGATCCATATCCTGTCATGCACAAAGTTGATATGAACTGGAAATTCTTCGCGAAATCCTTTAAAGGGACACTAAAGGTTACCAGAAACTCAAGTTAAAGTGGTAGAGCAATGTTCTAGAACGCCTAAGGCGTCAATATAATCGCGAACAGAACTTTCGTAACCGAGAAATTGAGGTAAATGCATGACACGATTTGAGACCCCCCAGCGACATTCCGGTACTAGCCCGATGACGAAAGCACTCCTTATAATTTGTGTTACTAATACTCAACTACTCGTATTAAAAATGTAATTTCATTCGATTATAAGACGGAAAAAATGTTACTTGTCTACGTCTATTCGATTCTAAGAAAGAATAACATTTTGACGTTACCCTTCAGTAATATGGGTGGTCGAAAGGTTTCGTTTTCGCTCGACTCTGCGCCGTGCACGCTTTGGAGTTTCAGTTGTTTCGTTATCGCGTCGTGCTGTGAGGGTTCTGCTGGGTCGCGAAACTTTCATTTGGAACAAGCAGTGAGAATGCCACGTCCTTGTGATATCGTGGTGGGAAGCCCTCGTTGCTTTCCCGCTCCGGAGAGCCGGTGTCGAGGCCGCCGTCGTAGTACGCAACGACGCCGGCAGCGCGAGCCCTCAGCAGCAGGTCGCGCTCGTCGGTGCTCAAATCGCTGAAGTTAAGCCCACCATCGCGAGCCAATCTGTCGTTGTCAGGGTCCATTGCGACGAGCGTCGAAGTTTGCGTAATAGAATGAAGTACCAGCTTATGGTCGCGCGTTTCTCCTTCCGCTAGCCACCATACTCCCGCTCTCGCTCTGCTGTCGGCTCTGTCTTGGCTCTGTTTCTGGCCGCGCGTTTGCATTTTGCGCAGAAAAGCCGTAGCGCCGTCTGCGGACGCCGTTCTACTCACCGATGGCGCAACGTCACTATGAGACCATGATGTCAGTACTCCTCGATCGGAGGGCGGACGATTTGAACTGCGCTAGAGGTAGCGGACGCTTCAGAACGCATTTTTTCTTAAATTAAATCTTTCCTTGGCACGAAACAAGCGCTTCGAGGTTTCTGGGATGGTATTTCAACAGTCCACGCTGACTTAATAGTAACCTTTAGTGTCCCTTTAACACCCAAAGTTATACCTGCTGTATTTTAGCATAGAACCTCTCAGGAGAAAACCTGTTTTCGCCTAGGTTGCATTTGCTGAAGGTCATGCTGGCCACAAAAGGCACAAACAATAATAAAGGCACACTGACTATGACAGCCCATGAAACTGATTTATTTACGGTACAGACTCATGAATATGTGGACAAATACCCGCACGCACACACCATTCTCAATACGTGAGACCGCAAGACGTCTAACCACCTCGTCTCTGATCGAAATACGATGTATCACTTATGCACTTAAGAGTTTCTCTTTCCTAAATAGTACGCTTGCATTACCCTGCGTCCGATCGCATTGTTGCTTCTGCCAAGCTCCCCGGCTACCCTACACGGGACACACCGGGCACTGTATAAATGAACGAGCCAGGGAGCATGGCCCAAATCTTTTAAAGATATGGCAAACCGCATTTGCCCGCACACTGCAAGGCCTCCATGTGTGAATAACGTTTCGGCGAGATAGATTCTCGACAGATTCAAAAATCACAACGCACGGAAGTTAGTCGAAGCTTACTATATAACAAAGAAGAACACTAGCTGTTTAAGTGAAACAGTGCTTGTTTTATAGGAATTGTAAAAAAGACTGTTCGGCCACTGGGTGTGTCAAGTAGTGGGACTTACATGCGCATGCGTGTGTTTCTCACTTCATAATCCAGTTTTCCTACCTTTATTGCGATTAATGGGTCCATAAATTTCAACATCTTCAGTTTATCCTGTGTGTCCCTACTGTATGTCTAGCTTGGAAGTTCAGCATACTTCAAAAGCATATTTCCGGTACGCTTCCTTTTTATGGATGGGTCTACGAAGCACTCCTTCACCTTGTCAATGAAACGCAACAGCATAATAATGCAGAAAGACCGGTGGCAGGTTTTGGTGTCGCCGGCTACACCTCGTCACAAGGCAGAAGAAACAGTCGCAGAAAAAGGCAAATACTGAAAAATCGAACCTTAAGTTAAGCGGAATCGAAGAGACCGCATAAATGAGTCCACTTACATAAATATCGAAAAATCATACAAATGCTCCGCGAATGGGTACAGGCGTTTAAAAAAAAGTTGTAAAGAAAGATTACGCAGCAAGAAAACATAAATGTTTAGAACGTAAAAAATCCGAGCAAAGTTATTCTTAAGAAGTTAGAAGAGATACTCACTGCGTTTGTCATGATTGCCAGATAAGCAATTAGCTCCTCACTGTTTTTAAAATCTTTGTTGTGCACCGAGTCAGAAATAACGTGAATCTCCACCGTAAATTTTTCCTGGTTCATTGATCGCTCCTCTTCTTTAGCTTTCGTGGAGTGATGTGCTACACATGAAAGCAAAGCGAACATTTTTAGTAGTGTTTCTTGTATCTATAAAGCTACTTCTAACGGACACCAAATCATTCCAAGATGTGTATAGCGAAAGCGGAAGTGATAGTCAATAATTCTGACATGGAAAGTAGCCAGCAATATATAAACTTTAATTTCCATAGCACGAATATTGGGATTGTGAGCACGAACTCCTCTGATCGTTTGGATAGTCCAACTTCGTATTCTTTTTGGCTGCAGAGGTGGAGCACAGCGCACACGAAATTTTGAACGGTCTTCTGTGTGTTCTCTAGGTTGGTGAAACTTCAACATTTTTGTCTTTCCTACTTTACCCTCTGCTTCGGCTAACACTCAGTTGTAACAAATTGTTCCACTTTCAATGCTAAGAGCTGCTTCCAATAGCTGCTTTTAATATCTCCTAGTTCTGTTGTGAGCGAAAATTCTTGTCGTGCTCCAAATATTGGTTTCTTTTTAATATTGGAATGCGTTCTGGAGTGAGTGAGAAGGCCGAACGAGAAGCCTTTACGAAGAAGTGGAAGTGTGAGACACGTCGAGGCAATGGGAAAAACGGTGTTGCTTCTGGCCAGGGTTAGGAAACAGAATCAAACGTCATCTTGAAGTTGGCAGAGATGGATTAGAAGGTTAGCTTTCTTTTGGGCTTACCGACTTCGAGCAATCTATCCAAATGCTGTTTGTTCAAAGTGACGAAATTAAGAAACGCCTTCACTGTCATGACTAAGATATCAAGAACGTGGAGCAAAAGGTGTAAATTATGGGAAAATATGTTGTTCCTCAGGAACTCAGCCAACTTTCATATGACGTTGACGCCCCTTGAGTGGCGTAGCAGAAGCTCAAACTGAGAAATACAGGACGCTCCAGAAAGCTATTGGGAAAACGCGCTGGGTCGGGCGAAGTAAATCGCGCAACTTTCTGACATTAGGTGCTTGTCAGAACAAGAAGTTGTAGCCATCCAGACGGTACCAGCTAAGCCAAGAAGAACGAGTGGTATAATCGTGTTCTTAGCGCATCATGAACTGCGCAATGCCTTCTTTGATAAGAGATACTCACTTATCGATACACACTAAAAACACTGGTACCCTTTTGGGCCAATTTTGATCCCACACCAGAAATCTTCATATTGCGTGCCTTTCCTTTCTTCAACGCTGCGCGCCCGGTGCTTCTCGGTCACGAATGGCCCGCCCGTTATGAGCGTGCCATAGCGGCCATTAAAGGAAGGTAGCGAGCGGAGAGCTTTCAAGTAAGGGCACGCATGCAAAGCAAGTAAGAATTATCATTGTTCAACAAAAGGACGCTGCAAAACGCGCAACTGTACCGATGCTAAAGCATCAAATGGCTTATCGAGCGAAAAAGCTGGCGTCTGTAGCAGTGAAATGGCACCTAAATTTCCCATTGGCTGCGACGCCATTTCACGGGCGCGCCTCGACGGTGTCGAGCGCGCGAAAGGAACTGCTGCTAAAGTGGCGCGCCAGCGAATATATCGATAATATATGCAAAACATGGCAATGCTAAACATTAGCACAAGTGACGACCGCCACTGATATTTTGAAGTTTATTACTCCTATGAAAGAATGCAAATGACCCTTGCTGGTACAATGGCGACGATAAGTGCGTACCCGAGTAAAACTACTTTTTAATGCCTTAAATGCTAGTTATGACGTGACTTATCACAAAGAGAGTCCTTTGGTGCCTATGACCAGTTTACTTGTCCTCCACGTTCCTCACTTTTTGCACGTGTGTATATGTGACATTTCTTGCAAATTTGACAAATAAATATCGCATAATTATTTTGCTATCTTTAGGCAAGACTCGTGAATATGTAATGCGCTTGCCTGCCTCCTATATTTAAGATATATTTAGGTTTAAAGAAGTTTCGCCTTTCTAAATATTTTTCTTTCAAAATTTCTCATGGCAGTTGAAGGTGTGCAGCATATTCAGGACACTTCTGTTAAATACATCTCTGCCGATTGATCCTCATTCATGCTAATGTGGGTCAGTGCGTAGACCATGGCCTAATGCGGCCTAATCCAACTTCAGTCTCTGGGCGTACGGTACTCTGTATGTATCGCTTTTCAAAGAACTCAATGAACCTCTTTCACGCCAAATTGGGTTACTGGGCGCGTGCCGCTCTTCACTAAATTTTTTCACAGAAACTTAGGCCAAGTGGTATGGGCTAGTAGGTTTGGGCCGCTCTCTAACAAAAAGATCCTTTAAAATTTTTCCGGTGTGAGGTGCAATCAAAACCGTGCCACATTTGTTCAATCTTGTCTGAATATGTATTCCCTCACGCCTGACCATGACCTCAGAGATTTGCGTGTGCCGGCTGGTTTCGCAACGACCGTCACATTTGCCGAGCTCTCCAGCGAAACAGTGTAGTACAGTGCGCGAGCCCGGCTATACCGAGAGGGCGCTGTTAGTCGGTGGGGTGCCTCAATGTCCTCCTCGCCTCCCACTCCATTACAGGGTGGAGACAACGGTGGCGTCTGCTACGGCGCTGGGCACGCGCATGGCGGACGCTGTAGTAGGCGCCGCTGGCTGATGCCGTAGGGACACGTTGCCGGTGCTCCTGTGTATACGCCATTCGCGTGCCCGACGCCATAGCAGACGCCGCGGTTGTCTCCACCCTGCACGGAGCGGCGGGCGAGAAGGACATCGAGGCACTCCAAGATGTACGGCCCCAACGGAGGTCGCGGTAGAAGGCAGGCGAGATCTCAGCGTGCGCATTGGCTCTTTTTTTTTACCTTTTTGGAGCATTTTTACACCAAAGAGGAACAAGCAGCGCCCAGGATTTCTGAATGCATTTATTTGGTCTAGCTTAGGAAGGAAAACACAGCAACTGCTCAGTTTTCCGAAATTAGATCATTGAAGGAATGTACCTTTTTGTGTGTTTTATTATTGCGTTATTTTATTCGGCCCACCTCTTCGCAGGGTAAAATATCCTTATATGAGAAGTAATAGGGGTATTCTGGCACCCTTGTTCGCGTAAGAAGTATCTGGATGCAAATTGGGATAATAGTGGTTGCCGATGCGTTCTGTGGTCAGCATCCCGTGAAAGACCGCACTATTATTTATTTTTTATTATTGGTGAGGTACGGACAAACACAAGCAGAGCTGCTTTCTGTGTTATAAGAATCCCGTTAAAACGCTAAAGTCATTGTCAGCTGTTACTCGCGTAGGGTGCTGTGCAATGAGAGTTGGCGGCTCTGAAATATTTTGAACCATTCTGACACCTGACACATGCCCGTGGCCTATGATCTGGTACTTAATATTTGCGTCATTATCTATGTATACGCAAGCCATTTGTTTCCTTTGAATCCTGCACGTATTTCCGGAAGCTTAGCGAAACCAAACAACATATGCTGTCACGCTAGTTGGTACGGGAACGAGCCCACTCGTTGAAATCCCAATTGCCATGGCAAACTTTCATAGGGAACTGGTCACACTAGCCAACTGGTTCGATGCCATCTCGAAATGGAAATTCTGGAGACGGTGGCTTATCCTGATTTGGCTTTATTGTCACCATGACCTTGCCAAAGAAAATGTTGAGCTCAAAAATTAATGCAAGGTGGAGAAAATGGAAAAGTCGCTTATGAGTCGACTCACTCGAACTTACATGGACCCCCGAGTGTGAGGTTGGCTGAGTAGCCTGAGTCCGAGTGAGCCTTAAGCAAAATATAAATGTTCCGATTACGTTCTGACTACGTGTTGAATTGGACAAAAGGCATCGCTAAAATCGTTGCGATGACTGGAAACGCCAAACTTTGTCTAAACGAGAAGAAAGGGGGTTAACCGAGGGGCCCGATTGTCTAACTTTGGCTAAGCGGAATGCACCATACTCCGAACGACTGTATCGAGATAAAATTACCCATCGAAAAAAATGCGCGACCACCGCGTTATCGGCAGCAACACGCTCGCACGTATACGCTAGCCTTCCCCATTCCTTCACACACGCGGCGCACACACACATACGAGCTTCACGTACGCGCCTGGAAATGCAGCTGGCATGCGCGAATCTTGGAGGCCATGCCCTGAGATGTGTAGTTCACGGCGCGCCGCTAGGCGAAGCCCCCTCTGCGGAGGAAAGCGCAAGAGAGGATCCCAGCTGCAGTACATGGGTCATACATGACGCGCTTTCGCGTTGGCGCTACGGTGTGTTGCTACGTTGCTGCAATGATAACCGCATTAACGTCGACAGCCATTCTCGGGTGATTTTTGCTGGAATTTTGAGCCCCGAGTAAATATATTGTTGCCAGCATGGGTGTACTGCAAAATAGTTAACATAATGTTTGACTTAAGTAAAAAATTTCTGTGGCTGCCAATTTCTTTGAATGGAAGTCCAACTACATTTGATGCGGCGGATGACGAATGGATAATGTGGCGTGTGGAAACCTCCACTAATGATAAATACCTAGATAAAGCTCGCGAACGAAACCTGTGCTTACTTACGTTTCAGGCTGAATTTATTAGCATTAGGTGGTTTTCTAAGCTACCCGAGTGTTCTTCAGTGCTTTGACGCGGATTATAACAAAAGGACAAATAGTAAAACATATGCAATCACCTAAAATTTACATCTCCGCTACTTACCGTTCAAATTTCTTGCGTCCCTTCTGTTGCGTTGGTTGAGCCCATGTGAGCGTTGGTAAACTTGTGAGAGCGTCGGCTCTGCAAAAACAGATGCACATATTTGCTTCGCTGCGCAGTAAGCTGGAAGGTATGGAGGGCTCCCGAGTGACTAAATAACTATTGCAATTTGTGACCTCGAGGTAGTTTAGCGACTGTGTTTAAACAAAGGAAAAATAATGAAACCGCAACTATCGAGGTTGTTGCCAGCCGCTGTAATCATGTGCAGATGATAGACATTAAAGCTTATTCACCTTCACGTACATAGATAGAACAGCAAACATATATAATAAGCAATGTCATAAGAAGCAATGTCACTACCTCGAACGCAGGTATCTGTCACGTAGCATCGCTCTGTATTTGACTCGCTGACTATTGTTTCGCCATATTCAAGGTTACAACTCAAACCAGTCATGACAATATTTTAAGTAAGTGTGTGCCGGGAGGTATTGAAGCCCTCCTTTAGATTTATTTGACGTCTGCAAACACAGGGTCTAAGTTAAGCAAGCCGGTATTGTATAAACTATAAGGAGGAAGACATTATCGACCTTACTCGTGGGGCAGTTTGCTCTAGAGCAACGAGATGGCGCTTTCGGCTGTGCTCCGCACGTTGCCTCAGCGTAAGCGCGCAAATACTCAACCAATACAGTTTCTGTCCCGCTACTGTGAAATCAGCTGTCGGACATGCAACTTGGTGCTCGCTACTTAGGCACCACGCGCGAATCAATCCTGCTGCAAAGGAAAGAGCGATCGAGGAAAGACGTCTGCAGTATTTGGCCACAACAATAGTGACTGTCACATTAAAGAAAAGAATTAATGCGTGTCAATAGGTTGACGGAACGCTGGACGTACTGCCGGTACTTCGAGATGTACAGCTTTCCTCTGGGATAAAAAAATTTACTCCTCCACCTACATCGTATCGCTAACCTTTTTAAAGTGCTTTAGTCCCGGCACGTCGGCAGGAGTGAGTTTTTCTAACGTTATCTACACACATCCTCTCAAACTCACCTGAAAACTTACGCCCACTCTATCGCCAACGTACCAAGAATATGTAAATGGATGCATACTTGAATGGATGCGCCGAAACATGGGTGACGGTGACTAAACCGACAGCGCACAGATCTTCAACGCTGAACGTTTCGTGACTGCTGACAATGTAAGCAAGTGGCTCTCGACAGTACCTCATGATACCAGCTATTAAGAAGTACAAAACATCTGGGTTCCAAGCCCTGGTGAGCAGCAAGAACAAATGCATCGCAAATGAGCACACCCGCGGGCGATGAGGTAGGAAACAAAAATTCGAATAGCGACCGCACCGAGGAACTCTACTGAGTCAGAAACCTTACAAGCCACTAATTTAAAGTGCTTGACAAATACAGAACGAAGAGTGAAACACACTGATCCCATTTTAATTGATAAGTGTAAAGTTTGCTCAGCTTGGCATACATCTATATAGCCCCGCGTTTAGTACAAGCACCGTGTGCGCCGGTCACGCCATTTGGACAAGATGTAATGAGCTTCAGAAGCGCTTACATGTCCTGCGAAGCTCTGGTCAAGGCTTCGCGTCGCTCGCCCAGTCACCGTTTCAATTTCCGCGGAAACAGAGGTTTGCTTAACGGCACCGGGCCGTCGGCATATCTATTGTAAAGACAGCCAGGCTGAAAATCCGCCGTCGGACGTCGTTTCGGCCAAAAATTTCAAACCACCCAAACCCAGGCCTTTCCACCTGGCGCAAGGGAGCTACTGAACTAATTGAATTTCTAAAGCTATGATAGGTAGAAAAATCGTAATGTACAACTTACACACAACCTTCAAACATGACAGCGTCGGATTGCAATTGGACTACATGAGAAAGCATAATTCTGTTACGCGAAAACTCAAACCCCTTTTTCCAGCGTTTCTACTATACATAGACCAGCCTTTTGCGCGCGCCGGCGTGTGAGTATCTTGCAGGCCACGGAGCGGCGCGCCCGGTTCTTTGTTATATCTCCAGATGGCGCTCGCCTCTCCCGCATCGCGGCCCACGCAAGAGACCGCGTTTCTACTAGAAAGCTCGCCTTCGTGCATAGTGTTCGCGGCCAGCGTTTCCCGGTAAACATTACAGTTACATACGCTCCAGTTGCCGGGAAGCGGGAGGAGCAGTCAGGGATCTTCGGATGATATCATCTTTTACTCTTAAGAGGAAGCTTTAGCTCGGGTGTTCCTATCTAAATACATGTAAAAGGAGAATTAGTTTCTCTCGGCAACCACTGCACCAATTTTGACGAGGTTTGAGACATTTAAAAGGAAAACTTGATACCCAGTGTCTGTTTTTTTATCAAATTTTTAAGTTAGGTCGTCAATTTTTTATTCAAGATTGGAAAAAATCGAAAATTCTCAAAAATGAAGCTATAGAGTTTACAACTCTGTAAGTCAACAACGAAGAATGATACTACAATTCTGTGAATTTCACCTAACAGTACATCTAAATCGGACAAAATTGATAAGGTACATATGAATATAAAAGAATTAGTAACATGGAAATACAGCTTTTGCAGAACCCTTGTAACCAACGTAACAAATTCATGTAAGATGTAAAATGACGTACCGAATTTGTTCGCTTTAAATGATCTCAAGTATACCGTTTACAGAACCGCGATATCTGTTCTTGAAGCAGAGCTATGAATTTGTAAACTTCGTGCTTCTATCTTTTTCAAAAGGTCGAATATTTGAAACTTTTTTTAATAAAATGCAAGCCCTAAATCGAAATTCCGCTTCCAACAGTAACTAGAAGTTCATTTTCTCTCTCAAATGCAATAAATTTCATTAAAATCAGTCCAAGGGTTATCTCAGAAAAACGTTTTTGCGTTTTACATGTATTTGAATAGGCCGCGTCGGAGTTGGGCTCGAGCTAAAGCTTCCTCTTAAGGGCGAAACTGAAGCGTCCTCCATGTTTCTATTTTCACCTCTCTCATTCACGTTTGAGATGGACTACTACGGCTTTCAATCGCGTTTCTAGCCGCATTTCAATATGGCTGCTTAAAGATTCGTAGATAACTTGAAGGGCGATCAAACTTTTCGGAATACGAAACGTCTGGAAATGGGATATAGTTAAAACCTCTTGTTCACTTTTGCCCCCCTCCCAAAAAAAATGAGATGTCTAACATGGAGAAGAACTTCGCTTACCCTTGTCGATATACGTACCTTGTATCTCTTGCACTTTGTAGATCTTGTGCAGTATTTTATTATCTAACGAACGTTCGTCTTGTGGTAGAGGCTTTATTCTCAATTCGTGGTTGATAATACCTTCCTGGTAGAATAGGAGCAAATGCAACTCATTTGCAGTCAAATCCACAGCAAGCAAGATCTATTGATTCAGTGCTTTAAAGCACACCAAAGAAAAATGTAAGGTTATGTCGAAGTTTTACAGCGAAACTCTTAGCATCTAGTCGGTAGGAAGTTTTCGTGTACGCGTGCGCGGGACCCACACAGAAATGTGGGCCAATCCCGGAGACAGGGAGACTTGCGCTTAACGGAGGCCCTAGAGGAATGAGCACGTAGACTGCACTTCCGCACGCAAACGTGTACGCGTAGCGTATGTCGCTTGTGGTGGTGCTTTGTTTTTAAAAGAGAGTGATGCGCTATCTTAGTCATACATCTTAAGCCTGTATATGAAATCGAATGAAGGTCATGACCATCTACTTAGCTGTGTAGGTGATCTCTGTTAGTGACGTTGGAGTGCTGGTGGACAAGCACTCCTTTGTTGTTGCAAGACATATGACAGAGTGCAGCTGTGGCAGTATGCGAAGGTGGTAATATATAAGCCAAGTTAGGTTTTTTGAGTTAATATGTTAATGGAATGGTGTCATTCGATTGTGGTCTATAGCAGGCAAAAATGCTAAACAAGAAGTAATTTTATATTCCCTTGTTAAATTGTGCAAGCAAATCAATCAAGCTGTTACAAATGAAATGGGACACTTGTAGATATGTTCTACAATGCTGCAGCCCTGAATAGCTTTACAGTTTAGTGATACCACTGTAATTTCTCTGTAAAGCATGCAGCAAGGTTCAGCGTTAGGAGGCTGGCATAAACAGGGGTCTATTTTCTGCGAAGTTCAAATCAGGTGTTCCTGTTAGGGTGACTATATAAAATTTGTGCTTTAGTTCTACTCTTGTATAAGCAGACAGATGGGAAAATTTATTTATTTTGAACAGTAGCAGAAATGCATGGGTAATACTTGCATACATAGACATTACATCGCGATTTTTTAATAGTGGTGCCCCGGCATGCTAAACTTTACAGGGCTGTGATTGAATAATGTCAACTTTTGTTGTAACAGATTGTGAGATCACTTTATTGCGTACCCTCATAGTGTGGTATTTGCACTAAATGTACTTGACTTTATCTATAAAACCCTGCACACTGGTGCATCATGAAAGTTTATCATGTGAAACATTTCATATAGCTTACCAATTTGCATGAATATAATGCAAGATTTTTTATAGTTTCTGGCTTCGGAAGGCACGTCACGTTATATTTTTGTTCGCGACAAGGCTATTATGCAGTTTTCACACTTTATACTTTCTGGCCCTTCAAACTGCAGCGAGCTGAACCACTAGGCAGCAATACTGGAATCGCTACCGCGTCTGGAACTGTGTTCAAACACACGAGGAAACACTGCTTTGCCTTGTTTGACTGCATCACGGTCACTTCTGAAGTAGTGCCTGTCCAATAACCTTGGTGGCATGGCAGCGCTGTCCACTTCTATGCGTTGCTTGCTGTTTCATTGTGGCATCACATCACATTATAATCGCAACATATATGTTATTTTTCTAAGAGGTCCATAGTCATCCTCCTGTGTTATATTTGCAGTCTCATTATTTATGGGCAGATGACCAGTGCTCCAACTTCCATTTTATCGCCAAGCAAGGTATTAGTACCTAAACAACTCTGTCTAGCAGAAAACCAAAGCCGAACTGCCGAACAGTACCAAGCAGAAGCCTCAATGCAGTCTCATGTAGACAGATTGCATTGGTCATGCAGAGGTGCACAGCGTACCTCTTTATTACTTTCTGAACAATTAAGCTGTGTAAAAACTGCATATTTATGTAGCTTCAACCACGTGCTATTGGCCATTGCTTCTGCCCTCAGCAAATGGGGAAAATTATCACGGAATTTCATTTTCTAACTCATTTTCCTTATAGCAGTAGGATTATTGCCTGTGTAAGCAGCAAACGAATCACATAGGCAATCAAAAGCTCACAGTGTGTAAACTTCCAACACTGATTGTCCTGATTGTGCAGTTTCATGACTCAGAATAAGTAGAAATGCACCATAAACAATTGACAATTAAATTTTACTTGACACAGAGCTAAAGCATACGGTAACGATACTGTATGCTCATACAGTGTCAAGTAAATTTAAATTGTAGTGTAGCTTTCCAGTGTATGCTTGTTTGTTTCATTCTGTCAGAGGACTGGTAGCATGTTTCAAACGTCTTGCCACACTAGTAAAAATGTCCCAACGTATCTTTTAATGATTTGATAGAATATGTAGGCAGTTCGCTTAGAAAAATTAAGCCATACAATCATTGTAGTGTGATGTGACTTTCTCTGCATGTGTTGCAGGTTCAAAAAAGTAAGGTGTGAGCAGTTTCCAAGGTTCCAACCAGAAAGGAAAGCCTGTATAAAAGGGTCCACACCAATGATCTCTACTGCAGGGGGTGGATAGCGCCTCGAGCGCCCTCAACTGAAGCCAGCCTTGTTGCGAAAGTTGGCGATTCACGACTTTGCAGCAGCACTTTGTCTGCACTGGTGTGTGGCATTCCTTCCCCTGTGAACTATTCAAGCAGGCCAGGGCAGTGTTTAGAGAAGATGTACAGAATTTTTTCATTGCAGCGTCCACAGCCTCGCTAACATAAGTGTCGTGCACTGGAAACACTTGTACATGAGAAAACACCTTATGTAAGAAAAGACTATCGTATACGGGTTCAGATTGTCATAAAAGCGCTTGCCAGACATGTAGAGACATCTAAAATGTAGAAAACCACGAAGATAAATTTTTACGGCAGCAATATTTTGTGCACAATACACCCTGTTTCCAGGAGAAGCCGCTGCGCGACACCGCATTTCCACTGGCGTCACCTACATCCGGCGCAGCGAGCGGCATCCAGCAAAAATTAGAAATCAATGGTGCAGTGTTTCGTGTCAACTTTCTCGGCGCCAACTGAACACATGGTAAACTGCTTTCAAAGCAGAAAAACAGAGGGCAAGAGCTCTGAACAACTTCCATTTTAAAGTGGCTTGCACTGGGTAAAGGAAGTACTGTGGCATAGTAGATTTACACGAGGCAAGCTAGGAGCCAAAAAGACTGCTGGTTTCTTACAAATTACCAACGTATTGTTAGCATGTTGAAGTTATTTTTTTATTCTTATCGCCTATTTGTGTAATGGAGACAGCTTTCACAACTCGAGATGCCTTGGATGCGTGAAACACTTCACGAAACCAGCTTCAATATATCATGTGTCTGCATCACATAATTTCATGGCTGCGTGAGTGACCCCACTGGTTAACATGTAAAAGTGTTCATGATGTTTGCCATGCATTAGCCACTTTATCGAAAAGTCAACCCTACCTTGGGACCTAAGCTGATGTTGCTTTTAAAGAAACTGTGGCTACGAGCTTGCTTTCTGAAAGCCGGCTTTTGAGAATACAGAATGAGCTCAACACATTAAACGTCAGAAAAAGTTGTTGAGGATTTCAGACAGAGAATCTTCAAAGCCCTATTCATTTAGTGCTGTTAATATTCTGGTGAAAGTTATTGACTGTTACGTTCATATGGTGCCCAAGCATTGTGGTAACAACTACTTCACTTGGAGTAGACAATAAGAGTGTACTCCGCACAAGATGGTAGCTTTATGATGCATTTTCAAAAACTGGTTTCTTGTTCAGTTGAGATTTTCAAATTTTGCATTAATTATTAGGTGTTGTGTCCTGTGTTTTTCTACAGCTTCTTAGTTAAACATCTGAATAGTGAACACAACTTGACCTTTTGCTTGATTTTCTAGTTTACATGCCCTTGCTGCAAAACAGTTTAACTTCAAAGCTGCTTGCACCTTACTGAAAAATTATTTTGAAGCAGCCATAGCCACCAATAAGACGCACGACATGATTATGAAAATTTTAATATTGTTTTTCGATCTACAGGGTGCCCCAACAATCATGCACCAAGATTTAGAAATATGTAAGTGCCATGTAACTAGACAGGACCAAGGTAATGTTGTTTGCTACATAAAAGCGTTTTTTCAAGAAGCCCGCGAATAATCGTGAAGGGCCTTGAGTGGCCAGTCACACGCCAATTTTGTGTCGCAAAGCTACGAATACAACTTAACGAGTTCGTTTCAGAAACGAGAAGAAAGACAGTTAATCGAGGGGCCCGATTTTTATTAGTCATATCATAAGAAGCAAACACTTACACGAAGGACAACATAGGGGAAATTACTTGTGTTTAATAAATGAAATAAACGATAAATTAATGGAAATCAAAGTGAATGAAAAAACAACTTGCCGCAGGTGGGGAACGATCCCAAAACCTTCACATTCTTTTAAGAAAAAGACTTAGCTCAGAAAATCACCCTTTTTTATGCAGCCCGTGGATACAAAGTATCTTAGTCATGGCCATGGCCCTCAAAAATATGCCGAGGCCAAAGCAGTTGACTTCAGAAGCCAAGATCACAAGCAGTTCCTCCAGTAACCATGAAAAGGTCGCCTGAGGCACAAGTCTAATTCGGTGCCACCACCTTTCTCCTGCAGCCTTTCTACCTACTTAGCTAACCTAGTGGGTCAAAGATGGCAAAGGGAAAAAGGTTCAACAGCTTCAAGCATAGAACTTGCTGAAGCTCATAAGTGTGAAATTACTCTCTTAACATTTATCAAAAAAAACTGGAAATCAGTAGACGGTATGGTCTTCATATGGAAACCTCTTTCCCGCAGAGAATCAGCAGTGAAAAAAGCAGCTCATGAAGACTTCAATATCGGCCAGGATGATTTTGCGTGGATAGGATAATGATTATGAACCTTTCTGCTGGAGGTAAAGGTAGTAGACTGAATAATCAAATAGTGTAGATGTAGATTAGAAGAAAGATATTATTCCACTGCCAGCATTTTAAATCAACCGAATAATTCTTGTTTGATAGTCTATGTGTGTCGAGCGACAGTGCTTCCTGATGCAGTGCTTCTTGATGCTTGCTTCTTGCTGACATCATTCTTATGCTGCATAATTCACCTCTTGAAATTCCCCGTTTCTCCCGCACAAGCAAATTTACATTTCATAAGAAACCTTGTAGACGATTTCCGGAAACTTGCTGATGAGATTAGAGGGCGGCATGCACCCCAGGCTCAGATATGCATTCAAGAGCCTCGTTTCTTGCAAATCCTCAAGATATACGCCTGCTAACCAAGTTCTTGGTATTATCCAAAAGGTTATTTGCGAATACGATATTTGCCTAAATTGGTAAAACTGTCCATCTAAAACATGTCAAGCGATATCGCTGACATGCACACAAATTCCCATTGAAATAAATATATTACCAAAAACAATAATCATTGGGATGATGCCATTTTCAGTAGAATAATATCTGTCTTCCGATCTAAATCTGGAGTCCTTTATAATTCAGACTACTATATACCTCATGAGGGTTGCGACGTGAAATATACATGTATTTATTCCTCATTTTTTTACTATAAGACCCAATGTAGCTTAAACAGCAGTGAAAGAGCTAAGATCACAGTACCTAATACTTTATATTGCTCCAGAAATCAGTTTCTTTGCCGACCGCAGCATCCCACACTAACAATTTCTGACAACAAATGTGAGAAAAAAGGCACATAACACTTAGGATGGTGCTATTCGCTTTGATTGTTTGGGAATGAAGATCATAGTGTACTTGTTATGGCCCTACGTGTCAGTACCATTAAGCAGCAAAAAGGAAGGTTTTACATTTTGCAAAACTGCATGGAGGCCTAATTTATAAACCTTCACAAGTGATGCTAAGTGTACTTTCCACAGCTTTGGGCTATACATGTGCACTAGTTTACACAGAATACACTCTTCAGCTAGTCATGACCCAGGTGGCGATTCACGTTATTCAAAGGTGTTTCATTGTATGGGATTGCACATAGTGCTTCACTTATTTGCAGAATATGGCATTCCAATTGTGTCATATTGGCCAATTTATTAGAGAGCTTTGCCTTCCCTAAATGTATTACACCTGTGTACGAGCGAACCAGTGACAGCAGCTTTCAGTAACTGCAGCTTGTGGAAAAACGATTGTAACTGCCATATTAATGTAACTGCTAGTGCACAGGCATTGGCTGAAGCAATGGTTAAAGTACACTAGCTTCTTCTACTCTGGAGTATGCATCCTCCTCCAGAAAATTAAATTTTTTCCTCTTCCTCCTCTACCGGATTGGAATGTTAAGCGGGGTGTAATTTGTAGGGCATACTCTTGCATAACCTTCATAAGCATTTCTCATTGTCTGCACCGCAGATCATTGTTGCTGCGACTGTAAAAGCAGGGTGTCTGTTTACAGCACCCGTAGAGAACAGTCAGTGAATCTCTAAAGAGCAGCAAACATCACGAATAATCGAATAATTTTTAGTAATTTTCAACAAATATAGCACCCTTTGCCTTCCACTGTGACGCTTTTGAAACTCTAAGGTTGGCACGTCTCCACAAGCTTTGACAGCAGGATGATATTTTGCATGAAAAAGTGCACTTGCACACACAACAGCTCATCGGCAACGTTCTACTGCACAGAATGTCTTGAGCTTTCGTATGCATCGGTCACCATATCACAAACCGGCTGCTCCTTTGTTAGTCGGAATGTAGCATTAATGTAAAGCACATTTGATGTTCTAAGAAAAATAATTGTACCATCTGGTCCCCTAGTTCTCCTCACTGATGTCTAGTGTTATAATAGCATGACCGAGACCATGAGAGTGACTGTGGTGTATAATTGTGTGTGTGGTGGTGTGGGGGGAGGGGTACAATAATTTTGGCAACTTTTCCGGATGACTTGAATCACCATTGTGGAGTGCTGTTTGTTCCTTTCACTCATTGTTACCAAACTTCACTTTGGTTGTGACAAGTATAATGTAGTTTCCTAGCGCTACTGCCAACATGTACAATGTGTAGGCATCTGTGTTTAAAAAAAAGACCAGCTAATGGTTTGCCAGGAGCTAAGGTCCGTTTAGACTATGAAATTTTTAGCATACACCTGTGTCTATTACTACTGAATGAATGCCCGCCCAGGAGAACTGCGCATACGTTTTCTTCCATTATAATAACTCTAAAGCTTTAAACAGCATTTGAATTTCGACTTGTTTAAAAAATGCCACATTTCCTTGTTCAAGTAAGACAAAAGTTCCACAGGAAGACAGAAACCTGATGCGATCAACAGTGGCATGAATATAAACAGCGCTCAACGTTTCTCAATCTTGCATCTGGTTATCATATTGCCCATCCCATTTTTTTTCACAGGCAGTTCTTTACTGTTTTATGGTCATACCCAGTTAAATTTTTATGTCCTCATTTTTTAATATTTGGTCAATTATTTTTTCTTCATCGGTTTGCAACAAAATCTGTAGTCATGAATGTGCATTCATTTACCATTTACACCGACCTGAATCAGATGCATCTTGATAAAAAATTTATTGTCCTTAATACTTCGTTGCTTTTTTCCAAATGTGCAAACAGTTTATCTTAATTCCTATTTTTACTTCTGGGAGGACTAAGTCTACTGCATTAATGATTGCTTACATGTGTACATCGTTTCCTGCTTCGGCCATCCCTACTCTTTGCAAGAACTGACAGCAGTGCCCCTACCCGCTCCATCACAATCACCGCTGCTAAGCATACCCTTCCTGCCTTTATTTTAACACTTTGGCCTCTCTTGACATATTATCTGCACCAGCTTCTCCCCAAATGAGGGTAGAGACCAGTGAACTATGCACAAAAAAGCGCTGCCAAGGAAAACATTTGCTACCCGGATGACATGCACCTTCGTTGAAATGACGGCTACAGCAACATCACTTATTCCAACAATGTTGGTGTAACTATTTTAATTTCTAACACAAAAGTTACTGCTTTGTTGTGTTCCGTGATTATCCTTTATTGCCGCTTTCTTTAGGATGGAAATTCACGAATACTATTTGTTTCTCCTAACAGCAGCAACTTTATTCTTGCAAGGCGTTTGGGGCAAAGAACAACTTTCACCAGGAAATAGTTCAAGACGAGAGAATGAAGAAAATAAAGTCGCTTCTGTGATCTAAAGAACTTGACGACCAGAAATTTGTACCTTATTGCATATATACTATGCAATGGATTCGTATCACAAAGCGCAAAGTGTTTTATCATTTCAGCTATGTCAGTGCGTTGGCAAGACAATTTTCCCCATGGTGACCTGCTGCTTTGGCTATGAGCTGCCTTCATGACATTTGCATTAAAGGGTATGTGCTATCGTGGACAAGAATACCCTGGAAGTGCGAGCGTTAATCAAATTCCATCTTTGCGTTCAAGACCGCTGGAAACAGTGGGTCACGTATGTCCATCCCGAACGCAGATGTTAGCGCGGCTGATTCCAGCAGGTAGAGCAACAATAAATATGGTCGACGCTCATGTGTCCTGGGCAATTTTGTCCCCGATGGTACATTCACCAAACAATGGATATGCTCTGTAAGACGATATACGGGAAGCACCTGTACTTTAACGGATATAGTACAGATTCAGCATACGGAGTCTTTCTTCTTTTTTTTTTGAATACGGGAAGCACCTGCACTTTAACGGTTATAGTACAGACTCACCATACAGTGTGTTGCGTTTTCTGAATACAAAGAGCACCTGTACTTTTACGGTTATAGTACATATTGAGCATACAGAGTCTTCCGCTTTCTAGATACGAAAGCACTCGTATTTTGTGTTACGGTCTCTCTTTTACGGATGTCCGCTCTACAGAAATGACCATTCTTTATTTACGGAAAAGCGTTCGGTCCCACATTACCATCAGATTCGCCGTAAAATGAGGAATTTTTTAACCGTGTACGCAGCCCTGCTGCCTACCCCCGAATACTCTTCACATCACGCGAGTGCCGTCAGTGATCACGGTCATCGAGCTGACCATGTTCTCGTGTGTTAGGACATGTGAGATGGTGCGTACTTAGAAAGCGAATGTTTGCTGTAACTTGCACTGTGTGTACAATTACGTGCCTTATTTCGTGTTATGTTGATGCGCCCTTCGGGTAAAACGGGGACTTCAGCTATTTGACTAATATACGAGACGGGCATACTAGTTGATTGACCTACTGGAAGATTTCGAACGCGTGAGGTATAAGTTTGTACTTTCAGTCCTCAGTAAACAGAGAAAAGCGACATCACCCCTTACCGTATGAAGCCCACACATAATAAAACGAAGCAAAACATCAGGAAAACTATTTGTGACAATACTTGAAGTGTGTATATCACAACCTAAGATGAATTGAAAAAAATATTTTCCCGCAGTGGGAGCCAAAACCACAACCTACGTTGAGATGTTACTGAAGTTCTCTCTTATGGCGTCTGGAGAGGCGTATTAAATGTTGCGCGCCTGTAGGATAGGACGACGCCATACACTAGAGGCTTTAGGTATGTTACCCAATATGTTACCGCTATTGTTATGGAATATGGGAGCAATACATTTCCCATATTGCACACCGAGTATAGCTAGAGTAGTTGCATAAGGAAGGACTTACGACTTGCACCACGCCTTCCCTGTGGCGTAGGACGACAGAGGATTGATGGTGCACGTCCTGGTACAGAACCTCTTGAATAGCTGAGGTGTCAACCTGCGTATACACGTCATTTTTGGAGTTCGCTATCAGTAGAAAAATGTGTGATCCTTTGTTTGATGCCCTTGGGGTATTCCGTGCTAAAAATGTCACTTCTATTTTGTAGCTCCACAGTAGAATTTTTGTTTTGCTTAAGTTGCGTTGTTCGTGTCCTTATAATCTGCTGCTTCACCCTAATCCTAATTTTTACACAATTTAGGCCTAATTTTTATAGCACTAAATGTTCCATTTTCGTAGTAAATATATCAATAGTTCAAAGAACAGATTATGCATGCATTTTCATATTTCAAAATCATTACAGAAGAATCACGGATTTCGTAGAATATCCAGTTCACTTGCAAGGAAAATTAAAGAAAACAAACTAAATCGTGTTAATAGCATAAATGTTTGTGTAGGAACGATCGCTGCAGACAGACCTCTGCTCATGCAGCGCTTTGTTTCCCTATATGGTATCGGTTGACGCGCTCGCAGCATGCCATTGGTCAACAGACGACGGCACACCATCTTGGCGCCATATCGTAGCGGTCGCCGTCGAACAGGTTCTCTTGCGCGGCACTACGCTTTCCTTTGCATGCTTTCGCCATACTCTCCTCCTCCGCTTTCCACATCATGCTTTCACTGTAGCATCCTACTCCGCTTTGTTCATCGCGCTCTCTCCGCTATCACAGTCTTCCATCACCCGCTTCGCTCCGCGCTCGCTCTTTCATCTTTAGCTGTGCTCGCTCGCTCGGTTACGCCGAGGGTGGCCGAGGGAAGCTTTTGCCACGCTTTTGACGCCGAGAGACTGAGGCCTGCCGACGCTCAATGCAGGAACGGGTGCATAAGAGCGGCGTTCAAAAATTTACGTTTAAAGTTGTTTGTTCAAATTCTGCGCAGTACTTCAGTGTAGACTACGATAAATCTACGCTTAGTGTACCCTCATCAAGAAATCCAAATAGGGCAGTACAATTGCGCTATCTACCAAAGGTAACTTTTTTGTCTGATTAAATAAAAGTTTACTTGGATTACAACCAATCGCTTGTTATCAGAAAATCAGAAACTTGCTAATCAGAAAAAAGCACTTCGTGTTACTTCAAAAATCTGTTTTTTGTCACGTTTGTTCTACCATGTACAATATTATTATATTTATTAAAAATTACACTGCATGTATGTACTTGAAACAATGTATTGCGTGACAAAGCAGCTGTAAGATAAAGAGCAGAAATTTTATTGTCACGCCTAATGCGTGCTTGTTTACAGCAGCAGGTTAGAAGAGGATATACAGGCTGGAAAAGCAGCCGCTGATATGTAGCCGGTCACCCGACAGACCATCATCGTGCTACTTTCAGCGTCTTTCTTCTCAGCACTGAATATTTTTAAAGTTGTAGCTTAGATGACATATCAGTGCATGTCGGAGGCCCGTATGTGCAAGCACTGTTTTCATCTATGGCACATTCCTCGTTCCCAAAGATTTGTCATGTTCAACGCCCATGCTTGTACGTTGTATGTGATCGATTGAAATTACCAAGTGAAGTATTCCTCTTTCACGCAGAATATTTACCTGGATACATAACATTGTGAACGTTCTGAATGTGGAAGGGGTGAAGTCTCCATAACAAAAACTCTTCAGTTTTTTTCGGGACACTTCTTTTCCTCTTCTAAGCCTAGAGAATTTCGTTATTCTTGTGCTGCTGACAATGATCATGAAAACGCTCTTTCCGCTACATCACACTTCTAAATGCATTCATTGCACAGTATGCTAAACCCACTACGAAACGAATGTGTGTTGTCGCCAAATTTGCAATTACGCCGGAGTGCAGGTGTCAATAAGTTTTGACAAGAGGGCGAGAAGACAACGAAACTTCTCTTTTGGGCAATAACACGCAGATGTTGGGCATCTATCATATTTGGGGGCCGTGTACACAATAAAAAAATAGAAAATGTACAGCATAGCTGGCTAATTGTGAAGGCTCTTTAGGCTATCTAGTTTGCAGCAAGAATGCTTTTGCTCGCTTACCGTGTCCAACAATTGTCCTTCGTGAGTGCTCGTAACAAGTAGCAGTTTATCAGCCAGCACCGAGCTCTTTTGAAGATTCAGAGTTAGATTACTGCTCAGGCGTAGGACCAAGTTTTTGCTATTTGTTCTCTCTTGCAGAATAGTTGGATACACATAGAAGCCTTGTTCTGCCAAAGAAAGATAATGAACAACACGCATCGTCAAATGAACCTGCATAACTAACAAATTTTTTCATCATCTCGCATTTCAACAGCAGTTACACAAACACTCCTCCGTCAATTTCCATCGTCGTCGCCGGCATTGACGTCGACGCTGCCATGAGCTTCCGTATAGAATCCAAGTGCTATGAGATTGCTGCCGTTCGCCGTATACTGCAGGTGGGAAAGCGTGCGACGATGAGCCGAGAATAATGGCGGCTTGGTTTCGCCATCTCGCGCGCGGAAGGGGAAGGGGCGTCTAGCGGAGAGACATGTTCGTGCTAGGAGGGCGCAGGTTAACTTGACGAGAGCTTTTTCCTCGCATTTCTCCGAGCGTCGTGCGCATAAGTGAGTTGCGAGAGAGACATCTGAAGGCTGTAGTCGAAGTTCTTGAGATTTGGGGCCTTTTTGTTGACGACTTTCACTTCTAATGTGCATTTACTTACGTGCAACTGCGACTGGTGCGCTTTCCTGCCAAGTAAGCGTCGCCTCACACACCATTTAAACGGTATCATAGTGACTGGAACAGAGCCGGTAATGCCGAATCGGCTGGGGTTTGTCTTTTCTTTAGTGGTTGGTCAGTCTCAAAGTGGCCCCGCGCAGCAAAATGTTTACAGCTTCGCAGTGCGTCATTGGTAGTGCCGCAGTGCCATGGTCGACGGCGGCAGAAGGACGTGTCACGTCGACACGCTATGCGTATGCGCCGCATAGCCATGGGCAAGAGGCTAAGTATAATCTTCAAAAGAAACATTTTACTAGAAAACTAATTCGCAGTGACAATGCGCCGTTATTCATATGTCTGTAGCCGCAAACAAGCACCTAAACCCAGGCCGTTAAGCTGTGCTTCGGCGAAACCCTCAGAGTTAGACGTGGTGGTTTATGAACAACTGCTGCCGAACTCAAAGCAGGAAACGATATAACAATAGGAATAAATATGTATATCAAACATGTCATTCGACCCTTCTAGTCAGTGCTCAACGCTTCGAGGCGGCTCCACGAAATCTGGACATATATCTAGCTTATTTCGAAGTATGTATTTGGCGTCATGTAGTGCAGCTTTGCTAGGGACAAATGGAGCAAAACACGTTTTCCCCCGTGGTATACTAGTACCTAGAAGAATGGAAATTTCAAAAAGTGATCGTTTCTCTGTCTATATCGCAACTCACGCAGAGGCGTGATCCTCGGGCAAGTGCGAGAAAAAAGGTGTCCAAGTTACTACGGGTCTGCTCTTCTACCCCGGCCGCAGCACGGCTCTGCTGACCACCACATCCTCGGGGTAATCAGCGGTGGGGTCAATGCTTGGGTGACCTTAGATGGCAGATAGCTTCGTGTGCGCTGTGTTCTCGCGACTGGTTTGCGTCGAAGCGAGAGGCAGCAGGAGAAGTAATTAACGCGCCGCTGCTGAGGCTCTTAATGCCGCTGGTGTTCTGACAGCGAGTGTCTGGAGTCATCCAGTGAGACGTGTCAGTGTTTGCTAGTCCCTGCATGACACCCTGTTTGTTGATTTGGTTAGTAAAGGAATTTCTACTGCTGTTTACACCGCACGCAAAACCACTAAGCTTAACTTCGTTTAGCTGTCTAATAAGTTTCTATAGCAATATATTCACCTACTTTACGACAAATTGCGGCTTATTTGACTAAGAAACTGGTTCGTTGAAGGAAATCAGGGAAATTCAACAACTTTGCGAAAGCTTGTAGTGTAGTGATGAAAACTGTCATGACACACATGCATACACAAAGGTCAGTTTCCCTAATACAAAAGCTGTAAAGGTGGGTAGTTTTACACGCCACAAACAGGGTAGTCGTAAAGAGCCTTCACATTTCTTCACAACATACATTGACGACACTTGCCTATCGTCCCTGCTACCATTCACGGCACGGCGACACATTGCTAAGCATTTCCTTTATCTCTGTCGAGGCAAGCACAACTAAAAATTAAACAAACCACAAACGAAGCTTGAACTATACGCTGCAAGATGGTAAGGGGTAGCAAGCTATTTATTGTCACACTGCAACGGACCCGTCGCTCAAGCGCGAAAGGGGTCACGTAAAATTAAGACGGTCATCATGTCATAACACTGCCAGATACATAGGGCGCTATTTAAAAGGTCAATAAAAGAAAAGATTCGGTAGAGCTAGATTTAAATATTGGGCTTCTATAATTTAAGGCATTCGTCATTCGTAGGGAAACACAACTTTCCTATGTAACCGAGAAGATGGCAAAAATAGAAAGTTGTGGTGGCGCCACCTGCGTATGTCAATGTACCTCTCATGTAACATCAGCACTGGCTGATTCACTGCGAAGAGCATACAAACATTTCAGAGGGAGACAGCGTCATCTCCGCCACACAGCACGGGTGGTTCAAATTTACAAGCAACAGCCGGACCTTCGGGGGAAAGTTGGCACATAAGAAAGCGATGTGTTTGAAGATGGAAATTTACGATAATAAACTTCTAGCAGTCCATATAGCTCGATTTCCTATTTCCCTTTAGTATCTTCTTAAAGTGCCCGGCTTTTTTTTTCCCGGGTCAGCTCAGCGACACCGTCATTCGGGAACTCAGTGCACCTACCTACTATTCATCAGCGTGTGAGAATTTGACTGAATGAAACGATAAATCAACTCGTGTAGAAGAAGCACAGGCAAATACATTTACATATTACGGCCAGGAGACAGATCTGAGTAGTGCTAACATGACAGAGAATGTGCTAACGCGTTATGTCACCGTTCATTGCCATTTTGATCACGCACTTTTTATGTGAAATAGGTATATATTTCCGCCGTATATGTTCGGTCAAAGCGTGGGAATATTCGCCATTGGTCTCTCTGGTGAACTTCTTATATGCAATATAATACATTTTGGGGAGTAATTTGCCACTATAGTAAAAGTGAAGCTTTTTTTAGAAAAACGTCCAACTTTTAAATAAAACATGAAATCGTCAATGGCGATCGGTTGGCCAGAATGAAGTGAAATTTCATTTTGCTGTACCAGCGATAGGGACACAAGTACCGCGTCTTTCATAAGGTTACTTAGCAACAGTGGTCTCAATGATCTCTAGCTAAATGCACTGAAAAGGGGCAAGGCTTTTATTTGGACTTCTTGCCTTTCGAAATACTTCTGATAACCTTCGACTACTGTCCTCGCGCGGTTCTGTTTGGTGAAAACAGTTTTGAAAATATTGTATTCGAGAAAGAAGGTTCAGCGGCAATATGTGTAAATTCGAGTTTCTTGGAGGAATCCTGACGTTTCTCACAACGCTTTATAGAACAGTCGCAAAAACAGGCAACGATGGAGAGAAATTGTTTCCGAAAAGGGTACATTTCAGGTTACAGATGGTAGTGACATTGGCAAATACCTTGAACAATGTAATAAACGTAACCCAAAAGTACCTTTACGGGACCGAAAAAACACGCAGATGCAATGCTGTGGATGAACGTAGTGCTGTGCACATCAAATTCATCGCAACAACGGACAGATGCCCGAACAACAGCTGTCATGAATCAACAGGACATCAAAAATTTACCGTGGCCGCGCTGTGTACAGCGAGGGAAGTTTTACATGTTACTAAGAAAAATTATTACCTATAGTCTACTTTAAATTATTGCCAAGGCCATTTACAAGGAACACCCATGCACATTCTTGTTTGACTGCGCAGGGCTTGACTACTTTTTGTGCGTTCTCTTTTTCACTGGAATTATTTTCAGGTAGGAATAATCACCCACGCATATTCTTAGCGAGCACACCCCCGTATAGACAGTCCATTCATTCATACTGTTTTGCTACAGTATGTACGACCGATGTTCCCTCGAAAGGTTTTGTACTACCTCTATGTCGTAGCTTTTAGCCGAGTGTTGCAAACTGCGCAGTTACTCATCATTGTGCGCACCTTTATCGGCACTACGTTTCTCATATATTCAAGTAACGTTATCCACTGCGAATATGGACAAAAAGACAATAGACGGGCACTGCACAAAGTTTTCCGATATTCGCAGGGAATAACATTATTTGAACGTATGAGCAATGTGCTGCTAAGGGACGTTTGTACAATGATGAGTAACATGCACAATTTTCATTACGCTAAAGAAAGAATCAGTGAAGGCACTGAAAGGATTTAAGCATTAAAGCACATGTTTGTATGACTCAACAAGTTTAACCCAACTTAGGTGCGCGGGTCTTGCCGCAAGAAAAAAAATTTATAAATAATAAAGCTCTTCGGCAAGTTCCTCCCGATCACACCTCTAATCGATGCTTAACTGCAACTACATTTTGTTAAGTTTTATATTATACTGCCTTCACTGAGGGGGGAAATTCAAGAAACTTATAATAGATTTACCTGCTCGGGTGGATTGGAAAAGTGAAAGGAAAGACATGAGTACAAGTATGTCTAGTTTGTCCATGTTCATAGAAAGCGCCATTTTCAATGCTTATGTTCACTCTGTCGACATGCGCAGCAACACGTCTATCTATTATATATAGTGGACCACAAAAGCCGCACAATGTTCGTACCACAATGCGTCTTGGCTCACGTTGTTAAGCCGCCGGAAAGTTCATCCTGCCATCGGCGACTTCAGCTGAAACTGAAAGCTTATTGTGTTTACACCACCTCATGTGAACGGTGAACGCAAAAGGTGTCGACCTTGGTTCCACTGACCGAATTCACCTATTACAAAGAAACAACATAAAGTTCATCCTGACTGTCACGTTCTATGACACAGCGTAACGATCACAAAAACAAGTACAAGACGACACACGAAGCCAACAAGCCAAAATTTGAATGAATGAATGAATGAATGAATGTGTGGTTTTTATTGGCGCAACAAGCCAAAATTTCCACCGTCTTGAAGTTCATTCTGACATTGCGGACTTGGAGTAAAACTCGAAGCTAATTGTGTTTATACCACATCATTTGAACACTCAGCGCTAAAAATGTGCCTACTGGTGTCCTAACAGAGGTCACCTATTCTCCTTGCATCAAGTGCCTCGCCCCACATCATAAGCTCGAGCCTTATGTGAATGTCAAATTCTTTCTAGAGCACTGAGTCTGAAAGAAATGAGGCTCAACTTTAGTAGGGGGCCCCGTCTCATTGTCACTCGCTTTGATGCCGATGTTGCAAACCTGTGCACTCTTTTCTATAACTCAAACAGCCGTATTGGCAGAATTACCAATGATCTTTTTATTTGGGAAAGAAACAACGTAAGCGATCGGTTCTAATTACTGAAGCAACTGAAAATGCAGCAGCATAAGCCTCGTAAATGCATTAAGAAGGAGAGCAAGACAATGCCTTCCTGTATAAGATAGTACATTTTAAATGGTGATTCAAGTTTGTCCCAAACGCTGACGCAACTAAAGCTGAGATTAAGAGAGAATGCTAGCAGTGTTTGCTGTCCAATAGACAAGCAAGAGCAAGAATTCAGGCATAACCAATTTTTTGGTTATGCTATCATTGCTAATGCAACTAGCATTGAGCAACTCATGCACGCGTAATTTGGTGATCAGAGATGCAATATTGAGAGGTGAGATAAACATTCGTTTATTGTTACGTAATTATGAAACTCGTGTATGTAGTAAGAATCGCCAGAGTTCCAAGATTCGCCCTATACTTGCACAAGCGATCAGGACTAATCCAGTCTAAGAGGGGATAATTTGAGATTCAAACGACAATGTGGTACAAAGTTGAACGCTTTGGAAAAGAAAAGTCTAGAAAAGAACAATCAGTTTCTAGATCCTCTTCCACGTTCTTAAGTAATCAGTTGTTAATGCGAATAATTGCGTCTCACGTGAGGAGATTCTCCGAAATCAGTGTTGATTAGAAAAGACCAAAAATAGTTGGCTTCCAGATGGCCGTATAACATTGATGCAATCACATGTTCTAGCATTTTGCAGCATGTAGATGTTAATGATATTGGACGGTAGTTTTCCGGCGTGTATTTATTGCCTGACATAAATATAGATATAACCTTTGGTATCCTCCAGTCTGGTTGCAGCACACCAGTCTCAATGATTGCCTGGAAATGTGAGAAAGAATTTTGCTAGATTCTATGACGGCGTTTTTCAGATATTTAGAATTAACGTCGTCAACGTCAAAGGATGTGGTTAGCTTGAGGTTATTTATCAGGCATGTGACTCCTTCAACATTTATTTCTAAAGGTGACATACATTGGCAGTTTAGTGTCGATACATCCGGTACATCAGGCTCATCTTGTGTGGTGAATATATAAGATAAGCATTGAAAATAGAAGCACAGTGAGTACCTGGAAGGGAAGTGTTATTACTGTGTAAGGAACTGTTATTGTGGTCCTGATCTGGGCTTATATTTTGCCAGAACTTTCTGGGATTACATTTTAGAAGAGATGGTAAGTCATGAATAAAGTAGATGTATCTAGCAGAAGACTGGGCAGGACAGGTAATTTTTAAGTATTCCTTATATGTGTCCCAATCCGCTTGCCTGCGCAACTATTTACCACTATCCTAGTGGCGCTTGTTCCTGTTTGGCAGTAAGCGTAGGGGTCGGGTAATCCATGGGTTAGATTTATTATTGATCATCTTAATCAGAGGAACGTACCGATTTACCAAGGCAGACATATCATTCCTGGACAGTATCCAATTCTCCTCCACCGACCGACTATTGAAGGAAGGTAAAAGTACGTGGCAGCAGATCTAATTCGGAATTCGTAACGTTACAATTACCTTTGATATAATCGCGTATTTGAATATCTTGGTCATTCAAATGTTTGAATGATCTCCGGTAATGAAAAATAAACAGTCCAAATGAGCCGGTTTTAGCCTGCGGACTAGTAAAATTTGCGAAATGGTTACCGCTTTGTGCTTAGCTAACCTCTCAATTACGCTTGTTTTCAACGCGGTGGCAATATGGGTCTCCTATCGCAGAAAATCCGGGGTTGCGGTGTCAGCGGAGTTATCCGGGAGCGAAAATTTTCATTTATACTTATGTATATGCATTTATATATCCCGCGCATTGTTATATGACGTGCGGTATATGCGGATTATATTGCCACATCATTCTATCAGAGAAGTTATTCCTCAAAATTTTTAGAATGAGAGCCCAGAAAAACAATGTCATGAAACAAAACACCGGAATCGCATGCCTTTTATGTTAAATCTCCTCCGTTTTAAATATTAAATGTGTGAGTTAACAGAAAACCTTGAAATTAGGTAAGTTCTTCCGCGCCACTGTGCAGAACCTCCGCGATTGGCCCATGCAGGTGGCCGCATTTCGACCAGAAAGCACGCCTTTGTACTTAGCGTTCGCCGCCAGCGTTTCTCCGTAAACATTGCGCTTACATAAGCTGCAACTGCCGTGAAGCGTGAGAAGCAGTCAAGGCTCTTTGAATGCTATCGCATTCCACTCTTAGAGGCTAAGCTTAGGCTTCCTCCAATTTTCCGTTCAACAAGACCTGATTCTCCTGCTTTGGGAATCATTGGTTAATCGGTTAATTTGGGTTTAATGGCACAAAGGCAGCTAAGGCCATGTTTGTTTGTTTGCTTGTTTGTTTGTTTGTTTGTTTGTTTGTTTGTTTGTTTGTTTGTTTGTTTGTTTGTTTGTTTGCTTGTTTGTCTTTCTGTCTGTTTTTTACTGTTAACCATGTCTGTGAGCGGCCGAGCACATGCACAAGGCTGTTGAAGTTGCAAACATTTGTTCGCCAGAGTGACCAAAGGTCATTACCACTGTAAATTTCACGATACCTTTTAAAGATGACAAAATAATTGCGTAATGCTGCTTTTAATCTGTGATGTGTCTTCGCAGACTTCTACATTCTCTAATATAGGTATCATAATTTCTAATTCTCTGTAGGTTTTTGTTGTAAAATTCTGCAAGAAATAACATAAGTGTTAGAAATTAAACCAGGTCTAATTGCATAAAAATATTTTCTGGCAAGCTGTGATTTCTTCTTGCTGGTTACAATGAAAGCACCAAATAAAACAACGGACGAAGGAAGGCGACACGGGAACACACCGTAGACGTTGTAATCAATAGTTGTAATTTTGTATAACCAACTCGACCACCAGGACGTGCTTCTTGCTTGTCCATTTATAATTTTGTAGGTAGCTAGAAAATCTATAAAATATTAAGTTACTCCTTGCAGGACGATGGCTGTCAAGTCTACTGGATGATAGGGGTATAATAAATGCCTCCGGCAGTGACACCATGTCCTGGTGCTGAATTAGTCGGGCAGCAAATTCAAATCAAAGATCCATTTCTATTTCTTAAAAAGTGGGACAGGCGCAAAAAATGTAATCCCATTTCCGTTACAGAATCTGCTTGCTCCAAACTTTCTCCCCCAAGCCTGCTTGAATGAATAATCAAATACACCAAAATGAAGACGCCATTGCATGGGTCTTTTGGTCTATAATGGGGAACACAAGATCTGCCAGGACGAGATCACTGTCTTCTTTAACTACGAACGACGATTCCTTGCTGGAAAGAACAGAAGACTTCGTGATATGCAGAAAGCGTTCTGAGTCATAGACATCGATTTTTAAGCTCCTCCAATACATGTGGAGTAGGATGAACAGTTCACATTGTACATCTTTGAATGAATGAGAGCTGACAGTGATCAACAGCCTGTGATCTGGCTACCAACCTTTAGTAACTTCGAGGGAAATCTACACCAAAGCAAACATGTGCAGAGGACCATATCACAAAAAGAAAGGAACATGCGCGTCTACAAAGGCGAAAAGGACTCGGAGCCTGGAAGTCTTAATCTCATACGCCTAGAAAACAACACTGAGAAAACGAAAGCATATGACGAGTAATAGTTAAAAGGTTAACGTGACAGCTTGTTTTTATATGCCGCTGCTTTCTTCGCAGACAACAAAATTGAGCAGTTTATCCCAAAGGTCAAAGCGTTGAGAGTCATATCAAGCTTTAGCTTTGCGACGCGCTCGTCAGGCGGTGTTATAACAATACCTGGGGGTGTCGCGTTGTCGAGAAGCATCGAGCTGGGCAAGTGCTCCTTCGTAGCACAAACAACGCCCTAGTAGCTACTATGCTTTCTCACTATGCTAAAGCGATGAGGAACGCCACCACTGGCGTTGCCGGTGTCCCGCTTCGATGGAGCACAAAATGGGACCGGTGAAAAGCCGTTAACGTTCGTAGAACGAAGTGTGATGCCCGTTCCGCTCAGACGACTGCAAGCAGCACGGCGTTGTGCGTACCCAGCTGAGGGGTTTCAGCGCGAACCGATTGGACATATCTCGAAGCCGGTAGTGCAGGCGCCAATCCACGTCACTGGCTGTCGAGTTCTATAACATTCAGTGCCTGCCCAAATGGACAGTCCACTTAGCGGACACACACAGAATACACTACCCTCTCCCGGTTCAGGAGAAGTGTTACTATTTGTGCGCAGCGGTCATACCAGCAGCGAAAAGCAAAACACTGTCTTGGCGTTTCTGCAGAGGCGACCAAGCTGAGCGTGAACGTGCGCCCACTTTGCTTGGACGTTTTCGCAGCCAAACGCACCGCACGTCCCTCAATCCCTGGAAACTCACTAACGCTCAACGCACAGGCTGCGCATGCTCCGTGGAAATCGTGGCAGCTCGACGACGACGGCTACGAACGCGCCTCGTGATGTATAAAAGCAGACGCGCTCGACCTGCTGATCAGGTTTCCTACCATGGGCGACCCTGTTCGCCGCTATCGTTGTGCTTTGATTGTAACTTGCCTTTGTGGGCACAGGTTCGCCCATTATAAAATTTGTCATATTATTCGCAGTATCGTTGATGTGTTCTTGTCCGTCATTACTGACTGACAATATGAAAACGACGATGGCCTTTGTACTTCTGCGAAGAAACATTAAAACGTGATGAATCTGGGCCCACCACGAAGACGTAAAATCATCGCTTAGTTTCTACGATGACAGTACTGGGCAATGTGGGCTGTCCCGGAAGATGGTGCATTTTACATAGTCGCTGAAAGCGTGAACTGTTGCGAGGAAAGAACAAGACGCACTGGCAAGTGATAATGCTCCAATTGTTTGAAAGAATTAGGCGCATATTGCAGGAGAGGAATACTTGCGTGTATGGGGCCTACTACAGTAAACAACAACAATCACGGCCTAGGGGTTAGAGCATTGGGCTGTTGCACTCGATGGAAGAGATTCGATGCCAGTGTCGGTAATGCATTTAAGTTTAGTGGAGTTCCAAAATGAGGTGAAACAGGAGTCTACTTCCCTACCTATCTGCCGCAAAGCGCCTGGAATGAGGCACATAATGTTTCGCATTAAAACGAAGCAAATGTTCGCCCTGGCATCTGAAATGTAGCACTCTCCATGAGCCGAGTGCATGCGAGGTGGCAGAACGAAAATGCGCCCCAGCACAGAGCTGCACGAAAGTATCTTGCATCTGTGCCCTTAGACAATAATTTACCCCCGAATACATAAACGCGACTGGAGTCGAACTTGGCTCCCAGCCGGCTTGACGCGACGTCAAGGTAGTGCACAAACCTGCCTCGACTTGAAGTGCCCACTTGAAGCGAATTCGTCTCGACCAAGTCGTGGCGAATTCCAAGGCACAACTAAGTTCGACCCTACTTGCAGCAATCGTAGCGCAGCCAAACATGGCGGCTCGTTTCATCGACGCGCACGCGCTGGCGATATCGTCTTCGGCGCAGCTTGTGTACTACCAAGAGTGCTCTGCGACTGCTTCGTGATAGGGAATGCCCGATG
The DNA here is from genome assembly GCF_050947875.1 of Dermacentor variabilis. NCBI lineage: Eukaryota > Metazoa > Arthropoda > Arachnida > Ixodida > Ixodidae > Dermacentor > Dermacentor variabilis. The sequence goes on from NC_134578.1 coordinate 56,141,144, forward strand.
GAGCTGTACAACGACCAGCACTTACTCCTACGCTATCGATTCTCTAAAGAAACTGTGCGAGAACTGCTGCTGTTGCTGCCGCTGGAACCAAGCGGCAACAAAAGGGGAGTACCTCTATTTATTATGCTGCAGCTGCTCCTGGCGCTTTCTGGTTTTAGGACGCCGGCACCTTCCAGATCACCACATGAGATCTAATCAGCGTGCCTGAGCCGACAGCGTGCCGAGCCATCGGGAACGTGACGCGCCTCATGGCGATGCACCTGTTCCGAAAACTTGTGCATTTCCTGGAGCTGTCACAGTTTTCTTCGCTGATGCGCGACTTTCATGAGATTACTGAATACCCAGTAGTTACGGGATGCATAGACTGCACCGACGTGGGCATAAAAAGGTCCTGGCGGCGAAGAAACTGAAGTGCTTCGTAACCGGAAATGAGTGTTTTCACTGAATGTACGAGTGAGTTCACTGTTTGCAAACGCTTACGGGCGCTGGCAAAACATTTGTCAAAGTCGCCTTTTGCAGCTTTATTGCAAAGCGTGTTCGCACATAGAAATCACGCTTCTCAATTTTGGTGACCGTAAGCGATAATATGCGTACACTGCTGGTCAGATTCTGATTCCACGTTATGTATTTACTTCTGAATCGTGACTGCCAGATTTGAACAAATCAAGAAACAGTTGTACAACGAGAAGCACATATTAATTTCAGCCTAAAGGCTGAAGATACCAAACTGGAACTGATGTGTTTGCCGATGTTGAGATCGTCGTTATTCACACAAACAGTGATTGTGAAACGGTAGTGTCCACGCATTTCACACGCATCAAGCATCTATAGATGATTGCGCATTTTGACGAAACCTGTCATGGAAACAAATTTCAGGCGCACATAGTATGCCACTGTTATAAGTGAACAGCACTTGTACTTATTGTCTGGCTGCAGTCCCTTCAGCAAAGTCATGTTACAGGCCAAACTCAGTTTTTATGTGTTTTCATTTACACAGGTGCAACAAGGCCCCCAGATCAACCCGAAACTCCTCAGAACAAGCATTTCAAGTCTGGAAACGCCACCACCCTTTCCTCGACACGAAACTGCAGCGCGAACCTCGTTGTTCTGTGCAGATCATAACTGCATATAGAGCCCTGCACAATCTGGCATGCGTAAGGAAAGATTTAGAGCCCCCACAAGTGATTGCTCCACCGGGGCCAGTCAACCGCAGGTGCAGGTCGAAGATGCACTCGCACCTTCAGTCTTTTCACTGCACTGAAGATTCGTTCCAGGAACTCAGGCGCGGGAGCTGTTCGTTCGCAGCTGCTTCACATAACATTCATACATGCAGCTTCACATCAATGACTGAACTTTAGTTTGCCGACAGGAGTGTTGACAGTCGACTCGTTACACCTGCTCAGACCATTGCTGGTAACCAACTCTGATCAAACTGTTTGTGTATTTTTAAGCATTTGCACAGTGTTCTAGGTACTCTAGCATTGTATTCATGTGTGTGCAGTGTTCATGTGTTTATTCACTGATTTTGAATTTATTATCAATGATTGAAGAATGATTGAATGAATGAAAGAAGAATGATGGGTGTAACGTTAAGGGATAAGAAAAGAGCAGATTGGGTGAGGCGACAAACGCGGGTAAATGACATCTTAGTTGAAATCAAGAAAAAGAAATGGGCATGGGCCGGACATGTAATGAGGAGGGAAGATAACCGATGGTCATTAAGGGTTACGGACTGGATTCCAAGGGAAGGGAAGCGTAGCAGGGGGCGGCAGAACGTTAGGTGGGCGGATGACATTAAGAAGTTTGCAGGCATGACATGGCCACAATTAGTACATGACCGGGGTAGTTGGAGAAGTATGGGAGAGGCCTTTGCCCTGCAGTGGGCGTAACTAGGCTGATGATGATGATGATGATGATGATGATGATGATGATGATGATGATGATGATGATGATGATGATGATGATGATGATGATCAATGATTAAGCCTTGATTGGTTTTCATGTGTTAAGTGCCAGTGCTAGAATCTTTTGATGAAATTTCTTACTTCGTCTCCTGTTGAAACTATATCAATTCTGAGCTCATCATGTATAATACACAGGCTGGAATGTGCCGCACATGTGCTTTTATGTATTTATGTATGTATAAAACGCATGAGGTCAGGGACCTACTCAGGCTATAGAACGCCTTCTGTTCCTGGCATTTGAATGTTTAAAAACGAGAATGTTGCAGTAACAAACAAGTCTTCTTAAACATGCTATACGACAGTCATGATTGTGATGTACAACACATAAACAAGAATTTTTAGGTTTTTATAGCCACTTATGTAGTTGGAGGTTACCCTGCGTCATCTGATGCGTTTTCTTTTGCACTTGAATATTTTCAATTTTCAGCTTCTTCTTCTATCTTCTTGAGCAAGTCTGCATGATCATCCTGCATCAGGTTCAGGCGCATAGGGTGCTGCTCACGCAGAAATTCTGTACAATGGCAGCTTCACCAAGAGCCTGCTGAAGAAGAGCCATCCGGCCTCTTAGGTGCCTAACCTTTTCTGCAGGATCGTCTCCGTTTTCGTCTGGCACTGCAGCATATTCCCCGTGTGTTCGAACATGATGACGTTGTTCAGTATTAAAAGGCTCCTGCATTGACTGTTCATTTCAATAGTCGGGCGCTGGTGTTATGCTTTGGTAGCTTACGCCTCAGTTGGCCCCGTGCGCTTGTTCATAAATGGGGCTGCTGGGCCGGTATCCATCCGCAATAAGAACACGCAGAAAGAAAACATCTTTCTCTGTCATGATGCATGCACGGCAAACTGCACTGTCACCCGCCGTGGTCGCTCAGTGGCTATGGTGTTGGGCTGCTGAGCACGAGGTCGCGGGCTCGAATCCCGGCCACGGCGGCCGCATTTCAATGGGGACGAAATGCGAAAGCACCCTTGTACATTGATATAGGTGCACGTTAAAGAACCCCAGATGGTCTAAACTGTAGGAGTCCTCCACTACGGCGTGCCTCATAATCAGAAAGTGGTTTTCGCACGTAAAAACCCATAATTTAATTGTAACTGCACTGTCCACGTTATACAGGACGGGACCTATTTTGTTTTACTTCTATTTCTTAGTTCCAATGAGCCATCATGCAGGGACATACATAGTGTTTTGCATGCCCACTACACCGCACGCCTTGTGAGCACTTGTTATCACGTTACATAGCTTTGCAGTGCTCATTCAAGCTGAGAAGAAAATGTATTTCATTGTGTCAGTACATGTGCTGTTCATTCTAATAAAAAGATGTGTGGCCTACTCTTACAGAATTTTCACCAAAGCCTATACACTGAAACTTGACTGGATGCATGGGAGTATCAGCGTCCATTGTCTTTACTGCACAAAATGTAATTACCGTAAATTCAGTAAACTTTTCGCAAGCTCCTTGTGATGTACTTTTACTTTATGGGCTTTCTGCTACTAATTGCACGCACAACACATAGGCTGTTTTACCTTTGCACGTGAGCCATGAACATTGCATCAGATCCGTTAACATCCATGTCACGATGCGCATGAAACTTGAATGTTTGCAAAATTACCTCATTCTGTGCTGTAATCCCGTAATCGTAATGTTAAATGCAAAAGAAAGACTTGACACTTACGAGTGCCTGTACCGTATCAAAGCTGTCACAAAGCGAGCCCTGCTAGCCTGTCACCATGGGCTGCAGCAGCCAGCCAACAGGCTCGCTTTCAATAGCAGGGAGATGAAGTGTTCCATCGCTCTCGTCAGTTTTTTGTATGAGCGTGGCCATATGACCAGCCAAGGAGCCCACAATTGCTCAGACAGCAGACATCGGCATTGGTGGTGGTCCTAGTTCTATAATGTCTATATGTAGTACATATTGTATAAAAACAGAACTGTACGTATACACCCCCTGTGTTTGCTTAGTGGCTATAGTGCTGGGCTACTAAGCACGACGTTGCGGGATCCAATCCCGGCCATGGCGGCCGCATTTCCATGGGGGCGAAATGCGAAAACACCCGTGTATTTAGATTTGGGTGCACCTTAACGAAACCACAGCTGGTCCAAATTTCCGGAGTCCCCCCTCTTCGGCGTGCCTTATAATCAGATCGCGGTTTTGGCATGTAAAATCCTATAACTTAATTGTTTACCTGTACATATGCTTTGCTATAACTAATGCCACTGCAGCAATGCAGAGCGAGAGAAAATAATTTTCATAAAAAAGTGGTCCAGCAATTTTCCTTCGGGGCCAGGCCAAACAGGGTATTTTCTGGCCAAGCTCTTAATTTCTTCTAGCTGGTTCATCTGTGGCTTTGTGAATGGCTACAAAATTTTAAAAAATAATCAAATTGCTCCCAGCAAGACGATGGTTGTTAGGTCTATTGATGCCAGGACAATCATAGACGCCTGCGGCGGTGATGCCATCAAAGCGCAATTTCTTCTAAATAATGACAGACGCAAAAAAATGCAATATGACTTTCGTTACAGGAGCTGCTCGCACCAAACTTTCTCCCGCAACCCTGGCGCCCCAATGAATGTTCGAATACACCAAAATGAAGACGCTACGGCAGGCGCGTTTCGCATTTTCTGCTACCTGGACGACATCACTGTCTTCTTTCTCTACAAGCCACGAGTCCTTGCCATAAAGACAGAAGGATTCCTAATGTGCAAAAAGTGGTCTGAGCCTCGATTTTTAAGCTCCTGCAGTACATGAGGGGAGGGATGAACAGCTTATAATATGCCCTTTTCATGTATGTCAGAGAAAATGTAACGTAGCCCGAATTTAAGCGTTTTCTTCTTTATAAAAACATCAGCGAAGCGACGTATGACAGGAAAATACTACAACTTTTCTTCAAGCCAAACAAAAGGCCCGTATTGAAACGTATGACACGTTCGTTCATTGGAACAAGCAATGGAAATTTTCAGGTAAAACAACAAATTGTACATCTTTGAGCGAATGACAGTGGACAGTGATCATAGTTTATGATCCCGTTATCAACCTTTAGTAGCTTCAAACAATATCTACACTAACCCAAAGATGTGCAGACAACCATATCATAAAAACAAATTATAAGTGCGTTTAGACAGGCGAAAATGACGTGGAGCCTGGCAGTTTTAATCTCATCTATCCAGGAAGGACTACTGAGAAAACGAGAATATATGACGAGTAATAGTAGAAGGAGAGCGTGACAGCTGGTTTCTATATGATTCAGCTTTCTTCGCGCAGTTCAGCCCACAGGGCGAATCGTTGAAAGCCATATCAAGGTTTAGCTTTGAAGTGACACTACTCGCATGATGTTATAAGCATACGCGGGCGTGACGCGTTGCCGAGAACTATCGTGCTAGGCAAGTGCAGCTTCGTAAGATAAACAGCGCCCTAGTAGCTACCATGCGCCTCATTATGCTGGAGCCACGAAGAACGCCGTCACTGACGTTACCGGTGAGGGCGTCCTTCGTGGCTCCAGCATAGTGAGACGCATGGTAGCTACTAGGGCGCTGTTTATGCTACGAAGGTCACAGGCTTTACCGGTGTCCCACCTCGACGTTGCACAAAATGAGACCGATGAAAAGCCGTTAGCGTTCGTAGCGCGAAGCTCCACGGCGTTGTACGTACACACTGGAGGGGTTTCAGCGCTGATTGCATATACCTCGCAGCCGGTAGTGCAGGCAGCGATGCTCGTCGCTGGCTCTCAAGCTCTGTAACATTCAGCGCGCGCTTAAATGAACCGTCCACTCAGCCGAACAGACAGAGAATACACTAACCTCCTTCCCCCACCTCCAAGTTCAGGAAGAACGATACTGTTTTTGCGCACAGCAATCATCGGCCTGCCTCTGAGTGCTGTACGCACTCAGGGGCAGGCCGATAGGAACACAGGTGGCAAGAGTTTTCCTATGAATAAACCGAATAGCAAAACATTGTTGTTGAGCAGGCAGTGTAGAATGCATTCGCATACCGATACAAAGGTGTACAAACATGGCGCTGAATTACTGTCAAAAATTATGGCTATGCCGTGCTATCACAAAGCAAATCTGGTAACATGCGTTGTCTCATAACATGCATTTTCTGCCTGAGTAATGGCCTGTGTCCTCTTATAGTGAAGCTGTCGGAACCGTATATCATATCGACCGCAAATAAAGACGGGGACAGCGGAAGAGAACAAAGAAACAACAGGGGCGCTATCTTTCAACTATTTATTCACGGCAACCCGTGGGCATATATATTGGCAAATACAACATGCGCAGAACGCAGCAAACAAGAACACTCATCAGCCTAGCGGGGCAACGAATTAACAAAACATATATTTCCGATTGAAACAACCTAATGGAAGTGTCACTAACACAGTCTTGGCCTTTCTTTTTTATGTGATATGCCTCCATCAGTTCGCGTGCAGTCTGGTCCTGGCTTCTCCCCAGAATCTTTATCTCCTTAAAAAGGGGTGCAGAGGGGCAGGCATTGCAGTGCGCCGTGGCAAATACGCCAATTCATGTTTCGTTAACTTTTGTTCATGTCCTCTGGCTCGATCATTCAGGCACCGTCATGTCTGCCCTATGTAGGGCTTGCCTCACGCCAGGGGGATTTCGTACACAACTCGAACATTGCATCTTGCATACGGCTTGGTATGGATCTTGCCACAGCCTTGCCTTCCTTTAGGATCACGGGAGGTGCGAGGGCAGAGCCGCGCCAGCTTAAAGAGGGCTGAAAAGACAAAGGGGACTCCCAACCTGCCTGCCACCTTCCTTAGACAGCTTAAAAGGGGCTGAAAAGACAAGGGCGACACCAAACCTGCCTGCCACCTTCCTTAGACAGCTTAAAAGGGGCTGAAAAGACAAGGGGGACTCCAAACCTGCCTGCCACCTTCCTTAGACAGCTTAAAAGGGGCTGAAAAGACAAGGGGGACTCCAAACCTGCCTGCCACCTTCCTTAGACAGCTTAAAAGGGGCTGAAAAGACAAGGGGGACTCCAAACCTGCCTGCCACCTTCCTTAGACAGCTTAAAAGGGGCTGGAAAGACAAGGGGGACTCCCAACCTGCCTGCCACCCTCCTTAGACAGCTTAAAAGGGGCTGAAAAGACAAGGGGGACTCCAAACCTGCCTGCCACCTTCCTTAGACAGCTTAAAAGGGGCTGGAAAGACAAGGGGGACTCCAAACCTGCCTGCCATCATCCTTAGTTTGCCACCTTCCTGCCTGCCACCTTCCAACTCAAGTAGTCTCCAGTTTTAATCCTTCGTTCGCGTAATAATACAAACCTGCCTGCCACCTTCCTTAGACAGCTTAAAAGGGGCCGAAAAGACAAGGGGGACTCCCAACCTGCCTGCCACCTTCCTTAGACAGCTTAAAAGGGGCTGAAAAGACAAGGGGGACTCCAAACCTGCTGCCATCATCCTTAGTTTGCCACCTTCCTGCCTGCCACCTTCCAACTCAAGTAGTCTCCAGTTTTAATCCTTCGTTAGCGTAATAATACAAACCTGCCTTCCACCTTCCTTAGACAGCTTAAAAGGGGCTGAAAAGACAAGGGGGATTCCCAACCTGCCTGCCACCTTCCTTAGACAGCTTAAAAGGGGCTGAAAAGACAAGGGGGACTCCAAACCTGCCTGCCACCTTCCTTAGACAGCTTAAAAGGGGCTGAAAAGACAAGGGGGACTCCAAACCTGCCTGCCATCATCCTTAGTTTGCGACCTTCCTGCCTGCCACCTTCCAACTCAAGTAGTCTCCAGTTTTAATCCTTTGTTCGCGTAATAATACAAACCTGCCTGCCACCTTCCTTAGACAGCTTAAAAGGGGCCTAAAAGACAAGGGGGACTCCCAACCTGCCTGCCACCTTCCTTAGACAGCTTAAAAGGGGCTGAAAAGACAAGGGGGATTCCCAACCTGCCTGCCACATTCCTTAGACAGCTTAAAAGGGGCTGAAAAGACAAGGGGGACTCCAAACATGCCTGCCACCTTCCTTAGACAGCTTAAAGGGGCTGAAAAGACAAGGGGGACTCCAAACCTGCCTGCCATCATCCTTAGTTTGCCACCTTCCTGCCTGCCACCTTCCAACTCAAGTAGTCTCCAGTTTTATTCCTTCGTTCGCGTAATAATACAAACCTGCCTGCCACCTTCCTTAGACAGCTTAAAAGGGGCCGTAAAGACAAGGGGGACTCCCAACCTGCCTGCCACCTTCCTTAGACAGCTTAAAAGGGGCTGAAAAGACAAGGGGGACTCCAAACCTGCCTGCCATCATCCTTAGTTTGCCACCTTCCTGCCTGCCACCTTCCAACTCAAGTAGTCTCCAGTTTTAATCCTTCGTTTGCGTAATAATAGAAACCTGCCTGCCACCTTCCTTAGACAGCTTAAAAGGGGCCGAAAAGACAAGGGGGACTCCCAACCTGCCTGCCACCTTCCTTATACAGCTTAAAAGGGGCTGAAAAGACAAGGGGGACTCCCAACCTGCCTGCCACCTTCCTTAGACAGCTTAAAAGGGGCTGAAAAGACAAGGGGGACTCCAAACCTGCCTGCCATCTTCCTTAGGTTGCCACCTTCCTGCCTGCCACCTTCCAACTCAAATAGTCTCCAGTTTTAATCCTTCGTTCGCGTAACAATATATATCAGCCTCAATCAGTATGTTGCCATTATTATCACGAAAAGGATATCATACGTGATAATATGCATTACTCTAGACGTGTGTTTCGCACGTCGTCCCGCGACTTGATAAAGAAAGTCAGCAAGAAAGTTTATGAAACGCGCTGGCTAACTTGAGCGTGTTCAAGTCAAGAAACCAGTTTGAGCTGGTATTTCTCAAGTTACGGTGCGCAGCTTCAAGTCGGGTTTATGAATGTGGGGGGTTCGTCATTGTAGACGTAAATCAACAATTGACTAGAAAGAGAACTTACGCGAGCTACACCTCCACTGTCACTACGTGCCCAGCTCTGCTCCGTTATGAATCAATCACGGAAACCGTCATAACCACGGACCTTCCTAAACTGATCTAAAGTGGGACAAATTCAATCTATTAGTTCTTTTTGCCTGAGTACAACAACAAGATTATTGCAGGGATTCTATGCCGTTGAGAGCCGTAAAATTTAATAATGTATAAAGTCCTAGCGCAATTCTGTGATGCCTGCGGTGCCACAGAGCGAGAGCATGCGAGATTGTACCAGAAATAAGTTTGCCAGCATGACACGGTAGCTTCCCTGGGGCGTCGCGTCTGTTGAATTGCAACGGGTTTCGGTAGGCGTAAATAGCAGTCCAAGTCATGCACAGGCACCCAGCTTCTTTTTTATTCTCATTATTTCTTCTTCTTATTTATTAACAGAGATCATACGCGAATGTCTGTACGCACCTTTATTGTGACGATGACCACAGATCCGAACAATAAGTATGTTCGTGCCTTCGTTCAACATTCTGTGTCACCTCTGTGCCATGCGCTAAACAGCTTCGCTGGTCCTCTACCTTCACAGAGTACAATGGGCTAGGCAGGTCAAATAGCCTTGGCCAAAGGACCTGGTATTGAAGAGCGTGCCCAACTGTTATATGTAAAGTTGACATTTTTCGGTGTACTTTCTCTGTTTTGTCAATATCAATTTTAAGCAAGAGTCACAGATTACAGAAGCATGGTCTAAGACGCTATAGCTCATAGAAGTAAGGAGGCTTTCGCTTCCACTCATGGAATTTGATAAAACGGCAAATAGCAGGCTTCGGCAGTGAAGTAAATTCAATGCGCCACGTTTTGGGAGCCAGCAGCCAGAAGAACAACCCATCAAAATAAAATTTTAGTTTCCAACAACGTGTCCCCTATATTTTCTTCCTTGAAATTTTCGCGTGTCCTTAGTTCGCGACATTTCCCTATCTCAAAATTCGTAATATTATGGCGCGTTAAAGTAAAAGGTTTTGCACTAAATTCTATTGCGCTCAAATAAATTCGCGTATAATACAAACTTTTAATTCTCCTTAATTATCCCACGTTATGAATCCATATGAACCGGTTCTAACCGGTCTGGACCGCTATATTTTTGCTCCAGAGCTGAACCTGAACCAAACCGTGAAATATGCAAAAGCCTGAACGTGAACCAGAACCGAACCCGTGAGCCTTTCAGAACTACACTGCTTGTGAGTGGCTTCATCCAAAGCATGCATAGTATCGCCTGCAGCCCGTTTATCGAAAACTAGCTTGACTTTTGCTCTGTCTTTCCTTTCATCAGAAGAGATCTGCCACAATCTCTTTATAATTTCATGAACACGAGCAGAATCATCTTCGGAGGCTGAAATTACGGTACGCTTAGTTGAGAGTTTCTAGCAGGCTTTAAATAAAGAAACTTTTTCGGGATAGTCCAACAATTTCACCATGACTGTACGCCGTCGGCTAGTTTCCATTTTCTATCCTAACCTGTAGCTTTTTTCTGTTCCATTAATAGTGATTGGTAACTTTTTCCGGCAAAGGTAATGTCTTTATTACAATAAGAAAACTGTAAGTTGTTTCATTACTGGGCTCCTATATAGGCCCTTAATGACTACGTTATTTCTCCTACACCCATCTTATTGTTTGTTGCTCATTAGCGTTCGTTTGGAATGGTTCTGTATCAAAACCAATGCCTGATTTCTCTTTTTCTACTTCAGTTTTCCACCAGTTGTTACTAGGAACAAATGCTTGAATGCTGCTTATTCATTCAGTTGGATTCGCTAAGTCGGTTTTCACCTCGCCTGTTTTGGTTAAACATTGCTAAGTGCGCTTGTCATATTAAGGGGTCCTGAAGTAGCTGTAGCAATGTTCCATGGTATGAATGGGCCAGCGCTTGCCTCTAGACATCCCGGTACATCAAAAGACACATTTTAAAATAGCAAGTTTCTCATAGAACGTTTCTGATGCCCAGTGGGCAAGGCAGCATCACCGAAAAAGCCCATTGTCATTTCTGTGAGAATGCGCGAGCCCGTATGCATTAACCTGCATTCAAAAACAGCACGGACTGGACAACATCGCTCCCGTTGTGCTAGTTCCGAACCCACTCAACGGGATTCCAAAGGTGGGACGTCTTAGTCTCTAAAAAGTCGACCTCGTGTAATATCGCACCTGTTAGTGCAAATTCAGTGATTCAATTCGATAAGTTTATAATTCAGGTATTCAATATAGTACAATATCTGTCCAATGTTCACCTTTGAATTTTTGAAACTTGTACATTTTGAACGTTTTGTACATTGAATAGGGCTCAAAGCATTCACATGTATTATTTACGCGGTCCTAATAAAAAGGGTGTCATACCGGATGACTGGATAACTGTCAGCCATATCGTTGGACGAAAGTTTTCGTACTTTCAACATTGGTCAACATGTGGCAGTGAATCCTTGACGATGGCGCTTTCTGGCTGATCGATAATGCAACCACTTTGAACGTAGCCGAACGATTCAATCGATGCTTGCATTCAGGCGTCAAGGACCTACGTGGCGAAACAGAAGGGGCTGGTCAGCATCTTGTCCGATGTGCTGCTGCCAAACACACATGTAAACCCCACGAGTAGTTACTGATTATTTTTCTTGTTCTTCTACACTGCGAGTCCTTTTTCCTATAGATGTACCAAACTTAGGCTCCTGTCTATTTTCGCTGATGCTCCTGATTTGGTTTTATAAGCAGATATTCCTCTGAGCTTCCTTAAAATTGATGGACTCCGACTCCGTGTCTCCCTGTATTGCTTCATTGGCGTTTTTATGTGCAAAAGGCTATTCGCCCAACAGTCCTTTATCTACACTCAAGACTACAATTCACATTTTAGCACAGACAGCGCCCAGTTACCAAAAGTAAACCTTTGAACCGTTAAGCTTTTTCATACAACACATATTTGGTTAACTTTCATGCCATGGTATGTTTTCTTATGGCCTCGTTTCTATGGCCTTTAGCTTTTATTACCTGTTCGTGTTCTCCTTTCTACTTGTTTCCCTCCTTTAGTCGTACTCCTGGTTATATATAGTCATGTGCCTTTGATATCCCTTTTCCCAGCGTTGTGACCGGCTGATCAGTCGCATCGTTAAACACTGTGAAGCTCAATTTCGTTCCGCCAAATTTACCTCGCAGAGGTACGCTCTCCTCTCCACAAATATCGGCAAGAAACTGCACATTCCAGCGGAGCTCTTGTACGTTACGCTCTGGCGGTTTGTGTGCTTAGACAAAAAAGATGGCCACCACCCCAGAGCTAAAAGAGCTAAAGCACAAAGCAAGAGCGTAATCGCCGGGTATGCCGCAGCTACGTATTTACCGCGAGAACTGTCAAAACGTATTGTGATAAAAAACATCGTATTAAAAAAACTAAGACCGGAATAGACACTGTTTAGTATGGATTGCTGTTTGACGTCACAGATTATGTCGGCAAACCACGTAACATTATCCCAGTTCCCTTCCACCCATGCAATGGGTAGGCCGCGTGCGGTGAGGACTGCGCAAAAACGGCGCGCCTACCAAGAACACCGTCGTGAACAGAAGCGGGAATGTGCACGGCGACGGCGGGCAGCACGTAATGCGGACAAGGATCGTACCACAAACGCCAAGCGTATGCACCTTTAGTTGGATCACCCCTACCGGCTGCACTCCCATCGTAATTATGGGTGATTTCAACACAGACGTGTCTCGGCCAGACGGAAAGCGGTTCGTGGGGTTACGCATGGGAAGGTTCGGCATTCAGTGTTACACAAACATCAGTGTGCCCTCGATGCGTCATCGGTCGTGCATAAACCTCACATTGGCCAAGAGCCTTCCCAGTGTCGCCACAGAGCCACTGGTCGTATACCATAGAGGTCATAAAGCGATAGTGACCTTGGTGACGAAATAATAAATCTAAAAACGCCAACAAAAGAAGGTTAAAAATGAGAAAAAAGCATATAGTGTGCAATTTAATAAAGCAACAAAAAATCGCGAGGAAGTGAAGAAGTGACATGCATTCTGGTATGCATCTTTTATTTTCAATCAACGTATTTATTATCAACATATTTATCACAATATATACCGCTCTGCTGGGCATCCACCTGCACAAAGTGAATGGCTCTGAATTTCTTCCGTGCCTATCTACTAACATAGCAGTGTCACCCATCTGCACTGAACCTGCTATTCGATGTTCCACCTCAACACTGTATCACATAACACACCTGACTGTATTGCATTTTTTCTATGCTTATCATGTGTATCGCAAAGAAGAGTGCTGATAATGCGAAAACCTGACCCAGACCCATTGCGATGCCGCAATCTTGTCACTGGTTAGCATATAAAACAATTCCCCAGGCCTTCGCGTCTAACGATGCACCATAAAGTCTACCCCATCTGTTCGTACGCAGTGCCCATATATGGAGATGCTAATATATTGCCTTGTTCTCTTCCTTGGCTTTATATTGCCACGGGGAGGATGAGAGTAGCCAAAATGGATAGGAAATTGTATTTACGAAATATATAAGGAGAGAGGCGGCTGCGGGCTAGATGACAGAACAACAACGCGAGCGCTACTCCGATCATCGCCTTCACCGCCGTTCACGCGCATTCTTCCATGCTCGGTAGGATGCGTGCTTCATTTCGCGGGAATAGCGGGTAACAATATCTATGCAGTGCGCGATTAAAAGTAACTTATCATTTACGTGACTGTTGCGTCCAAAACGCTCTGTGGTTTTCTCGATAATTCTCTCCATGTCCGTGTCTCAAACTCCAACTTCATGACTTGCATAGCTAACCCACATACCACCGACCGTATCGGAATCGATCTGTAGGATTTATTGTTCCTTTTCTCTCGATTATTTTCCCATTTCCCGTTGTTCAGGGTAGCCCCATGGAACACTCTAGGCCGACCGCTCCGCGTTTCTTTCAATAACATCCATGTCCATTATTCTTGTAAGTAAAATTCATATTACCTTAACGCCAACGTTCCGAATAACTTTTTAGTCATATTAAGAGTACCGCCTTCGCATTCGGCCCGAGTTGCTGAATTTATCTCAACGGCAATACCGTTGCGATGTAGAATAAAAATGTTCTTGCCTCTTTCCAATGCAAATTGCATTGGAAAGCTACGACAAATGCATAGGATAGATACCATAAACATCTCCTCTGAGACAGCTTGGTAACGACGCTACACGATTGTAATTTTTATCACTCTTCTTCATCGTTTATTATCAACCGCTGTAACGCCACAGCGCCGCAAGTCGGCGCCGTTGCGAGACGAATGACGCAATCGTCGAGATTGCGAAGAAAGATCTCCTACTTGCGCCCCCCCCCCCCCATCTCGAAGGCAGTAATGCATCGCGTGACCTCCAATCTCGGAGGCCATGTGCATCGCGGCGGGGTAAAGGAAGTCCCTTTCCACGTGACGCATGAAATCGGGAGGGCGAGAGCGTTGGCGACGCACGAGTGCGCTGCGACCGCGTGAGGCGGTAAACGGGCAAATCACGTCGCGCCGGCGCCCTTGGCGCTCTGCCGAGGAGGCGCTGCGAATCTTGTTTACCGCCGTGCGTTTAGTGACGGCGACTCGCGAGCTCGTGGTGATGGCTGCCGCTGATGATTTCGCGGCACACGTCTGGTTGTGCATGCTTTACGAAGGGAGCGAACGAACGCCACATTTTTTTTCCGTCATGTTCCACGCGTATTGCACCGTTTTACAAGCACAGTTTGTCTATGATCTGGTTGTTACGCTAGCTAACTAGTGTGTTAGTAGTCCGTTAGTTTGTGTATCGACAGCGCGCGCTAGCGCCGCACTACGTGCTATAGACAAATGCCAGAGCCAAACTAGCTCTAAAACAGAGAGAACTTTTCTTTATTGGACACCGCGGATGCTTGTCTGATTGCAAGTCCCGAAGAAGGCTTCGAGGCAGGAAGGACCGTGGGCACCGACCGGATGTCTTAGTCAACTAGCTAGCATATATAGAAAGTCAACCAACGCATAAGCAACGGAACGCAGCAACAAAGTTTATTTTGCAGCTAAATTTCAGGTGATATCCAGCACGCAGGGTCCAATTCGCGTTTTTTCTTCGAGTGAGTTGTCAAGCTGTGCAGCACAGCAGGCGTCGTGCGGACGATCTGGCTTCAGCTTCCACCGGTGGCAAGGCGTCTTCCGTTGCCATTCCTTTCCTGCTCATCAGCCCATGGCTTCAGAGATCGCAAAAGTGCGACGTTATGATCTCCAAAACCAAGATTAGTCATATTATTTCGGTGTGTTTATGACTGAGAAAGAAAAGTTCAAAGCACTAGCCGAAGAGGACAACGAACGCTCGATCCGCTGCCTTCCCCGTCTGCAGTTTTTTTGTATTCGAGACAAGAGCTATCGCATGCTATTTTCTACCCTTCCTCATAGCCTCACTCCTTATTTGCTGTTGTATTTAGCTGTTATTCGCTTTACATGTTCATCGTATAGCTCTTAATTTCACAATCTTCAGCTGTTCATTTCGTTTCAACTTATATTCGTTGGCGTATCTTTGTTTTCTAGAACCCTGGTGGCACCTGATTCATGTGGCCGTGATTCTCCAGACTCGATTGCGCCATTTCAATACAGAACAAACAACCAGCCAGCCGCGTATTGAAAAAGCGCCACAACAACGAAACAAGCGGCTTCAGTTGAACGCAATGAAACGAAAAAAAAATATGGTTGATCCCTCTTTCATAGGAATCGATAGAAAACTCAAATGAAACGCGTCATCCCAGAAGCTCTGGCACGTTTATTGTACGCGAAGAACGAAGTTGCAAAGAGCCATCAGCGGCACCCTACCACTACACAGGGAGCCTCGACGATTGCCAGACAAGCGAAGGTTGTCGAATGACTCGCAGCCGGGTAACATTCCCCGGAGACATTGCATTGCACGCCCGTAGCACTGTGCGAATGTGCCGTAAACCACTGGCATTCGCAAACCGCACAAGTGAAACCAGAACGGGTTGTTTGTA
The DNA here is from genome assembly GCF_050947875.1 of Dermacentor variabilis. Taxonomy (NCBI): domain Eukaryota; kingdom Metazoa; phylum Arthropoda; class Arachnida; order Ixodida; family Ixodidae; genus Dermacentor; species Dermacentor variabilis. The sequence continues at coordinate 56,157,017 of NC_134578.1, forward strand.
AATCACTTCAGGAACTCGCGGTCCGCTGCAGCGAAAAGTGCGTGCATGGCGGGTCGGCCACCGTGTTGCCTGGCATGCGGCGTCCTGTTGGCGAGTCGCTCCGGCGAAGGTACGAGATCTTGGGTCGTAGTGTCTTGGGCGGCCAGTTGAGCTGCGACGCGCTCAGCTTTGGGAAAGCGAGTGGCAGAACTCGTCACTTATTTATTTTTTTTATTATTTATGTATTTCTTTCATAAAGTTATTTATTTATCTCGATTACTCCTATTCTCAAGGTTTTACAAGAAGTATGGGCGTACACACAGAAATTAATAAGCAAAGGGGGTAAAACGGTAAACACTAACTTGCAAAAGTGTGCATGAATAAACAAATACAAACAAACAGCAAGTACAGACAAATGTAAAGGCGATATATTAACCAGAGCATGTATAGTAATTGGTGCAATAGCAATAAATTAAGTACACAAAAGCGGAAATTCAACACGCCAAGAAGGCAGTGTTGGCGAAAATATACAAAAGATACAAGTTATAATACTGACTGCAAGGAAAACATGGGAAATACGGGAGATGGAAATTCAAGACGATGAGCAAAAAGAGAAGAAGGTGAAAGCAGGAGCCAACGTTTCGACAAGTCGACTTGTCTTCTTCAAGGCGAGGAGTTAGCTTATCTTACATTCGATACAAAGGGCTCAAAGTGGTGTGTTGCACTGAGAATATATAGGTAGTATTTCTAGTTTAATTGCGTGATTCCATAGGGAACTGAGTCGCTCACTGGCACCACTGTAGGGTATGACGAGATGGCTATATAAACCGATTCGTCGTGTAAGTGGTAAAGTATGACTTACACACAACCTGCAGACATGATAGCATGGGATAGTAATTCGAATATACGAGGAAACATAATTTTGTTACGCGGAAACTCAAACACAAAGCCTTCCATCTGCCGTAGACACCCACAATTATGATCGACTAGAGGCGAACAGCTTCGCTCTGAAACTTCAAAATGAATGTAACCTCGCATCGTACACGAAGTCCAGTAAGGCCCTGTAACGGCAGTCATCTTGACTTCAGCTGATGAAGTCAGCGTTAGAAATAATTCACTTATTAACCTTATGGTACTGTGCTAGAAATGTTCGTCTTGCTAACTATTGTCAATTTTGCTACTTTTTTTATACGCAGTTAGCTTATCTCTTGCTGTTTGACTACCCGCCGTGGTTGCTTAGTGGCTATGGTGTTGGCCTACTGAGCACGACGGCGCGGGATCGAATATCGGCCACGGCGGCCGTATTTCGATGAGGGCGAAAACACCCGTGTGCTTAGTGCATGGTAAAGGACCCCAGGTGGTCCAAATTTCCGTAGTCTCTCCCTACGGCGTGCCTCATAATCAGATGGTGGTTCTACCACATAAAACCACATAATCCTTTAGGTTCGTTCGAACCTTGAACGATATTACCGTATCCAGGAGGATGTTCGGGGCCGGGGGAGGGGCCACAATGTATACATCCCAAGTTTGAATAAATTTCGACACGTCCTCTTGGACGTGCTGCCGCCATCTCGAGATAGAGCGCGGTGCTCCGAGTGTTCTCCTCTTCCTGCAGATGGTGCGTCGCGAGCCCGGTCGAAGAACGCGGTCGTCGTCGCGCGCTGCAACCAAGCGTCGCCGAGGCTGCGCTCGACGGCGCGTGCCATGACCACCGCACCGCTCGTTAGACGCCCCCGGCACGGCCCCTGCATGGACGCACAGAGCGTAAGCACTCACTTTTTCTTGCCTTCCTAAATGCCCATGATGGAGCACCGGGGAGACCCCCGCCCAGCCGTCTCTTTCGGTAGTTCACGGGCGCTCCCTGGTATTAATGGCCGCGCGTGAACGTTGGTTTGGGGCTGTTTTGTGACACGTAACACGTGGACTTGGAAAGCAAAGCTTCCGATTTTTTTTTATTTTTTTTTTTTGTTTTTGTGAGCCCTCCCGGACATTTATGACCATGACTGCCTGGTCTTGCTGCTGTCTTGCGAAATAGCTCACACTTTCAAAAAAAGAAATCAGTGCCATTTCAGCTGTAAATGTGAGACAAATGGACTAGCATTACGCCCCACCTCCTTGAGGTCCCGGATAGGTGATCTAAACAGCGTTCATCCGCCCACATTGCAAAGTGTTGTTAAGGAATTCACTCGACCCTTGTTTTGTCTCTTCGGGGAACTAAGTGCTCCTGACGGTAGTCTGCTGCAGGCCACCGTCAGTTGCACTTCGTGCCTCGAAGAGCCAGAACATGTGTCTCGAACTCACCTAAACAGCGGTCATCCCCCGCATTGCAAAGTGTTGTTCAGGGCTTCACTCGACAGATGTGTTGCCTCTTCGAGGAACGAAGTGTAACTGACGATCTGGAGCAAACCACCATCCGTTGCACTATGTGTGTTTGTATGTATGTATGTATGTATGTATGTATGTATGTATGTATGTATGTATGTATGTATGTATGTATGTATGTATGTATGTATGTATGTATGTATGTATGTATGTATGTATGTATGTATGTATGTATGTATGTATGTATGTATGTATGTATGTATGTATGTATGTACGCGCGCTTCGGAGCTCCCCCATCTCCACTCTACCGCTACCACGTGTCCGGCTTTCTTCCCACAGTTCAAACACGCACTTTTTTGCCACTTTGACGCTCCTATAATGCTCCCGCATCAAACAAAGCTGAATTGCATGCCCGATACTGTGACCGAACCTCGGTTCCAGCCCGATGCTCTAATCGTTATTTCAGAATCTCACGTATACTCCTATCGTGTCAGTGCCAACCATAGCTCTTTCAGACGATCGCCGAGCATGTCTCACTGCGCAGTATGGTTGCACTAGGAGACACGCGCGCGCAAGTGTCCTTTTCGCCCAGTGTCCTTTGCGCCAAAGAGTCAGGAATGAAGTGAGCTAATTAATAGCAATTGAATTAACTACTTCACGACAGCTTCACTCCCACTCCCAGCGGGCCGAGCCATACTTGGCAAGCTGGGACGTAACCCCACGGTCATCGGTCTCGACGCTGTGAAGCTGCCCAACGACGTAAGATCCAAGATGTACATACACCGGATGCCACGCAATATGCATCCCACCTACAACGAAGGACGAAGACGAGGTAGGGGTAAAGCTCTGCTCGCCACTGCCCGCTTGAACAAGGACCGAACATGCTTCGTAGACGCTGCTTCGTACGTTCAAGAAGAGGCCTTCTCCTCAGTGGTCATCGACTGTGATTCTAAAATCCTTAGCTGCGCTACCATCCGCACTTCTAATTCCAGCGTTGCAGAGCAGGTTGCTATTGCTCGTGCATTGACGGACAGTGTGCATGACACGATTTATTCAGATTCCAAGGCCGCTGTTAGGGCCTTTCAGATGGGATTGGTGGCTGCCCAGGCCCCACGTTCCATTCAAAGTGCTAAAGACATGAAACAGCACTCTTTGGCCTGGTTCCCTGCGTACCTTGGAACCATTGAGGGTGCCTTGATCAACCCCAACGAGGAGGTCAACGAGGTCAACCAAACCTCGGCTGCACGAGGTTTGACTGACCGTGCGCTGGGTAACGCGTCCTTTCCTGGGCGACCCGCACCTCTCTGCTCGTACAACGAAATTCGCAAACATTATTATCTGTCAACAAGACTCCTGCCTTTACCGCACTCCTCGCTGTGCAGGGACCAGGAAGTCACTCTCAGACTTCTGCAAACAAGCACTTACCCGAGCCCCGCGGCGCTGCACACAATGTACCCCGAACGGTTTTCAAGGCCGGACTGCCCTTTGTGTGGTGATTATGCGGACTTCGAACATGTCCTGTGGGGCTGGGCCTCTGCCGGTCCCCCTTTCACCCAAGAGGAAATGATGAAGCTAATTAGGGCCCAGGATCAGACCTCTCAAATCCTGGCAGTACGAAGGGCTCGCGAGAGGGCCGTCAGGTTTCACCTGATGGTCCCCGAGTGGGCCTAGCCAGGAGACGTTGAGTTTGCTTACGTCTATAGTGGACCAAATAAAGTTGTTTCACTCACTCACTCACTCACTCACAAGTTCCAAGATGCGCTTTCGATTTGCATCATTTCTCAGCCCAAACGATTGATTGGCTCATGGAGTCTTGAAGCAACACAGGGGCTTATGGAGAGATCCCCGTGGTGGACGGCTCCGGCTTAAATTTGATGACCTGGGGTTCTTTAACGTGCACCCAAAACATGCTGTGCACGAGCGTTTGTTTTTTTTTCCTTTCATCGCCATCAAAACGTGGCCTCCGCGGCAAGGACTCGAACCCACGACCTCGTGCTCGACAGCGGTCTAAACGACGCGTCTGGCGTTAAACATGAGTTGAAAGTTGTCGCTTGCGCCTGTCATTTGGTACTGTTGTCGTACGTTCTATTCTACTCTAAAAATTTGGTGGTTAATAAAAATTTTTAAATTGTGGGGTTTTACGTGCCAAAACCCGATTTGACTAAAGGGCACGCCGTAGTGAGGTCTCCGGAAAGCTGGACTACCTGGGGTTGTTTAACGTCCACCTAAACCTAAGTACAAGGGTGTCTTTGCATTTCGCACCCCCCCCCCTCGTGCCAGTGTGTCGAGTGACCCATAAATCGTGACATGAAATTCGTACATAGTACCATGTCATGTAGCTGCACAGACATCTGTAAAGGATCATCATCATCATCATCATCAGCCAATTTCTTTTTATGTCCACTGCAGGACGAAGGCCTCTCCCTGCAATCTCCAATTACTCCTCCCCCTCATGCGCTAGCTCATTCCACCTTGCGCCTGCAAATTTCCGGTTTCATCACCCCGCCTTGTTTTCTGCCGTCCTCGATTGCGCTTCCGTTCCCTTGGCAACTAGTCTGTAGCTCTAACGGTCCACCGGTTATCTACCCTGCGCATTACATGGCTTGCCCAGATCCATTTTCCCTTCTAATGTCAACTAGAATTGATACAGTGATGATGGCGATAATTCAACTGCTTTTTATGATGTTTGTATTTTTTTTTATATTTGGGATGGTCCCATTCTTGGTCCTCTGGGTATGTGCCACTGTGTATGTGTGATTTGTTACGTGCCATTTATTGGCCAATCCTTTGGAATGGATATGTGTCAGTTTGGCACAAAGGCTTTAGAGGCCTTAAATGTATTTAGAGAATGTGTCGTACTCCTCTGCGCATACACCTCTCCTCACTATAGTTACCTTATTATAGTTACCTCACTATATTACCTCACTATAGTTACCTCACTATAGTTACCTCACTATATTACCTCACATATTACGTCACTGTAGTTACCACTATAGTTACCGCTTTCGTCGTCGTCACATCGCTGCGTCTGCGTGTCAAAGCATGCGTCCACTTGAACTGGTGTTCGCATTTTGGCATTTACAGCACCGGATATGATGAAGTTTGAGGTTTATTGCATTTAAAAGAAAGAAGTTAAAATATACCCACTGCAAGAAGCAGATTTTCAATCTAAGCCATCGATTTCCTTTTCAAAGATTCTCGGAAATCGCAAGATCTAAAAGCACTCAAGCATCAAGTTTCCATCTCTGCTACTCGGCAATCAGAAACGATATGAAAATTCTGTAAACTGAACAATTAAGACACCTAAAGCCGACAAAGTTGATGTATTATATGTCAATCAATCAATCAATAATTATTTTTGACGAAATCAAATACAAGATGGGTATAAGTACACATTCGGAGGTCCCGAAGTATCAACTGTCGGGGGGACCTCCTAACAAGACATGAAAAGGGGATAGTAGGATCATGGCAAACAGTGAGTAATGTCATATATATACAATTTCTACATCGTCATCGGAAATAAACGGTAAGAGAGAAAAAAATATATTCAAAATATCACAAGTATAATCACACAGTTAAAAAGAAAGAAAAATATTTGAATAAATATTTTAAATAACTCGAAGAAATTCAAACAAAGATAAATGGCACGTAAAACTAACAACGAGAAGTACCAACTATAGGCAAAATTCAGTGGCTCGGTAATTGAACAGTACATTGCATAATTGTAAAGCAGAACAAAACCTAATTAATTCTAGCTTCGTTAACTTATACTATGCGTCAGACACAGTGTTCGTGAAATGCTCCTTCGTTCTGCGCTTGAATGATAATAATGTAGATGACCTCATATCAAATGGTATTGAACTCCAAACAGAAATGCCTCAAAACGCAACTGTAAATTTCCCATAATTAGTTCTTGCTTTTGGAAGAAGAAGATTGAGTTGTGCGGAAAATCTTGTGTTCTTATAATTGATGAGGCTAGAGCGAGTAAAACCTGGAATATTAAACTCGGTATTTATAAGACCAAACATAAGTAGTGACAACTTGTGATTAAATAACATGCGTAAAGCTAAAACATTTAGGGAACGGAATATGGGAGCAGTGGGAGATGTATGCGATTGGAATGCAATTAATCGTAATGCCTGCTTTTGCAAAACTTCTAGCTGATGAAGATGTGTGGCATATGTATTACCCCAAGATGACAGGCAGTGTGAGAGATGACTATGAATGCACGCGTTATATAAAGACACGAGAATGGTTTGCTGAAAAAAGAGCGAGTTTTTATGATGATTTGAATACCAAATGAGATTTTTTGAATAAGTGATTGAATATGGTTTTGCACTGGAACTTTAGGTTCCCATCTAGAACTACACCAAGAAATTTAGTAGACGTGGATCTTGCAAATACATTATTATTTAGATACTCTGCAATAGAGTCAATGTGCAAAGTTCTTGAACAATATAATACCACACAAATGTTGTCTTAGATGGGTTAATGGTTAGCTTGTTTTTTACACACCATGAATGAACATTCGCTAGGTCAGCGTTAACTTTATCCTGCAATGCGAATAAATTTTTTATCAGATGCGACAATAGTGGTGTCATCAGCATAAACAAGGCAGTGCGCATGTGTAAATATTTCTGGCAAGTCATTAATGAATATGAGAAATAAAAGTGGCCCAAGTATTTATCCCTGAGCGACGCCTGACTTACAGCTCTTGATGAGGAGAAGACCCCATTAACTTCGACTATATATGGTCAGTCTATTAGGCAGTTGCGAATTAATTGTAAAGGTGGCCCAGAAATGCCATAATATCTAAATTTACTTTAAAAATACGATGGTTAATTGTATCAAATGCCTTAGTGAAATCAATAAATAGAGCACCGACTAAGAGGCCTTGATCGATAGCTCATTTAGCCCTCTCAGTAAAAGTAATAAGCGCTAGTTCAGTTGAAAAATTGTGGCGAAAAACAAATTGATCAGGAGTTAAAAAATTAAATTTGGATAAGTATTTAGTTAAGCGATTGCCTATTAGTTTTTTGATCACCTTACTAAAGAAAGACAAAATGCAGATGCGAGAACAATTACTCATGTACTTAAGGTCACTTTATTTAAATACTGGGATTAATTTACCTGTCTTGAGGCGATTAGGAAAGATGCCATCTATAAGTAATCTGTTTGATATGTGTGCTAATGCACATGAGATTTCGTTAGACACAAGCTTAATGCTAGAGGGGCTTATCAAGTCGAGGCCTGGACGGGTTGTTTTAAGAGAATTGGTAATGTTGCATGCTTCTAGCGATGCTGTGGGGAACAGGTAAAAGGAATCAGAACAGCGCGGAAAACAAAGCAACGTTGAATCAGGCTGACTATACCGTCTGCAATACTAAAATGGTCACTGAAAACATTAGCTATGTCTTGAGGGTCAGTAATATTCGCAGAAGCGTAGTTCACACACGATATGTGATTTTTAGACGTACTAATGTTTAAGAATTCTTTAATAACCTGCCAGTTTCGTCTGGTACCACTTCCATTTTTTTATATTATTTTCGTAGTAATTACGCTTGGCATTTTTTAAAGTGGCTGTTAGAACATTTGAATATGTGTGGAAGCGCAATCGCAACGCATTATTGAATGGCTCGGCTTACGAAGTTTCTTAAGAAGATTATCTCTTTCTTTAATGGACCGTAATAAAGAAACACTAATCAAAGCTTTGTTGGCAAGCTAAACCATCGCGTCACAGTAGTGTTACTTGTACATAAGATAGAGCATACGGATATTTTTGCAAAAAAGATTCAAAAGCCCTTTCGCCACATTGCTCTTCAAGCACGTCAGCCCAGTCAATCGCACGAATCTTACGAGTGAATTTATTAGAATCAAAGAAAGTCCTGACATATTTTGCTGCTTGAGAAAGCGTTACGGAACCTATGCAAAAAAATATAGGGTAACAGTCTGTTACGGCATTCCACTATTCCAGCTGTGCTAAGATCAGTAGGTATGCTAGACAGTACATGGTCAATTAAAGTATTGGGTCCACCTATTTCACACCTGGTTGGAGCTGTAATTTGTGAGGAGAGACCACAGCTAAGATAAGTACGTAAGTACTCAGAGCAACATTGACTGTCAGGGTTGATAATGTTGATGTTAATGTCGCCACATATCACAATATCCTTGTTTTCATCAGAGACTGTGTTCAGTAACTGCTCAAAATCTTTACAAAACTCGATGTAAGAGGAAGAAGGTGAACGATAAATGCATGCAATTATGATGTTACGTTTAGTAGGTAGCTGCAGGTTATTATTCTCTACTTCTAGCAATACTGGTTCACAGAGGCAATAACGAAAAAAGGTCATGGCGACGTTTATATGACAATGAAAATTTTGCTAAAATGGCCGAACCACCACTACGATAACTTTCACGATGACAATATTCAGAAGTGTAGCCAGAAAGACCGTATAGATTCTCCTCATGGTGGTGGAGGTAGAAACATTTATTTCCAATGATATGAATGGTGGTTTAACATGGCATTGCCCCTTGTGTCATTCTACAGATTTTCCTTTCTAGTTTTTTTCTTGCCATTATTGAAGATGTGTGTGTGTGTGTGTGTGTGTGTGTGTGTGTGTGTGTGTGTGTGTGTGTGTGTGTGTGTGTGTGTGTGTGTGTGTGTGTGTGTGTGTGTGTGTGTGTGTGTGTGTGTGTGTGTGTGTGTGTGTGTGTGTGTGTGTGTGTGTGTGTGTGTGTGTGTGTGTGTGTGTGTGTGTGTGTGTGTGTGTGTGTGTGTGTGTGTGTGTGTGTGTGTGTGTGTGTGTGTGAGAGAGAGAGAGGGGGGGATGGGGTGCACCATCTAGTTTTCGCTGCATACGAAAAAATGGATGAATGTGCGAAACGTCTATTTTCTGCCAACGTTTCGGCCGGAGTCCAACCCTCGTCACAAATCTCTATTTCTCTTTCTGTCTATCTGTCATATATACATATATATAGAAACATATATATATATATATATATATATATATATATATATATATATATATATATATATACACTGTTACCGAAGGATGAACGAAGAAAGGAAGAAGAAGATCGCGAGATGGTGGCTGCTGCGGGTTGTTGGTGCTCAGTCACTTTAATGACTCAGACTCATTTTGTATATATATTGTAAATTTAACCTTCTATACTCCCAACATACCCGTAACATAATGGTGGAGGTGCGGGGTATCGATCTCAGTACCTCTCGGCGGCATCCTCTACCGCTGCAATATCAACCCTGACGGCACGGTGTAGCTCCTTGTCCTTCCTCGTCATCTGCGATCCGTCGTTCTCGAACAACTTCACGATGCACCGACGGCACGACACCTTGGAGTTTTGCGTACATACGACCGCGTACGACGCCAGTTGTTCTGGCCGGGTCTCTACCGCTCTGTGCGTCGTTATGTCGCAACTTGCGATTTGCGTCAGCGCCGGAAGAAACCTCCGCTGCCACCTGTCGGCCGACTCCATCCAATTGAAGTTCCCTCTGAACCATTCTTTCGCGTAGGCCTTGACCTGCTTGGCGCTTTTCCGACGACGACTAGAGGGAATAAGTGGATCGCCGTCGCTACTGATTACGCGACACGCTACGCGATAACAAAGGCGTTACCGACTAGTTGCGCAAGTGACCTCGCCGATTTTCTCCTTCACGACGTCTGTGTGCGTGCGTGTGTGTGTTTTTAAGAACGGCCTGCTGAGGTGCCGACATGCAAAGTTTTGCCAGCCAGGTGCGACAACGGCGACGACATTTTTCTGGAAAGCCACCGTCATCCTCTAGCCAAACGGCACCATTAAGTCTACTGTGTGCGGAGGACAATACGCCGCGTCCGCGACTCTCCGTCGCGAGATTGCCGAGATTAGTTCGACGAACCAGGCTTTTTGCTGAACTCGCCACCGCCGATCTGGTCTGCCGTGAGCGGGGAGTTCCCGAGGGAACGTATTTGGCGGCACCGTCCCACGCACCTTTCAAGACGTAAGCACCGAGTTCTGCGAAGACCGTCCGGCCTCGGTGGGGACCGTGAAACTTGTGCGGAAGTGTGTGTGTGAAAGCCCTCCCGCTAAAAGGCGGCTCGGCTACGATGACTGGTTGAACGTTTTTCCCTCACCTAGGGATCTAGGGAGGACAGAGTGTTTATAAACAGCTGTTGTGCGGTTGCTCAGGGTACTTTTCTCTTGCAGTCATGCTAGACTGATGAACTGCAACGTCCTTATGTAGATACTGTAAATAAACCCATATCCCTCGTTCTCGATGAGAAGCAGTCTTTCCCTTCAACAACGTCCTCAGCATGGATAAGTTGGACGATGGCATGGGCCAGCTACCATGTGTGGCCTTGGATGAATGTGCGAAACGTCTATTTTCTGCCAACGTTTCGGCCGGAGTCCAACCCTCGTCACAAATCTCTATTTCTCTTTCTATCTGTCATATATACATACATATATATATATATATATATATATATATATATATATATATATATATATATATATTGTTACCGAAGGATGAACGAAGAAAGGAAGAAGAAGATCGCGAGATGGTGGCTGCTGCGGGTTGTTGGTGCTCAGTCACTTTAATGACTCAGACTCATTTTGTATATATATTGTAAATTTAACCTTCTATACTCCCAACATACCCGTAACATAATGGTGGAGGTGCGGGGTATCGATCTCAGTACCTCTCGGCGGCATCCTCTACCGCTGCAATATCAACCCTGACGGCACGGAGTTGCTCCTTGTCCTTCCTCGTCATCTGCGATCCGTCGTTCTCGAACAACTTCACGATGCACCGACGGCACGACACCTTGGAGTTTTGCGTACATACGACCGCGTACGACGCCAGTTGTTCTGGCCGGGTCTCTACCGCTCTGTGCGTCGTTATGTCGCAACTTGCGATTTGCGTCAGCGCCGGAAGAAACCTCCGCTGCCACCTGTCGGCCGACTCCATCCAATTGAAGTTCCCTCTGAACCATTCTTTCGCGTAGGCCTTGACCTGCTTGGCGCTTTTCCGACGACGACTAGAGGGAATAAGTGGATCGCCGTCGCTACTGATTACGCGACACGCTACGCGATAACAAAGGCGTTACCGACTAGTTGCGCAAGTGACCTCGCCGATTTTCTCCTTCACGACGTCTGTGTGCGTGCGTGTGTGTGTTTTTAAGAACGGCCTGCTGAGGTGCCGACATGCAAAGTTTTGCCAGCCAGGTGCGACAACGGCGACGACATTTTTCTGGAAAGCCACCGTCATCCTCTAGCCAAACGGCACCATTAAGTCTACTGTGTGCGGAGGACAATACGCCGCGTCCGCGACTCTCCGTCGCGAGATTGCCGAGATTAGTTCGACGAACCAGGCTTTTTGCTGAACTCGCCACCGCCGATCTGGTCTGCCGTGAGCGGGGAGTTCCCGAGGGAACGTATTTGGCGGCACCGTCCCACTCACCTTTCAAGACGTAAGCACAGAGTTCTGCGAAGACCGTGTGGCCTCGGTGGGGACCGTGAAACCTGTGCAGAAGTGTGTGTGTGTAAGCCCTCCCGCTAAAAGGCGGCTCGGCTACGATGACTGGTCGAACGTTTCTCCCTCACCTAGGGATCTAGGGAGGACAGAGTGTTTATAAACAGCTGTTGTGCGGTTGCTCAGGGTACTTTTTTCTTGCAGTCATGCTAGACTGATGAACTGCAACGTCCTTATGTAGATACTGTAAATAAACCCATATCCCTCGTTCTCGATGAGAAGCAGTCTTTCCCTTCAACAACGTCCTCAGCATGGATAAGTTGGACGACGGCATGGGCCAGCTACCATCTAATTCATGCCTGACTCCAATCCTTACAGTGTGTGTGTGTGTGTGTGTGTGTGTGTGTGTGTGTGTGTGTGTGTGTGTGTGTGTGTGTGTGTGTGTGTGTGTGTGTGTGTGTGTGTGTGTGTGTGTGTGTGTGTGTGTGTGTGTGTGTGTGTGTGTGTGTGTGTGTGTGTGTGCGCGTGTGTGCGTGTGTGTGTGTGTGTGTGTGCGTGTGTGTGTGTTAGTGCGTGTTCCGACTTCTACCGTAATGTGGTCTCCATGGCTATAGGAACCGAACCCCTGACCTCGTACCGGTACTGTGCTCCACACTGTTGCGCAGAGTTATCGTGCACTCTGGCGCACAGCAGGTGCATCCCCTGCGGGTTAAGACGCCGTGCGCACCTTTCCGACTTGCGCTTGAAAGCGAACGCCGTTGCCCAAGAGCATGGTGTTTAGAACTAAGCAATAACGCAAGATGGTCGGCTTCTTCGCCTCGCAGCGCACAATTCGAGAGTTCTGAACGAAAGTACGGTCCCCTATTCAACAGCAGGAACACCATATTCATGGAGTAAACTATTATTATTATTATTATTATTATTATTACTATTATTATTATTATTATTATTATTATTATTATTATTATTATTATTATTATTATTATTATTATTATTATTATTATTATTATTATTATTATTATTATTATTATTAGCTCAAGGAGCAAACGACCTTGGAGTGTACTTCGACAGCTCTCCGAGTCTCTCGCCCCATGCTCAACAGGCGAGGCAGCGCGCACGTTGAACGCTCGGCACAGTATGTCGGGCGACGAGAGACTTCAAACAACCTGGGCCATTTGTAACTATATATAAGAGCGTATGCCTTCCATCTGGGTAGAGTAACACAGGCTCTCACGGTACCTACCCTCACCTGCAGATGCGACAAATCGGACGTTCTTTTTCTTCAAATATTAATACGTGGGAAAATCTGCTGCTCGCACTTGCATTCTAATGTGCGATTTTACATTCCACAGAAAGGCACAAGGAAACAGCGCGCCTTTCAGCCTTCAGATTTTTGTGACCCTCTATCTAGAGTGCAGGCGACATATAAAGCCCATTCAGAGAGCCTGGATATCTTCATATCTAATTTTAATACTTTCCTGAAAGGAGTTGCCGAGGAATTTCAATGACTAAACCAAAACTCTCATATCTGTTGCGTGTTCCGTCATTCCGTAATCCTTTTTTTTTCTGTTTCTCCAGTTTTGGTTTTCTCTCCTCGTGCATGTACACGTTTTATGCTCCGTTATCACCAGGGAACATAGACCTTTCCATGTTCCTCCCTGTCATCACCAACATTCAACCGTCCACGGAAAACTTAGCCTTGTATAACACTTATATTCGTGATATCGCTATTTTTCATAACACGCTATCAAACTTCTTTTCTGAGCTTTGCGTAAGTGTTTCATTGTTTCACACATTGCTCAGCTGTGTCTCCTCCTTTTTCTTCTATATTTATCTTCCACTTTGTTGTATATACGCTCAATTCATAATTTGCCTTTTTATTGATTGTTTTTTAACCTCTATTTCCCTTCAGGTATATCTGTTTGTTTTTGTTTTTCTGGCTTTTCATGTATGCGCGCTCAGACCTTAGGGTTGTCTTGGGGAAATTTCGATAATTGATTGATTGATTGATTGATTGATTGATTGATTGATTGATTGATTGATTGATTGATTGATTGATTGATTGATTGATTGATTGATTGATTGATTGGAGTAGTAGGAGTAGCAGTAATAGTCATGTGTCATGTAAACATAGTTAAAATGTTCGTAAAGTGATAGAGAGGCATGCTTGCGACTGTTTAAATTAAGGGACACCACGCCCACCCACTTACAGAACAAGGAGATAAAAAAGAAGAATAAAAAGTTAAGTAATCCTGTAGAGCTATGATTTGGAGCCTCAGCACTTCGCTATAGCTATATGAATGTTTGTTGCGCAATATTTGATTCTTTTTGCGTGAACAGACACGATTACCTAGTTATCTCCTTGTGTTTCTTAGTATGGCTCGTTTCTTTTACTGCCTGTTTAATATTACTTCCCTCGAAATGAATGCTCTTCCAAATTACCTATTAATGCAATCTTTGATCACTCTTTCATTACAATCTTTATTTTACAATGTTGTATTAGTTAGTCTGACATTTCCCTTCAGTTCTATTCTTATTTTTCTTCGTCGTTCCTTTTGCATCTTTGGTTTCCCCAGAATAATTATTTATCCTATTCTGCCTCCTGTTGGTCGATCTCTCTCTCTCTCTCTCTCTCTCTTTGACACCGACAACGTTCGGCAGACATCTTGTGATTTTTTTCTCCAGCACTCATGAAAAGAAAAACGGGCACAGCAGAAAACCGTAGCGCACGTACGGTAACGGCGACGACTCGCAACAGCGTCTTATTGGAACAACGCGAACGGGTAACGCGTGCTACGTATTCGGCCGAAAAACTTCCGACGGCATCGAAGGTCGTTCAGAAGGTTCTCAAAGAGCCGATGCCACCGGAGTCGAGAAACACGCGAACCCGACCCCGGCGGCAAGCTGTAACGGCGAACGGAGGCGACAGAGCGGAGCCAGCGTGCAGCGCTCCCCGTGACGCACAAGACCGCGATGACGCAGTGCAGCTACGCGAGACGGCGTGTTGCATACGCGATGCAAGAGACGTGCCAGCAGGATTGGCGTCGGAATTTGCCTCTGTTGAAATGACAAATACTGTACGCGTTTCGTATCCTTGAAGTACATTTACGGGCTGTCTGCATTTCGGCATACGTTTCCGTTTCGTCTAAATGATATTGTAGCTCTTCGTGTTCGCATGCAACTGCTCTCTTAACTGTGACTTCTCTGTGGCCATCTCTATTTCTTTTTTCTGCGCACTTTGCCCTGTTGCCGGCGTATATGTGGGAGCCGTGGCGAGGTCGAGCTCTCGTAGCTTATATGCTCAGCCCCCTTAGCGCCGGATAGGGGGCCGGAATGGGACAAATGTTTCTCTCTCTCTCTCTCTCTCTCTCTCTCTCTCTCTCTCTCTCTCTCTCTCTCTCTCTCTCTCTCTCTCTCTCTCTCTCTCTCTCTCTCTCTCTCTCTCTCTCTCTCGCTCTCTCTCTCTCTCTCTCTCTCAGCCCCTTTATTCCTGTGGTAAAATAAACGAAATTAATCATTCAACGCAGTATCTTTTTCACAAAGGAGCAGCTCTTCACGTAGTAAAGGGACAAATGGGTTGGAGCTAGTGAGGCGGGCAATACCAAGGCACAACCGGCAGCTTGCCGCTATTTTTGAAAGTTAAATTAAATTCTGCGGTTTTACGATGCATACGATGCATCCTGCTGTTACAAGACACGGGTGATATTGGAGAACGCCGAGAGACCTTCGTCGAGCACTGGTGATAAGTTAGTATAATGATGAAAGAACAATGCTAGAATAGTATAGGCAGGTAAATTATTTTGTTTAAACGGACACTATTAATTAAGTTATGTTACTATTTTATTAAAACGATCACTCTTTCAAGTTAAATAGTACTGGTTAAATGCGAGGAGGAAATTTCCCTTCCTCCCTTGACTTTCGCACCGTAACCTAGTAGCGCCACGCGTCAGTGTAGCGCCACGGGTTTTAATGCAAATACATTGTCGTACCTACGCCGTTATGGCGGGCGCGGTAAAAGTTGGCGAATTATGTTGTGTCGAATATCAGTCTTGTTTTGTCTTTGGAATGCGATGCAGTCCTCCTGTACCGCTAAACTAGGCCAGAGTAGACGCTGTCGAAATTCGTGACGTCACGGTGTTCTGGTGCGGTAACTTCAGTGTGACGTCCCCACCAGTCTCTCGTCATTGCGCCATTTTCTGTCTCACCATTAAGCCTTCCTTTCAGGGTAAGGGTGCTATTGCAGGAGTGTGGTTCACTAGTACAGCCTACGGGTTCAAATGAGGTCAAGTCCCTCTATCATCCCTTCAATCTTTGACATTAACTCGCCTTTGTCCTTAATGTCCTTGTTTCCAAAAACGCGCGCATCACTAACCCCGGGTCGTTCTTGACCAACCAATGCGATTTCGTTGGTCCTTCATTTTTCGTGCCTCAGCCGCTGCGCTCTTGGAACGTGACTCTCATGCAGAGGTGCAGAACATACACTAGAAACGAGGAAAAAAAAACACCTGGGAGTTTTTAACAGCTGATATGCCCTGAAACCTCCCATCCTCGAATATTTACTCCAATGTATGGGAGCAATATAGCGCCATTGCCTCGTTTCACTCCGTTGGCTAGATGCGGGAGAATTAAGGCGACATGACGCGATTTTACTCCGCTTCAAAATCATGCACTCCTGTGAAACTCCGACAGGGAGTTTTAAATAACTCCCCTCCGCCGAAACAGGTTGGTCACGTGGCGCTTCCCTGAGGATGTTCGCCGGGTCAGCGACCGCGCGCATTCTGCGGAGTCAGCAGGGCTTATGGCTCACGGTTTACATTTGTGAAGTGTCGTTTCGTGGCACCTTTTCGTCAATTTGTTTCCAGTGTTTCCTTCTAGAAAGTGTTACAGGCGTGTCTGAAGCTCACTGTATCTCAGCTTCAAGTGCGTTAGCTGTGATCACTTTGCTGACAACGATGAATGCAAGAGCAACGTTCTCAAGTGCGTAGAAAGGCTTAGGTATACCTCGAAGCTGCTCACTGACTTGTGATGTCGGCTCAGGTTCTGACTGTGTTTTTGTGCTGCGTGACCGTGGCTTGTGTTCTTCAGTACGTAAAATGCGACTTGTATGTCCTTGTGAGTACATGCTGACAACGGCCGGTGTAATGTTTGAAAGGACCGCGTAGCAATGGCAACAGCAGCCACTGTTCGATCGACGACGTCCGTGCTAGTCGCACATGAATGGCTTGCTCCAAGTTCGTTGAGGTGCTGTGTGGCCAGTGAGAAAGACCGGAGTTCAAGCTACTGTTTTATGTATCTGTGTACGGATGTCCTCGCCCAAGAAAAACGGTAGGACGTAAGTATGCGTACTGTAAATAAAGCTTCTTACTGAGCGATGTGAATCGTATTGTTATCGCGCATTTCGGTTTTGGTCACGTCGTTGCTTCCGATATTGCATTAACATTATGTTATATCCCAGACACTGATTTAGAAGCATGCTTGCCGGCTCCGCGTTTGAGGATTCGCTCGACAGATGAGCGATGTAGCTCCTTTTTACAACTGAGAGAAATTGCTTGGATCTGAGCAGGTAGTGCGGTCTAGAAAATGTATGACTGCGCACTTTACGGTGTTGCGTCGGCTGCTGCGGGTCATGCTCATAATTGATGAATTCTTGCTACGCTACCACTATTTTGCAGAAAGTTGATTTTGCCATGAAGCACACGGACTTACATTTTTCTTGCTTATACTGTAACTAGCGCACTACTTTTTGGCCGCGACCGCCGGCGGTGTGCGAAGTCGCTCCAGCACTCACAGAATGGCATGCTAATTGTGAAACATTACGCCATTAACTTTTTCCTCAATATTTTGAATTAACATTTTTGTGTTGATTAAGGTATTCTGTTAATTTCAGTGAGGCAGATCTCGTATGAGTGAGCATGTGAGTGGTAATTATGAAAACAGCACAGCTGCTCAGTAGGCGGTTTGAGGTGCACAGTATTGGGGCTATATATACCGGCAGCGTTGCTTCGTGTGTCTGTCTTTGAGGGTTCTGCATTGGCGGTTCTCAAATGTTTATGTCATGATTTATGTGCTTTCATTGACTTGCTTCGTTGAATTTGACGCGGTCTTGTGTGTGTATTTCAAAATTTGAACAGTAGCCTCTGCATATAAAAATCTTCACGCAAAGTAACACAGTACCTTTTTCTTTATAACCCCGTTGCACCTCGAAAAAGCTCCGTCCAGTGCAAAGTAAAAAAAAAATAAAGAAAGACAGACAGAAAAACAACTCCCGTGGTTACACGCAAGAATTCCGCTCGCACGCAGTAAAAGATCTATTCCGATCATACGGAGCATAATGAACTCCCAACCAAGGGGTCGCTAGAGGGCAGGCAATATACTGCCACCTGGGAGTTATTTCCGTTTACAGTGTAAGGTCGGCTGGTTGAGCTAACACTCACCTCGTACTCGCTCACCAGTACTTTCACAGGCCGTGTACTCGCTCACGCTCATGTGTATTCACACTCGACGTCACTCGCGTTTCCACTCAGGCCATCTCGTGCTCATCGACACCCACTCACCTTCATGGTGACTTCCATTCCCAATTACCAGCACCTACTCACGCTCACGCCCGTGTGCGCTCTCGCTCATAGTAGTCATTCACAGGCACACTCACAAAAACAATCACGTTTATTCACCCTCGACGCCAGTCACCCTCGTCGAAACCTACGTCTACTCAAAATCACCCTCACTGACTTTAGTTGACCGGCAATTACTGCTGTCTGCACTCATGTCGATTCAAATCCTATGGCACTGACCCTCATTCGTTCTTGCCTCCACTCGCACCCGCGCCATCTCGTACCTGCAAAGTGAGTGTGGAGCGACAATTTGAGTCAGTACACTCTTGAGTGAGCGTGCCGACCTATGACGTAGGATCGTTTAAACCGTTTGCTCCTCGTTTGCCGAAGAAATATTTCCGACAGAGAGATGTAATGAGAGTCACCCCTGTCGCTCATTGTTTTTAGCTTCTCTGCAATTGGTATTTCGTCTTCTGCTGTCTGGGTCATCCCTGTGAAGCAAGTCTGTCAATCTGTGCATCTGTCAATCTGTGCATGACAGGGAGGTTGACATAAACACTCAGGACATATTGGCGGGCTCGTTGGTTGGACATTCTTGATTGAACAGCAGCGCACTTAATAGAACGTAGAGGAAGAGTAAGACCCAGCTCTCGTGTGTGTGTGTGTGTGTGTGTGTGTGTGTGTGTGTGTGTGTGTGTGTGTGTGTGTGTGTGTGTGTGTGTGTGTGTGTGTGTGTGTGTGTGTTAAGTGTACTACCGTTCAAACAAGTCCGTTGAACACCTTTTTCCTCATTATTACTACACATATTTGCTTTTTTTAATAATTCTCTGGTGGTTTAGTCAAGATTGCCATGCTCACTTTTCAACTGTTTCTGTTTTTTTTTTGTGTATGTGTTTTTTATTGGTAATGTAGCATTAGACCAGCGGGAAGGAGAGCACTGCATTTCGTTCCCACTGCGGACCTTGGCCATCCCTCCCATGTGGGTGCGTGTCACATATAAATGGCAGCAAGTTCGCTCTTTCTAGCAGCGTCGCCGTTTCACCCGTATAGAAAGTAAATTTTAAGGCGAAAGCCTTATATGCCCCGTGAAGCAAAAAAATCTGGCGTCCGTCCGACGTTAGCACCCGATGGTACCAAAACCTACGTGACCAACTGATGACGTCACGTTCCTGTTGCTGAACCAGCTGCGGCTTACACTGGGAGATCCCAGGGTAAAGGCTAGCGAATCAGCTAGATTCAAGGGGATTAATGGGGATTAAGGCGGATTAAGATGAATTAAGGTGCATTAAGGTTAGTACAAATAAGAGAAATGTGGATTAACTAGGATGAAGATGCATTAAAGTGGATTACGGATGGTAATAATTAGAGCAAGGTGGATTAAGGTAGAGTTTTAATTTAAGCTGATAACTTACCAAAGCTGTCGTGCTTTCGTATTCAAAACAAGTACGGATACTTAAGTGATAACTTTTTTACAAGTGACAACTTGTGGTGAATTTCTCAATTCCTGAAATTCTTTTTCTCGGAGCCACCTCTCTGAAACACTGTCACAGGAATGATTTCTGAGCAATTGAAGACTTTCTCATTGTTTCAACATGATTTTTCGGCTAAATGTTTATTACTTTATGGTGTTCTTCATTCCTTGGTTTCTTCTTTTGATATTCCTCTTGTTTTCTCTGTCAGCATACTAAACACCTTTTTCTAATTCAATCCGAACCGAAGCCAATGTCTCAGAGCGGGTACATCAGCCATCGCCAGAGGGAAACTATACAACAATTCCCGCAGTTAAGTTTTCCTTGCATCAATAGATGACGCTGTACTAGAAAGTCCGGAGTATTGCTTACGAGTCTGCGTTGCCCAGTTGCCCCTCTCACCTTTTCTTTTTTTACGTTCACAGATTTAGTCTGGCCCAAGGAGGTATTACAAATTTTTTTTGTTTAAACCTTTTTGGTTACGTCACCTTTGTGGAATGTCTGCAATGAGAATGTAGAACATATTGGTAGCCATGTGACCTGTTTTAATATTCAAAAGAAAATATTTTTGAAAAAACCTTTGCGAAAGCTTGGCTTGAATTCGACTCTTCCGGAGGTCATTTATATTGGAGCTACCGAACGGGGTTTTCACTTCAGGATGCCATCTTTAGTATTATCTCTGAGAAACAAATGATTCCGTGTTAAGGTATTCCCTTTCTATTTTATTCTTGTCATTCACATATTTATTAACCATAACATTTACTAACTATAGGCGTCATATCCATATCAGTTAACTCGTAATTTCTCACGTACCAATTACTACTTTCACTTCAACCTATTTGCCTTAAGTTCTTATGTTCTTTTTCATCCACCGCACCGCCCGATTCATGATAGATCCGACAGAGTGCGTTGCGCCCTTTCACTGCGAAACAGCCAACTAAGCAAGTCCGCAAGCAGACACGATCCTCAATTAATTGTTCGTTTTGTATGGAAGATGAGACACTAGATCATTTTTTTTCTTTGCTTGTCATAGATTTTCTCAGTTCCGAAAAAGAACGTTAGAAACATCGTTCCGTCTTCTTAGATTGCACTTAGGTGCTCCAAATTTTACGATTCTTGGAGGCCTCGGCTCTTGGGCACAGTGACGGCAAGGTCTGCGCTGTCGTTCAGGATTTTCTTGGAAATTAAGACTATAAATGCAGACCTTAATGTTTCGTTTTCTTTCCACCAAACTGAATTCGATTACTTGCGTCTTTTTTTCTTCAATTTAATCCTTCATTTTCACAAAATCATTATCTACAATCTATCTCTTGATTCTAATCTACCTATTCTCAAATTTTGTTCGAATTTTTTTACGATCCTTTATTTCTTACTTTTATTTCGAACTACGCGGTTCTCGGCCAATCCTCCAGGGTGGGTACGCGTCACTAACTTGTAGGGCTCTACGTCAACACCTACGGTTCTCTAGCACATTGTTGCGGCTGTCGTCTCAAAGCACAGCTCGTGCGAGGACTGACCACACTGGATCGATTGAAAAGTGCACCCGACACAATACCGAAAGGGTTTGTAGCCCGTCACTGTAGCGGTCGGCCGAAGACGAGGAAGATAACGATGGGAGGCCAGGGAGGCTCCTCGACCATTCCCAACGGTTGCCTGGAGCCCGGCTACTGCGACCTGTTGCTCTGCATGATCCTCTACTTCGCGCTGGTCATGGTGGCCGCCTTTCTGGCCGCGTACTACTCGGTACCGACAAGCACCAGTACTGCCGCGTGGTGAGTGCCACCCAGCCACCACACTTCGTGCTGCGCGCTGGGGCTCCTGACCAGTTTGTACCCACGGTTTGCCACACAAGATACTATGCTCAAATAAGAGCGTGTGGTCCTTCTTCGTGAAGGAGCTGCACCTGTGGAGCGTATCATCCCTATAGTGTTATCGTCCATACTGTTCGTCGTCTGTAATGCACGTCTGTCCGTATTCAGGCTCCTCTAAGCACTTTCTATCTTGTGGCCCGAGTCCCTAGACATAGCCGCAGTCGAATCGAGCATCCGTCGCAGACGCAGGGGCACTTTGGGTACTTCTACTTTGGGATCACTTTGGGTACTTTTACGGGCTCTTCAGCTTGCTGGGACATAAGCCCAAGTTAATGAAGGGATAAGGGCCACCCTATAGCTCGAAATATCCAGAGAAAGACTTCCTGCACCCGGGTTAAACTACGAGGAGGGGAAGCAGACATCACTTTATTTTCTTAAAGACCCCTCTAGGGGGTGTTACGGGAGAGGTGGGTTATAATCCGTGTTACGAACTACAAATAAATAAACCCGCTAGTTGAGACCCAAATAAAACTCGCGATGTAAGCATCCAAAATCCGCTGAAAACCCGCTAAATGCTGACAACAATCACAATCAAGTTCACGATATGTTTTACTGCCTCTACGTTAAACGCAGTTTTACAAAACTATTTGCATGTAAAGTCTGTCTATTTTCTTCCATGATGAAACAAAATATATAAAATATCAATATCGATAAGTGCTTTCTTGTGCGACTGTGAAGTACGGAAACATACTGTGAAAGGAAACTAAAAAGAAGATGCTTTCGTGAACTACAATCACTGGCTAGAAAACAAGCTGGAGAGCCGGGTAGTGATCAACATTACTGAAAAAATATGCCTTCTGTTTCATCTTGGTATGTTCATGCGTGCTTTGTGTGTACTTGTTTGCTGCTGTGGTTGGGTCTATACGGTCAGTGCCATCTCTGACTTCGTAGACCCCCATTGGGCCAGATTTGCGAACCATGTGATCGGGCAGCCTGTACCTAACGACCAGCCTGCACAGTAAAAATGGTACATGTAATCGCAGTGGCCATTGTTTCCAAATTTAGATTAATTTTACATCCAGCTGGCCGAAAACAGATTCTAAACTTCCGCGGTGAACCACGGCAGCACCAGTATTGATAAAACAAAATTAGCCAACTCTGAAGGGGTTTATGTCCGAGATAATCCTGTATCTTTTCATCTCATCCGAATTGTCATCCGCATCTTCCGTCAACCAGTCTCGAAGTGGCGGCTGCTGCAACCATTCCTTCCTGCATTTCTTTTTATGTATTTCACCAGTGCCATTTCACGAGTAAAAACCTTCTAAAGCACGTCCGCGAAAATGTCGAAGAGCGAAACTACTACGAACTTCCGAAAGTGCTGCAGCTATAGATCAGAGATAGCAAGGAGCTATGTAGAAGGAAATGCGAAGCACGCTGTTTGTGGATAATGATACTTCCCTCTTACGTTCAAAGGATACATGGATAAGCTGCATGTTTGCAACATGTGCAGCACGAGTTATTGTAAAAAAAACTTAGACTTTTGTACCAAAAAAAAGTCCGACGTTACAGAAAACCGCCAAGAAAACCCGCCTCCCGCAAGAGAACTAATTTTCCCGCTAGCCAGCGCAGAGAACCGCTAAGTTGGCAACATTGGTTATAATACAGTCACACGATGTCAGTCAGTTTACATTCTTAAAGGACGTTTGTAGACAGGTGATTGGAGCGATTTGGTAGATTTGGTAGGAAAGGCTGCTCAACGTTGATGCGACACGCGGAAGAACAAAACGAGGAAGATAATGCAACAATACGAGCACCGGGGCGGGACAACTGAAATTTGTGGCCGGTACCATGAGACGTGCGTGCCAAAAGTGACATGTAACGTGGGTGGCACAGAGCGCTGTAAGATAACTTGCGACCGTGCAACTCGTGCAACAAAGACAGCCATGATAATGCTACGGCTAAGGGAAAGACTCGATCAACCACGCTGTATATTTTAACGATGATGCGCTAACAGTCACACGGGGCACCAGTCAAAGAGCGTGTGTCCCGGCGGAGAAAAAAAAATTCGGGCTACAAGGATGGATGCGTCCAAATCCTATGGATACCAGCCCACAACCCTGACTCAACGGGAGAGGACAACCCTAACGCGGCGGCACACAACGTAGCTCGAGGACTCGCTTTCCGAGCTGCGACGAATGTAGACCCTTGGACAGGGCCCTCCGAAGTGGGGGAACGGGAAGACAGAAGGACCAGGTTCAAGGACGTCATCAACCATTACAAGATGCAAAGATGCACTTCATTCACAGCTCAGTAGATCGCAAGCTGTCCAGTGGGACAAACGACAAACCAAATACAAGAGCCCGATACTAATGCATGCTATTTATCCAGAAATACACACAACATATAGATTCAAAGTGTGTGGCACCATAACCTCGCTAGAACACATGCTGTGGGGATGCCAAAGACTTATGCACGATAATGAGCGCGAGACCTCCACCGACTCGAACCTGGAAGACCAACTATGGGCAGTTCAGCGGGCCAAAGAAGCCGCCTGGAGACAAGGACTCTTGGCCATAACCTCCACGGGTGCCCATGCCCACTAACTAGCCGGACGCGAATCGTTCTGATTCGAAATAAAGTTTTCTCACTCACAAGGATGGAGCGGCCCGTCGGAGGAAAGGGAAGTGAAAATTAAATGGCCGGCAAGATCACCCACTCTCCCTCTTCTGCTGACTGTTGGTACCCTCTCGCTTCTGATCTGTGAAGTCTCCCCGAGTCCTGTCGGAAGTGCAGTGACGATGCGCTGTGCTGCGAGTTTATATCACCCTGACATAGGGGCGAGCAATTGTTCGAAAGTTCGAATACGAATCGAATAGTAGTTGATATTTGATTCTTATTCGATCCGAGAATTTACTATTCGAATTTGGCGAATGTTCATTTCAGTTCAAGTTTCAGTAATAACTACATTTACTGGGGCTACGACGGACAGAGGCCAATGCCTGATTTACTGCATAGCAGAGCAGCGGTTGTCAGGCAGAGGCAACAGATCCTGAGCCAACACGGGGCCTACTCATCCTGTTGCGACTCGGGGTTCGAAGACGTGGGTCCACTTTTCTCGTGGAGGAGTGAGGTGAACGTGAGGCAGGGTCCGATATTAAGGACGTTGGACAAACACGCATATATTTACATAAGTACAACAAAATGCGATGAAATGCGAAGAAATGCAAAGAAATACAGAAAAGTTGATGAATTGGTAGTCGCTGATCACTCCCGTCGTCCGTAGCTCCTTTTATGCCGTGTGTGATTTTCGTTTAGTCACTCCCTCCAATCCGGTGCCAGGGGTTCGATGACATCACGTCCCACCAATCCGGAGGTAGGCCGCCCTTTTCGCCGACGCTGACGATTCAATAAGGGGATCATACTAAGCGGGTTATACTGAGCGGGCCAGGTCATACTAAGCGGGTTATACTAAGCGCAGCTCTGGCTTGGACACGCCAGTTTGTGCTGCTGACAGGTGACAGCCGTATCATTGCTAATCGCTGAAACCTTTCATGAACATGGCACTCCCGCGCTGGCCCTAACTCATCCGTGTCTAGAAACATCCTGACGAGGCCGTCGGTCCTTTCACCATAATCGTGCGAGCCGTGACCGAGGGGTGTCGCGGGGCGAACGGCCGATCACAGCAATCCGCTCAATAATTTTCAGGCATTCGGAAAAGTTGCCTCGCGTTAAGGAAGCTTCCATAAGAATTTCTCTTCATTTGGAAAACCAATTATTTAACTCGTATCAACGTATATTGTCGGAGTTAGAGGTCGTAGGGAGGAACCTGGGAGGAACTAGTAGTACCGGGTTTCATTTACAGATATTTACATTAGAACAAGAGATACATTCGACAGTCTAGCGTGGCTCCCAAAGGGAGCACGAAAGACGAAGCATACAGCACACAGCTCCAAGCACACCGCTTGTCGAGCACGAGCACACAGCTCACGAGCACACTCACTGAGCACCACCTTAGCAGCCGACAAACAGCTGCTTATAAACACTCCGTCCTCCCTAGATCCTTAGGTGATGGAAAACGGCAGTTCACCGCCAATTCGTAGCCTCCAACGTCATCGTAGTTGACCCGCCTTTTTGGAGAAGGAGGGCTCACACACACACGTACGCGCTGGTTTCACTGCCCTCAGCGAGGTGAGACGGTCTTCGCAGAATTGTGTCTTGCCCAAAGGAGGCGCCTCTTATTACCCGAGCTGACCCCCGCAGCGTCGCCGCCGTGGTTCTACATTGTCTTGCGTCTTGAAAGGCGCGTGGGACGGTGCCGCCAAATACATTCCCTCGGGAACTCCGTCGCTCCCGACAGACCCGGGCGGCGATGGCGATTTCACTAAATATAGTTGGTCCGCCGATCGCGTTTAGTCATAGCGGCGCCGAGGGGGTGTTGACGCGGCACCTCGTGGTCCCTACGAAACGAGCCACCGCATCGGGCGTTGAAGGCTTCCATAGTCTCTTCGGGGAAGCTCGCCATGCTCGCAGCTGCAGCGGGCTGAGAAAACTTTGCATGTCGGCACCTCTGCAGGCCATTCCTAACAATATACATTATTTAAAGCAATTCGCGGTGCTGTAGTATCACAATCCTCTCCTTCAACTAACGCAACACCATATTAGTGCATCTTGGTGGCATGTTGTTTCAATACAGCTACTGTCACGGTGCGTCAGATAAATGAAAGAAGTTGTTTCTCATTTGCAAATTCCTCAGTTGTCCGGACGCGTCCGTTTGCAGACGGCACTGCGAATGGTATGAATGTGAACTCCAGCATCGGAGCCAGCAGTCGAGGAAGTGGAGGACAAAGTAACTCGTGAGCGCGAACGGTGGTTCGAGGCTCGGCTGGGTGCTCTTGGGCACGGCCGGCCAAGAATAGGACTTGCTGGCGTGGACTGATGGACCACGCTGTTCCACGACCAGCAGCGACGCCTGCCTGGCCTGGTGCGTGACCATCTCTATGATGCGAGCTGCAGCTCTGCCGTTCGCCGAGGAGCGTTTCCGCCGGCTCCTCCTCTGCCACCGTCATTGGGTCTCGCATGGGACACGGGGGCGGAACGGTCTCCGACGCGCTGCTGAAGCTCCCGGCGCCATCGTTGGTGAAGGGACCTGCCGGCGCGGTTAGTGCATCAAGGCGATGCAGTACTGCATCAATGCAACAAGTTTCGAAGCACGGAGACCACGCGTGACTCCAAACCCGGCGGTGCGGCCACGTCCAGTAACTCGTAGACCTCGGAGAGCGACGACGACTGGACCGTTGACGGTAAGGGAGGCGCCAAGGCACGCAAAGGCAAGCTGTTGAAGAAAACGGCTCGAAAGAACCTCTCATTTGGTAGCCAAGCCGAGTACAAGAGCGGCGAGTCGCCCTTGTCCCAGTTCGAGGTGGGCAAGCAAAGTCTCGTACTCTGGCGGCGGTTCCTCGGCGCCGGCCGGCCGCAGCGGTGGCGAAGACGACAATGACGGCTATTCCGAAGAAGAAGAGTTCAACGACGGCTACGACGAGAACCTCATGGGCGCTAGATGTCAGTTGCCAACGGCAGTGGAAGCGGCACCGTTCGAGCGGCGATAACATCATCATATGTGATTTTCCGTTCCTGTTAACTGCGTGGAGCGGTGCCTTGTGGTGTCTATGTGGTAGAATGGCAGCGACCGGGTGGCTGCTACTTCCGGCAACCTGCTGCGTGCACTCGTCAGAACGAGGTCGAGGAGGAAGACCGGACCAAGTGTGCCGCCGGGAGAGGTTTAGGGCCTTCTGGTTCCTGCAAGACCTCGACAAGTCGGAGGCTCCACCACCTGGTCTGCCGCATCTTCGCGAAGCGTACGTCCGGGAAGCCAGCCAGGCTTAGGGTCTTCGTGTTCCTGGAAGACCTTGGTGACTCGGATGTTGCCTGCTCCGCCGATCCTCGTTCGCTGCAGCAGTCTGTAAGGTTTGTCCGCCGCCGGGGCTGTGATGCCGTCGGGACGAGGTTGTGCCAGAGTAGCGCGCGTCGACCGCGACGAGGTTGTGCCAGAGTAGCGCGCGTCGTGTACTCACAGATGATGCCATCGATAACGGATGCGCCGAGCGCGTCCACTGATACCATATACGGAACCAAAGCGCTGCGTGAGCGGAGGTCTGTCTGCGACGGCTGCTGTGAATCGCGCCCACGCGTCACGCACGCTCTGCCTCTAGCGATCTCCCGATTATTGGCCTCGAGCTCCACCACTGGAAAAGCTGGCGCCACCGTCGGCGTGACGCGCTATTAGAGATCACGTGGTCATATCGGCCGCGTCGGCTGCTTCGAGAGCGCCGAAGCGAGCTGAAAACGACAGTTTAAATTCCCTCGTACGCTGCGGTCCTCATTTAGTGGCGAGATTTTCCCGCTTCGAGTGTCTCCTTTATAACGCTTGAAAGCACTAGAATAGGTAGTGGCTGCCTTTGAAGGCGCGCAACATGGTAGGCTACTGCTCGGTGCCGCAGTGCCGGACGTACGCAACGGAGCCCGGTGTCAGCCTTATTCACACGTAGCCGCAGGACAAGAAGCTGCCTGAAGCTTGGCTCGCGAAACATAAAACCGGCAAACAGTCATCGGCTACAACCCGGGTATGCAGCAAGCACATACGCGAGGAAGATTTCTGCTACGGCGCCGGGTCTGCGATGTTCGGAAAACGCGCACTGAGACGCTCGCCCGAGTCCGCTGCCCGACTAATGTCATGACGGTTTGGTCTATGAACTTGTCGATGCTATAGATACTGGCAAGTTCACTGGAATGGAAAGGGAGCGGTAAGACGCACAATAAAAAAGGCATGGCATATGGTTAGGTTTGTACGTGTTATGAATTAATCCACTGGTTACAAAAAAGAAGCAGCCAGAATCGCACGCTGAGAACACCGGTAAACATACAGTGCGACGCAACTCAAGAAATAATATGGAAACGTCCAAGAATTTAGAAGAAAAAAAAAAGATTGAATCGTCGCGACGGCACATCATCGTAGGCGTCGAAGTCTCTACAATGAAATTATTTTGAACAGCTCTGATAGCGCCCACGCAACAATGGTTGCTTGTATACTGTCAAATTCTCATATTCTCCGGCCTAAAGCTCATGGCACGGTGCGAAAACGTGCACGTGGCGAAAGTGAAACTGCGCGGACAAGCATGCAGACGTGCAGTGGGTCGCTGCGAATCTGTGCGATCACTGCATTGAGGCTTCATTTTATTGCGCTCCATTTAGTTATACAAACACTATAAGAACATATTTCACATAGTTTGCTCTCAGCGTTTACCTACCTTTCACGCAAAAAGCCGGTTCGGGAGACTCCATCGCGGCGACCGCGCGCAGTGGCGTTCACTGTACGTATTCGGTAAAGAGATAGCGTCTGTAAACGATTCTGTGCTTTCAGTTTGCCCAAGATTATTATTTAGACAGTAAAAACTTCTCTCGTTTCGAAAGTACTTACAGAAATGTCAGGGAGAGCTCGCGCGTGGTGTTTTCAATGAGCGCTGACAGCAAAACCTATGAGGAGCGCGCCGCGTGATCCCTCATACTACGCCAGCGAGGCGATTCCGATAGATGGCGACTCCGTAACTCCTCGCCGCCAATAGCGAGGCAGTGGCGCCGCACTTCACTCCGTTTGCAACGTGCCGCACGAGACAGATTGTCCGCGCCAGATATTGCGAAATGAAAACCCTTAAAGAGTTGCGCTAAGATTTCACATTAAGGGGTATCGTAATCGTCGGTGAATTTTTTTTAAACTTGTGTATATAGACGTCGTGGCAAAGCGTTATCTCGCAAGCTCTGTCTACAAATATGTTGATGAATACGCTTACGAATGTTTACCCACATTTTGCACGTTATCCTTCGTCACTTCTTTTTCTATATCCAAAGGTTGTAACCTTATGAAGCCATTTCTTTAGTGATCACCTCAATCTCTTGAATGTATTAGTCTCCTTTGAATACAGTGCTGTCCATGCCACGTAACGGCTGCCTGGCCCCTCTTAAGCTGTTTTATTACAGCTTTTATCCATATAGGCAGCCATCCAAACAACTTCTGGTAAATAAATAGGATTTGAATTTCAACCACCGGTAACTCCCGATGGTCCGTAGCCTAGCCATGCTGTTCTTTTAGGGTTTTTTTTTTTTGCGCAGCACGAAAGATGAGCGTTGTAACCTTGTTTGGAATAGTTTAAGCAAGGCTTAGCGAGAAGGCCTAGAGTGTGTCAAATACAGATGTTAGGCTTAGTGGAAGTTGTCTCTCTTGCCTTGACCGCCATGGATACTATATAACCACTTCATAGAGGAGTGATTATTAAACACTGAACTGCCCGTGACCTCTTGTTGCATAGCGTCGCTATATATAAAGTGCCCATATGCACCAACGTCATCCGCGGTGCGTAAGCAACTGCGCACGGCGCGGGCCACTTGCCTCGCGGTGTGCCAGATAGGAGGGATCGTATACGACTCGTCGAAATCACCCAGTACCCAACTGTGTTGCAGATCAACGGCACGGCGAGCAATGCCGGCGGTCGCAGCGGCGCGGCGGCCGCTCTCTTCGGCCTCCTCTACGCGACCGTGTTCGTACTGGGCATGTCGGGTAACGGACTGGTGTGCGTCGCGGTACTGCGCCGCCAAACCATGCGCACCGTCACCAACCTGCTGGTGGCCAACCTGGCGCTCTCGGACATCTTGCTGTGCGCGCTAGCGGTGCCCTTCACGCCGCTCTACCTGTTCCTGGGCCGGTGGCCGTTCGGCGCCGCCCTCTGCCACCTGGTGCCGTTCGCGCAGGGAGTCAGCGTGTACGTCTCTTCGCTGACGCTGACGGCGATCGCGGTGCACCGGTTCCGCGCCGTCGTGCACCCGCTGCGACCGCGGCTGCTGCGGCCGGGATCGTGCGGCATCCTGTGCGTCGCCCTGTGGGTGGCCAGCGCGCTGCTGACGTCGCCTTACGCCGCGTTCGTCCGCCTGGTGCGCCACGAGCGCGCCGCCTACTGCGAGGAGGTGTGGCCCTCGGTGCGCGGGCGCCAGCTGTTCGGCTCGCTGACCACCGCCGCCCAGTTCCTGCTGCCGCTGGCCGTGGTGGGAGGCTGCTACGTGCGGATCGGACAGCGCCTGCGCGGTCGCCGCCGCCGCAGTGCACACCGCACGCAGCTGATGTTGCTCGCCATGGTGCTGGCGTTCGCGCTCGCCTGGCTGCCGCTCAACGCGTGCAACCTGCTGGCCGACTTCCACACGGCCTCGCTGGGCTGGCCCATGGGCGACGTGCTGTTCCTCGCGGCGCACGCGGCCGCCATGAGCTCGACGTGCTACGACCCGCTGCTGTACGCCTGGTTCAACGACAACTTCCGGCGCCAGTTCGTGAGCATGCTCCACCCCGACCAGCAGCAGAACACCATGCTCGAGACGCTGCGCAGCGACGACCCACGGTGAGTGCGCCCCGCGCGGATTCACGGATGGGAAGGTCAGAGGTCATCATCAGAGGTCATCATCATCATCATCATCGGCGCGGCTCCAGTTACGAAGCTAGCTTTTCTGTATTGGCGGCGAGGAGTTATACCTGTGTCGCACGGAGTTATACCTGTGTCACACATTTGGAAGGCCTTCCAGTCGACTGCCTTCGGAATGCCACAACTCTATCGACTCAAAGGAGTTGTCGCGCTGCTACACGGCACTTTTTAAAGGCCGCTGAGTGGTTCAGGTGTTTCTCGCAAAATTGTGTGGCGCTGCGGATTTTTATTTTCGTCTTCATGTCACGAAAGATTAAACAACATTAAAACTACTTAAAAGCACTATAATTTCTTTTATGTTTGTTTATACATTAAAAAAAATTGTTCATACATTGCCATACATATATGTTTAGTTTTTAAGTTCTTGAGTAGCGAAACTGCGGCAACGTTTGCGTCGCTGCACTTCGCTGTTGTCGAGAGTACGTGCAGTTCGCACATCATCATCATCATCATCAGCCTAGTTACGCCCACTGCAGGGCAAAGGCCTCTCCCATACTTCTCCAACTACCCCGGTCATGTACTAATTGTGGCCATGTTGTCCCTACAAACGTCTTAATTTCATCCGCCCACCTAACTTTCTGCCGCCCCCTGCTACGCTTCCCTTCCCTTGGAATCCAGTCTGTAACCCATAATCAAGTGGCAAAAATACTTCATTGAACAGTTATTAACACTCGTATTTTAGAGCATTTTGGTTTGATTTGTTCTTTCTAGCCGTGAATACGAGCACACTGAACGAGAGGGCATGTTCGCGCTATTTCCGTTTCCGTTGCTCAAAGGCCATCGAGATTTCGATAGAGTTGTAAGGTGCTCCGTTGACTCGATAGACTATTGACTCCGCGGCCTTCGGAACCGCCCGTGTAGCAGCTCCAACTTGACCTTTCAGTCAACTGACTATCGGTTGGAAGGCCTTCCAAACGCCCGTGTGACACGGGTATTACGGAGTCGCCATCTATCGGAAGCGCCTCGCTGGCGTATGAGGGATCACGCGGCGCGCTCCTCATAGGTTTTGCTGTCAGCGCTCACTGAAAACACCACGCGCGAGCTCTCCCGGACATTTCTGTAAGTACTTTCGAAACGAGAGGAGTTTTTTGCTGTCTAAATAATAATCTTGGGCAAACTGAAAGCACACAATCGTTTACAGACGCGATCTCTTTACCGAATACGTACAGTGAACGCCACTGCTCGCGGTCGCCGCGATGGAGTCTCCCGAACCGGCTTCTTGCGTGAAAGGTAGGTAAACGCAGAGAGCAAACTATGTGAAGTATGTTCTTATAGTGTTTGTATAACTAAATGGAGCGTAATAGAACGAAGCCTCAATGCAGCATTCGCTCAGATTCGCAGTGACCGACTGCGCGTCTGCATGCTTCTCCGCGCACTGTTTCGCTTTCTCCGCGCGCGCGTTTTCGCATCGTGCCATGAGCTTTAGGTCGCAGAATATGAGCATTTGACAGTATGCAAGCAACCATTGTTGCGTGGGCGCTATCAGAGCTGTTAAAAAATAATTTCATTGTAGAGACTTCGACGCCTACGGGGACTGTGATGTGCCGTCGCGACGATTCAATCTTTTTTTTCTTCTAAATTCTTTGACCTTTCAATATTATTTCTCGAGTTGCGTCGCACTGTATGTTTATCGGTGTTCTCAGCCTGCAATTTTCCGCTGCTCCTTTTTTGTAATCCAGTGCATTAATTCATAACACAAACATGACCATATGCCATGATTTTTTTAAATGTGCTTCTTACCGCTCCCTTTCCTCTCCACTGAACTTGCCAGTATCTATAGCATCGACAAGTTCATAGACCAAACCGTCATGACATTAGTCGGGCAGCGGACTCGGGCGAGCGTCTCAGTGCGCGTTTTCAGAACATCGCAGACCGGGCGCCGTAGCAGAAACGTTCCTCGCGTCTGTGCTTGCTGCATACCCGAGTTGCAGCCGATGTCTGTTTGGCGGTTTTATGTTTCGCGAGCCAAGCTTCACGCAGCTTCTTGTCCTGCGGCTACGTGTGAATAAGGCTGACACCGGCCTCCGTTACGTGCGTCCGGCCCTGCGGCACCGAGCAGCAGCCTACCATATATGTTGCGCGCCTTCAAAGGCAGCCACTACCTATTGTAGTGCTTTCAAGCGTTGTAGAGGAGACACTCGAAGCGGGAAAATTTCGCCACTAAATGAGGACCGCAGCGTACGAGGGAATTTAAACTCGTATTCAGCTCGCTTCGGCGCTCCCGAAGCAGCCGACGCGGCCGTTCCACGTGATCCCTCCGAGCACGTCACGCCGACGGTGGCGCCAGCTTTTCCAGTGGTGGAGCTCGAGGCCAATAGCTTACGATTGTGGGAGGTGTTGCCAGCTTACGAGGAAGCTTTGGCTCGGGTGCTCCTATCTAAATACATGTAAAAGGAGAACTTATTTTTCTCGCCAACCACTGCACCAAATTTTACCACGTTCGTTGAACTTAAAATACAGATTTACAATCTAGTGACTGTTGGTTTCGAATTTTTTATTTAGGTCGTCAATCTTTTATTAAAGGTTGGCGAAAGTTGGAAATTTTCAGAGAAACACACTCTCAAGTTTACAACTCCGTAGCTCAGCAAGGAAAAATATCACAATTCTGTGAATTGCATTAGTAGTACATCTAAAGCGGACAAAATTTACATGTTACGCATGAATCTACAAAAAGTTAAGTAATATGAAAATACAGTTTTTGCAGAACCCTTCTACACAACGTCACAAATTCACGTAAGATATAAATTGACATATAGAATTTGTCCGTTTTGAATGATCTAATGGATGCCGCTTACAGCATCGCGATATATTTCTTGATCCAGAGCTATTAATTTATAAACTTCGTACGTCTATATTTATCGAACTTGCGAGTTCTTTAAAGGTTCTTTAACAAAATTCAGGACCTAAATCAAAATTCCCACTTGAACAGTCGCTAGAATTCAACTTTCTCGCTCGAATGCAACAAATTTCGTTAAAATTGGTCCAAGGGTTACCTGAGAAAAGCGTTTTCGCGTTTTACATGTATTTGAATAGGCCGCATCGGAGTTGGGCCCGAGCTAAAGCTTCCTCTTAAGTATGATTGGGGACACAAGGGGCAGACACAGACGACATCACAAACGGTGGTAACCGACTCAGACGATGCTGGGCTGGTTGGTCGTCACCAGCTTCGTCGTCGTAAGCCTATTTTATGTCCACTGCAGGGATATAACGACTCTCCCATCAATTTCCAGTTAACATTTAGCTTGTGTCAGCTGACTTCCATCCTATGCCTACAAATTTTCTCATTTCATTACACTACCTAATTATCTGCCGTCCTTGACTCCGTTTACCTTCCCTTTGCACCTATTCGGTCACTCTATTAAGCCATCAGTTACCCGCCTTCCGCATTACACGACCTGCTCAACTCATTTATTCCTTGTAATCTTAACTACAATATGGATTACTCCCGTTGTCTAATCTACAACGCTTTCTTCCCTCTTAACGTTAGGGCCATCATTAATTTTTGCCGTAGGCGTGATGCTTTGTATAAAGTCCAACTGAGATAACATCGCGGCACGGCGTGTAATTTGGTGACGTGACAGTGGAGCACTTTCTGTGCCACTTCTACACTCAATGCTGTGCTCCTTGAGCTACTTGAGCCGCTTCGACGGCAGACCGCTCTCGGAGGGAAAACATCCTGCATACTTGGCCGAAGCACTATTGTATGCACAAGGCCACGCAAGACCAACTGCAGTTCCTGGAAGTGACCGTAACGTGTGTACGAACGCTTGTGGATGCTGGAGGTCCTTCCTCTGGGAGTGTGTTCACACTCGCCACCTCTTTATTATTTTTCTTATATTACTTTTCTTTATCTATCTTTACGGCTAGTGATGCGTTAGCGTTATGAGTGTCAAAGCGGAAAAACCGCATATATATATATATATATATATATATATGTAAGATGGGTGTGTACATACAGGCTTTCCTAAGCTACCATCTCTCGTACTCTACCACTTGAAGTGAGACACTTATATGTGTGTGTGTGTGTGTGTGTGTGTGTGTGTGTGTGTGTGTGTGTGTGTGTGTGTGTGTGTGTGTGTGTGTGAGCGCACACGTTCACGCTCCCATCTCTCTTTCCCCCCTCTCTCTCTTTCTATATATATATATATATATATCGTGTGTGTGTGTGTGTGTGTGTGTGTGTGTGTGTGTGTGTGTGTGTGTGTGTGTGTGTGTGTATGCGTGTGTGTGTGTGTGTGTAAGTGCGACGAAATGTGCGTACCGAATTTCTCTCTCATTACCGCTTAATTGTCATTACATTTTTTTCCCCTTCCCATGTGCCGGATAGCCAACCAGGCTCGTCCATGGTTAACCTCCCTGCCTTTCCGTCTTCCATTCTCTGTTCTTTTCTCTATGATGTTGCGCTTTCTTCTCTCGGTTGCTTGCCTCATCTCTCCTAAGGCGAAGTAAGAATTGAAAGAAACCTAGCTGGGCTGGTCGCGGGCAGCTGTTTGCGGATTCGTAATACGTCGATTTAAAATCCACATTTCCTATCTAACCCTAAATGATAGCGATATTAGGCGAGCTGAGTTACTGTAGCTCGTGGGTTTCGACTGACGATGCTCTTCACACAGCACTTTTGTCTTTTTGCGTGGTTGTGAACCGGAGTAAAAGGCAGGAGGGTAACACGCCTTCCTGAAGTATGAAATATTCGTAATAAGCCTTTGTTCGGTAGTTGGACATATGTCAAGGGCCCACCATACGAACCACCGTCATGTCGGTAAAAGCTTGCATTGGGGGAACTCAGCTAAAGAAATCCCACCCACAAAAGAAAAAAATTATACTGTTGATTTATACATTAGCCTGTAATCCAGGAACCAGTTCTGTCACGGCCACTGTGTCGGAGCTCATGTCACGTGACTGTACGTATGTCAGCGTTAATTATCAAAAATTGAGGAATTTTTTTGATCCGGTCTTAACATTAGATATCCAAAACATATGCCACAAAGCACTCATCCTAAAGCTTCAGTGAGTTTCGTTCTAACGCACACGTCTGCGCTGCTCCATCTGTTGCAAAGTAATAAAAAATTATCCAGTGCTTTTCCGCCAGGCAGCTGTTTTCATTCTTAATGATGCCAGGAAACCAAGCCTGATGCCACCAACGCTCAGAAATCTAATCGGGAGCGCACACAATGTTCTCGCACACCTTGTGCGATGTGCCGTAGTGCTCAGGTTCTTCCTATCATGTAGAAGAGTCCACTGTACAGACAGAAGTGCACGGTTGGGCACATGTACTTGAAGTTCATGAACTTGAATTGCGCCAAGTCCAACAGGATTATTCCGGCAGTATTCTATAACGGCACAAGATACAGACCAATGTAAATCTTAGTGACGCCATTTTATTTGTCGAGCGTTCAGATTGATAACCTCTAAGACTAAGTTGAGCAGTTTTGTGGGTAATAAACGAAGCAAGGCTAATTAACTTTGCAATAATTTATCCTAGGTGGCTAAAGCAAATGAGTAGTTTGAAGCTCGACCTCGTGATTGTCTAGCCAAGCGAAGAAATATTTATTAAATGTGCTTCTGTAAGAGCTATTGAACAAATATTTTGCAATTAAACGGTCCCTTGCAGCGTAACTGACGCAGAAAAAGAGCGTGTGTTAGGGCGACCTTACCGCACCTAGCCATTTGTGATATTGTCATCGATGGGGTTGCTCCCTAAGCATGTCGTTTGCGCCCAGTCCACTCGCAATTTCTTGTTCACGTTGTTCCTTTTTTTATTTCTTTTTTTCTCTGTCGAAGGCAAGCAGTTTTCGAAAGCTCGCTTGGCCGCTAAAACGATGCACGACGCAATGACGGTGCAGATTTAGCGCGTCATTGCCCTCAAGACATCGCGCTGCCACTGAGACAAGGGAGGTAAAGGTGATAACTAGGCGAGCTGTGTCGATGTTGATGGAGCCATCGTGCAGAAATCAGGGCAATCTTGGTGAATCATTTTGCATTCCACAAGGATGTGCTGAGTGGTCTCGGGATTTTGGCTGAAACGTATATACACACGCTTTATCTTGTTGCGAATATTTTCTCCGGTATGATTTTGCTCTCAGGCAACCTCAACTGCTGGCTGTTTGCCGACTGCTTTTCCACTCCAACAGTCGACACAGCCGAGCAAAAGTCTTGTTTTGACCAGGTCAGCGTAGTCCCTTTTAGAGAAGTGGTCCGGCCAGAGGCGATAGCCGTTGTAGTACGTACATACACCTGCTCCCATTTTAGCCCCGCCAGGACACCCCATTTAGCGTAATCTCGCCATATCTCGCACGTGATAAATGGGCAAAATACCGCGTAGTCATGATTAAAGAACACCTAAAAGCGAAACTAAAATGGTGAGTACGATACGAAGCGAAGACATTATTTATGGGGTTTTCCGTGCTAAAACTACGATCTGATTATGACGCACGCCGTAGTGGGGGACTCCGGAAATTTGAACCAGCTGGGGTTGTTTAACGTGCAGCTAAATCCCAGTACATGGATGTTTTCGCATTTTACCCCCATCGAAATGCGGCCGCCGAGGCCGGGATTCGATCCCGCGGTTTCGTGCTTAGCAGCCCAACACCATTAACCACGGCGGATAAGAAGCGAAGAAAAAATATTCTCTCCTTCTGAGCACAGGTTAAAAAGTGAAGCGCACCCCGGTTGTCGCGCATGTAACTCGTACGTCGTGTAATTCAAAACGCAAACGGTGACTGGTACATATTTTTTTTAGTTTGTGCAGTGTTCATGAACATTTAAAGGTGATAATGTCACGACAAAAAGCTGGTCACTGGAATGCTCTCCAGCGTTGCCAGTTTGTGCAGCAAGCATTCGAATACCTTCGGAAAACGTAAATTGCAAGTTTTCCACTCGTGGAAAAAATTAAGAGCAACCTCCAACACAAATCGACGCGAAATTTCCGTCTGCGCGTCAGCTAGAATCAATCGGCTCATGAGCAACTGTCAACGAGTAGCCTTCAGTTTCTGAGAACATCGCAGAAAAATGAGCCGCTCCTAAGCAAAAAGGTATTCACTAGAGAGCAACCCCGGAAGAACTTTCGTTTCGTCCTGTAGCGGTTTTGATAAGGATTGCTCTTGTTTCTTCCTAACGACTGCAGAAAAAGTGTGCTTACCTCTCGTACTCTGGGGGAAGGGAAAAA
Organism: Dermacentor variabilis; assembly: GCF_050947875.1. NCBI lineage: Eukaryota > Metazoa > Arthropoda > Arachnida > Ixodida > Ixodidae > Dermacentor > Dermacentor variabilis. Next base: position 56,195,301 of record NC_134578.1, read on the forward strand.
TTTCGCCCTTGTTGCTCCCCGAGTTGCCACACCACACAGCTGTGCAGCACACCTCGGTCCTTTCCTAGGTTTTTTTTCTCGACATTGTCGGAACATTCGCGGGCAAAACTGCAGAGCACAAGAAAAAAAACGTGCACACGCATAGAAAGCGACGGGAGCAGACGAACGCATTGCCGGCCGAAGCGATAAGAGCGAAAGCGCCCCTTCTGGAGCAACGAATGAAGCGAATAAAAAAAGATATTGGACATGGAAAAAAGGAAAATAGCGGAAAACACATTTTATTTCTACACACAATTGCATCACTTTATTACTATTTCGGTTGAAAAGATAAAGCTGCATGTGCAAAAGTTGCTTGATTTCTACTTGGCGCTACCACTGTCATGGCGACGCTTTGCTTTCAATACCGAAACAGGTCGCACTGTCACCTCACTGCTGGGCATCTCGGCCAGCCGCGGAAACTATACCTGATACGGCACGATTTGCCTGGCATACGTGTACCGTGTCGGGATTCACCAGGATTCGATGCTGGAAACTATATTGACACCGCGAAACGACACGACGATACAGAAAGGATGCACGGACAAGCGCTGATACACATACTTGGTCTTCGGACTGCACTGTGTACCAAATAAATAAATATCGTTCCTACATCGCGCTACACTAATTTAGGGGCATTCCCGTCAGACGAAGCTGCGGGACGCGCTCTGTTTCGGTATTGCCTCGACCGACCTTTGTAATTCGATTATGAATATCTGGAATTCGGTGGGATTTTCAAGATTGAAAAAAAAAGTGGGATTGCATTAAAATGTGACTGCCTCCAATTTCGCCACAAGGCGCTAGTAAAAGAAAGCTCACATTATTAGCGGCAACCTCAGTCGATCCTATAGAAACTACTCTGCAAAAACCGCACGTTCGCTGCGCTTAGAAATTATTTCATAAAACATTTGCATGAACCCTGTGCATGAGCAGTACACTACTGCAGCAATCTTGTCAGGGCTGGTAATTTTTCCATTTTTTTTATTAGCAGCCTCTAAATAGCCCCTAAGCACACGAGTGCACCTGTTGGTTAGCGGCTTCGCCGCAAGCTCGAGCACGTCACCTCCGACTTCTTATTGCGTTACTTTTTTATAAGGCAACTCCAGGCAAATTCTCGCCGTCGCCGTGCTGTTCTCTTTGAACAGCACGGCGATTCGGGTGTGATAAGAATGAGCAGGCCGCATGCCGTGTTCTGCGGATGCGAGAAAAAGCGCGCGAAGGTGAGCCAAGAGCGATGGTGGCTTGATGGGAACCGTCCCCGCGCGGCCGCAACGTTGGAAGACACGTGATCAAGCTTTAGCAGGATACAACTCAAGTCTGCAGTGAAGCCCCGCCCACGCCCTCATAACCGCCAACCACTGTTCCTCCGCGAGGCTGCAAATAGTTCGTACTTCAAACTTTCCCTGTTACCTAAATAGGGCGGTAACCACAAAAATAAAATTATAAGCGCGTTATTGTACACGTTTTCACTCGTCTATTATAGTGGAACGGTGAAAGCCTTATACTTCATTTAACTGAAATAAAACACTTGATTCGCTGCAACTATATATTGCCAAGTTTCACTTCACTTGGCAGTGAAGTTTCGTGAGCAAAACGGGATTAGCAGCAAAATGAACTGTACCGTGGACTTTTGAAGAGTGGAATGCTCAGACTCCATAAACATTGTCCATGTCTGTCGAACACCTCATCGCTTCCGCCGATGAAAAGACTCAAGAACAGCAGACGCCCCGGAGGTATCAATAATAATAATAATATTTGGGGTTTTACGTGCCAAAACCACTTTCTGATTATGAGGCACGCCGTAGTGGAGGACTCCGGAAATTTTGACCACCTGGGGTTCTTTAACGTGCCCGGAGGTATCAAGTATGACGCCATTTTAAGATGGTCGCATGACGACGATTTTGTCTGCTTCTGTGATTGGCTGGCGGGGTAACAACTTGGCACGGTCCGTGTGCCTTGGTTACCGACTGTTGTTTTTTTTTAAAGGGCCCCTGAAACGGTTCGGACAAATTTTGTAGACGCGTGGGGTACAGCTTAAGTAGAACATTCGCACCACAATTTGAGTGAAGCGTTACGTATTAATGGAGCTACAAGCGATTAGAAGTTACCCTCCTCCCCATCCACGCTTTTCCTCCTCAACTCGTTCGCCGAGCGAGCGGGGCTACGCTCCGCCTTCACTGGTCCTGCGTCACGATGCGACGTCACATCGTCCACTTCCGTTTGTTTTGGAGCCCGCCCCCGCCTACGCGAGACCTCTCCGCTAGCCGCTTGGCTATCGACCCCAAGCGAGAGCTATCGAAGCAGCGTGCGTTGCGAGCATTCTGTCGTAGCGCCGAACGTGTCTGGTATTCCGCTAACCACAGGCAAGCTGGTCATTTCGGCAAATCATTGGAGGCATAAACTCAAGCTGATGAAGGAACTTTGGCGTAGACGTACGTGAGCGGCCTGATCGGTCTACACGGTCCAGACACTTGTTGGCGCAGCGCTTAACCAGCCAAACAAAGCGCTAATATTGCTCTAACCAAGTGTAAAACATTTTAAACATTTATAAAAACAACGTGTCGATGATTACACTCCTGCGAAAAATACGCACCAGCAGCAAAGAAGAATACGCTTCGTTGCTGCTACTGTGTATGGTTGCGCTCTATGCCACCAGGTGGCTGCACCGTGCAGACCATTCACATTTGCCCTTCTGCTCATCTCGGCTCATCCCGTTACGGCACAGTCAAGCGGCCAGACCCTGTCCCCTTGCGCTTACGTTTGCCCTAATACGGGACTCGCGAAACGCTGTTGCGTTAGTAATCTTCCGGTGTAAAGTGACGGCCACAAACGCGCAAATCCTGGCGCCGATCGGATAGCGGTAGTCCGATGCGCAGCAGCCAGTTCGCTCGTACGCTGCCTTGCAGAGGGACACGATGTCGCAGCTTAACATATTGCCAGTCGCTACGTTTGCAGTCCACAAGGCAACAAAGTCGAATCATAGTGCTCGCGAAAAGACTGAGACCAACTGTGACCGCGGAGCTCTCGTCAAAATGGAGTACGTTGTAACACAAGCAGACGACACTTGCTGTGTGCCGGAAGTGCTTAATGTACTGAAAAATTGTTCTTGTGCATTCTCTTTATGTTACTTTCTTTTCATAAAAACAAATTAACTAACATTCCAACTATTACGAAGATTATTTGTTTACCATAAAGTTGGAAAAATTATCGATCACGCGCCCTTGTCAGCCAATCGGATAGCTCGCCCCACTGACGTCGTATGGGTGATTTCGGTCATATGGGTAGGGGCGGCTTAAAATTCCGCCGAGCAGTGCGCTGCGATCGGCAGCGATGTGCATTTTTAAAACCTTATAATAAATTACACGTTTTACGCAGAGCACTTAGATGTGTCAATTAATGATCAGAAGGACCTACTCTAACGACTCAGTACGTTTGTAGAAAATCGTCAAAAGCGTTTCAGGGTCCCTTTAAAGGGGTGGAGACATCAAAATTTTCGTTCATGCGTTTGTTGATTCAAACGTAGCGTCATGCTTCAGGGAGCACGATACACACAGCGGGATTCATATATATCCGATAAATAATTTAATAATAGCATTATTATACCGAGCGATTTCGGTTTCGGTTTCTGGGCTCCGGGGGATGCTATGACGTCACAGAGGAGGAAACGCAACATGGCTTGCTCACGTGGGCCACAAAAAATAGTGACGTAAAACTATGCTACGTCGTCTGCTCGCGCATACGCGTGCTCTGCTAGCAGAGGTCAACAATTGGTGATTCGAAGTGCATGTCACGATTATTATAATTATTGCGAAGAGCGACAACAACGGTAAGAAATTATTGCGGCTTGTGAGAGTCGGTGATTCATTCCGAAGCGCCGTTTAGCTTTGAGTGAACCGGAAAAGGCCTAGCGACGATATCGGCGGCGCTGAACGATGAGAGGCGGTGAAGCTGCCGTCGGTGTCAGATTGACCACTCCTCGCTCGCTGATTGGCCGCTTCGCCGTACGGCTGCCGCACAAATGGGTCCCGGGCCCGTCCTCTCTACGGCAAGGAAATCTCGCCGTTCGCGAGCAAAACCGCCGTCGCACGGGCGCCCGCGAACGGCAAACGGCGTGCGGCGAGTTTCCGTGCCGGCAACGTGGACGGGCCCTCACATCGGGAAAGGCCAAGCGAACGACAGACCGCTCCGAGCTGCCGAACTATGCGACTATGCGAGGAGAGAAGCGGACAACACGAACGCCGCATATTCCTGGTCGCTTTCGGAGTCGGCCGGTTAGTGTTACACTCACGCACGGCAACTCGCCGCACGCAGTTTGCCATTCGCGGGCCGCCGTGCGGCGTTCGTGTTGTCCACTTCTCTCCTCTTGTGTCCGTGTCTGCACGCTTTCTTTGCATTAAGAAAGGATTTCTATATGCCTGTAGCTCGGTCATAGTGGAGATTATGCTCGGTCGCTCGGCTCAGCAGGCTCCGTAATCGGCATTTCATCGCTACTCATCATACGTCACGTTTTTGTGCTAGTGTGCTATGACGTCAATATTTTCGTTCCTCCTATGTGACGTAATAACTGCCGCGCTAGCGATGGGTCTCGACTACGAGAAGGAGTTTTTAACGACTTTTTGGAGCTGAATTAAAATTATTTTGAAATGTTTGCAGAGTCCAATACCTCGTTCTGGGTGTCCTTGCATACGGAAGCAGCCTACAACATGCTTTTTATAGCCTCAAAATTTGGTGTCCCAACCCCTTTAAGTTGGAGAGCGTCCCCTCTATAGCCCTGTCGTGGCTGTACATGGCTGTCCGCGCGCCCGATCTTGAGAGTTAATCTGCGGCGGGTGAAAACTCTGAGTGAGAGCGTAGATGGCTGGTAGGCTTCATGCGCGCTATCTTCCCGAGCAACTAGTTTTCGAAGTCGCGTTATCTAAGTTTCGGAGACGTGGTGAAGCCTGCGGCAGCACGAAGCATTCCCTCCCCGCAGCCGGCGCTCTTCATGCCGGCGTTGTCACAGCGAGTGGTCGTGGTCATCGAGTGAGATCTGTGTGAGACGTTTCATTAGGCGCAGTTCTTCAGCGTGAATTAAAGACTCAGCCGCGCACAGGCTCTTCGGAAGAATATTGACTCACTAATAAATGAACGTGTCTGTCTGTCTCTCGCTCTCGCCCAGGTGCAAGGCGAGCGATCAAAAGCGGTCCCCATCTGCCCAGGCATCCAACACAGAGACGGAACCAACGCGAGATGTCGCTGCCACATTCCTGTGAATAAACATTTTTCCATTGCCGTCGGCGGTTCCGTGCAGCACATACGTTCGAGACTCAAGACTGACCTCAACCCCATTTCGACTGGGACTTGTTACGCCACAAACAGCGGCGATGTTGGTTCATGTGCCCTTCTTGAGTCGTGTTCTCTTTTTTTTTTTCGCCGCACTATTCCAAGACGGAACTGACCACGAGTTCCACTAATTATTAAGGAGATTTGTCTTTTTCGTGATCGTACGCGTTTAGATACGCTCGGCGTGTTATATTAATGCACAGACAGGCAACAGCCGAGCGGAGCGAGCTCGAACACAAACAATCACCGTCTTCTTCGTCTTCTGCTGGAGCCCGTATTTGTCACTACACCAATGCTACGTAAGTTTACCGCCCCGCATAGACTGCAACGACCGAAAACATTTCATCTTTGGGACATCCGTATGACAACCCGACATCCACGTACCACTTCGAAGACAAATAGGACGCACGGCGGACGTCGAATTTCGAACATCCTATCAAGGACGTCTTAAAAATGTCGCATCTGGGCTTTTTTAGCGATTAAGATTAGAAACGCAAAGTTCGGTTGAATAACCTGGCCGAAAGCCTTACAGTTTGATAATAGATGAAGTTTTGCTAGGTAAGACGCTAAACGTGCATGAAAAAAATTACATGCAGAATCTCCTGTTATACAAATGATGCGTAAGCATTTGTTACTGAACGCGTGCTGTTTGGTCGTTCACTGCTGCATTTCGCAAAACTGCGAGAAACACCGCGACAGAATCGTGAAACGCAGAAGCGCGGTTTCAACACCGAAATGTCAACTGAGACATCAGCATGAGACGGCGAAGAGGCGAATAGTAGCAGAGTTCGCGCGCGTTATAGATGACTCCCAGACGATGTGGACGTGGGATGAAATTACGAGAGGTTTTGTGAATTAAGCAAATATACAAAACATATTTATGTACACTGTCTCTTGCTTAGTTCTTGTTGTGTTTCTTCTTTCCCTTCAAATTTGAGGATGGTGCATTTGGATGGTGCCGCTGCTTCACGGAAGATGAGCGCTGGCCGAGACGTGCTGTAGTACGTGGCGTAATTGAACAGGATCGCGTTTGGTAGGCCTCGCATGTATAGACGTCCTCGACGACGCTGTTTTCTCTTTTGTGAACTGTTATCAACCATACTCCGGCGGCGGCTGTGTATGGCGCGGCCGCGCGGGCCTTATCTTGTAAGCGATCTGCGATGGGGACACAGTACTCCGAGTGCTGATAGCTTTGTGTGCGCAGTGCTCCCGCCGCTTAGTTCGCCTTGAAGCGAGAGGCAGCACGAAGGTCAATTCGCTCGCTGCCGCGGGCCATATCATGAAAGCGATTGTCTCACGTAACGGGCGGACGGGTTTCCTCGTTGGGTAGGCATGGAAATGGTTGCACATTTAGTTCTTTCAATTATTATAAGAAACAATTAAAGAAAATTTTTAATTCTGGGGTTATATGTGCCAAAACCACGATATGATTATGAGATGCGCCATATAGTGGGGGACTCTGCATTAATTTCGACCACCTGGGGTTCTTTAACGTGCGCTCAATGCAAGGCACACGGGTGTTCTTGTATTTCAGCCCCATTGAAATACGGCCGCCGCGGCCAAGATCTGATCCCCCGCCGCTCTTGGGCTTAGCAGCGCAACATCAAAGCCACTAAGCCACTGCAGCGGGTCTAAAAAAATGAAAGAGTACAAATAGGTCTGTAGTTATCGCTGAAGTTCACGATCGCCTTCTTTTTTTTGTAAACATCTGTTAATTACGAATATTCAGATAATTAGGAAATGCGCCAATGAGAGAGCGCATAGTAACCCTGTGGGCCAATCAGAGCTGACAAGATGGCGAATTATACAATGTGGTGAAATTCGACAGGTGTCCAAAATAGCACCTCAGGCTTATGCTTCGCGCAGACGGACAAGCGCGGTGCTCAGATCACGCGGGTCCATATCGTGTTTTCCATTATTTTTCCATTATACCGATGCACGCCGCACAAATAAACTGCAACGAAAGCCCGCGCGCTCTTCTCTTCGGAGTCTCTGGGGGTGCAAGAGTGAGTGACGTCATACACTACGGCGTTTCCACACAACTCTGGGCCGTCCAGCAGGTCCACGACGCCGCCAGGAAACTCAACCTCCCGGTTCCGTCGTGGGAGACGCCCACTCCATGAGAGCCCGCAGCTCTCGTGGCCTGCAGGACCTGAATAAAGTTGATTTCCTTCCTTCCTTCCACACATCTCACGCAGTGCTCCTAGCTTGAGCGCTGCAGATGAAAGAACTCCGAGATTCCAGTTGCCAATTCCCATGCCAAAAACATGCAATGCGCGGTAACACCAGGCCCCTACCTAGGCGTGCCCCTCGAACATTATCGTGATAGCAAAGAATATTGGGACAATGATGTAGTGCGAGTGAAAACCCAGACCGGCAAATGGGGAGGGCATAAATTTTCAATGTTTGCAAGAGCCACCGTGTGTTCTCTGTTTTTAGTCGCTAAAATCTTTTACGTGATGCAAGCGCTATGTCTGACAAGGATGTCTGTGCGAAAGCTGCATAGAGTATTTGCGACGTTTATTACGTACAACGTATTACGTATAACGTACAAGTCGTAGTAACCTGTTCCATAAAGCGCTGAATGGTGGGCTGGGGTTGTCACATTTGTTCCTCAAACAGATTGTAAACAGGTTTCTTTTTTGCGTGATCAAGAGGATGCTTTTCTGAGAACAATGATTCAAGCTTGACTGCTCGATTCATTGCCTGATTATGTAGTGTCGTCCATGTATGCGGGGCCAATGCCTTTAAGTGCTTTTTTGCGTGAAGTCGTCCAGTCTTTCCAAATACTAAAAGCAAGATTTTCTAGTGAATACCTGGCCGCTGTTACTAGTAAGTTGTATAAAGATCTTGCTGATGAATTCTTGCCTGTACCGTTGTATCGTACAGTATTTGTTTTAGGTTCAGAACGAAATGTTCTTGAGAGAGTTAAACGAATGCCGGTAACAGCTTCTGTTAAATCTTTCTTTTTTCAACTACATACAGGCACTCTCCCAGTGAAACCGTCGTTGCAAAGCAAAGGCATTTTTGTACCTTGGTCTGTGAATTGCTTTGTATGCAAAAAACCGGAGACGATCGAGCATATCTTTCTGGACTGCCATGACAAAGTGTTTTGTGGGATATTCTAAAATACAGCTTTAAAAAGGATTTGCCGTTAAGTGCTTTCGGGATACGCTTCCTGCCATGCGCGGAACCAGAGGGCGTGCCTGTCGATTGCCTCTGTGCATGCGTAGCGTGTGGCGAACGCGTATGGATATTATGGCGTTTTTCACTGGTCGATTCGGAGCAGGATTTCTTGCTCCGTGGCAACGAATCCGAATTTCACTGGTCGATCTGGAGCGAGTTCGCGCGTTCCACTGGTCGTTTCGGATCAACTCGCTCCGCGCCGGATCGCTCTGACTTGCTCCGCCGCCGAGGCGCGGATTCGGGCGGAAATAGTTCGCGTCACTTCCGGCTTCAAGCGAAATCGGTACCGGGTTGGTGCGCACAACATTGTGTTGCTTCGCAAGATGGCTGCGTTCGGTGCTGCTGCAGCGCTCGCGTTTAGCGACGAGAGCGCGGACGAGAGCGATTACGAAGTGACGCAGGTGCTGTACGAAGACTTCTATGCACGTTGTCCATGCACAGTCCCTGCTGGCGCGACATGGAAATGACGGGCTATGCGACTGCCACGGTCAAATTACACACGGGGGACGGCGAGTTTGGTTGCCGTGGAAACGTACAGAACGGAAGTAGGGCAAGGTTTTCAGAACCGGTTCGTGCGACGTGTACACAGACTTCCTGTGGGATCCGCCGCGGAGCGTTTTTGCGCTCCGCTGGCCGATTCGGATTCCTGAAACCCGAGCGCTCGCTCCAGGATTTCGGCGGCCGCTCCAGATCGACCAGTGAAAAACGCCATTAGACATGAGCGCATTGTTCAGGCCCCAGCACATGAATACTTCATTGAAAGTGTGCTATATATACGTGAATTTTTCTGTGCACAGAGTGATCCTCCTGATTGGCTAAGTGCTTTGGACAAAGTGGCTAGCCTACATCGTTTTTATCACAACACACTGGTCCGGCATTGACTAGCTTTTTTCTGTTTTTTATGGCCATGTAATATTCACATTGTACCTTCTTTTACCAAGCCGTTAATAAAAAATGAAGAAAAAGCCTGGTTAGCTCAGATGGTAGAGCGGCGGTCCCGGGTTCCAGTCCCGGACCATGACGAATTTTTCTTCAACTCCGAGGCTTTTCTATCGAGGAACCCGTACGGGTTTCCTTTGTAGTAATTGCTACGAACGGGTGGATGCCTGATTTTCCTTTTATTAACTATTTCATTTAGGAGCAATCTGGAGTAGATACAATTCCATTCTGAAACAGTTTGGAGCGGACCCATCTTAATTTTTGAGCAATAATGGAATATGGTAGAGCATTTCGAAACCACGACGAAACAGAATAAACCAACACGAGCGCTGTACTGTAACTGTCTTAAGCAACGTGTTAAGCTGAATTTTGAAGCAGGCTACCCCAATACTGAAGCCGCCTGGTGCATGCAAATTTTGCTAGTAGTGGCTCTAGATTTTTAATTAGTGGTAGCAACCAGAAAACTATGCACTCTGCAATAGTTAGTCCGAGATTTCGAATAGTAGCCCGACATTTTTCTTCAATGTTTCGGCAGTGTGGGTGAAGTGTATCGTAATGCGCTTCACCAACAGACCGTACGGAGAAGCCAGAGTTATGAACTACTGTTTTATTATTGCGATAACAATTATACGGACACTCCAGGCCCATTTCTGCAGTTGGCGTCGCCGTGATGTTCCGCATAAAGTCCAAGGGTGATAACATCGTCGCGCACGCCGTATGCGCGAGTGAAAACGGGCGAAGGTGAACCGACGATGGCGGCTCAATCTCGCGCGCACAAGGGAGGACAGCGGGGAGAATGCGTGCAGTCTTTCGTCGTACGCAAGGCACCATGCAGGGAGAGGGGGAGTGTTCTACTCCGGCAGCTTCTGCGTATGGCGCGGGCCCTATCATGAAACCTACCTGCCATGGGGACAGAGTGCACACGCCGAGTGCTGATAGCTTCGTGTGCGCTGTTTTCGCCGCTTAGTTCGCGTTGAAGCGAGAGGCAGCACGAAAGTCAATTTGCCCGCCGCTGCTGCCGCAGTTCCTCGCTCCAGCGTTTTAAAAGCGAGTGCGCGCGATGATCGTGCGAGACGTGTTCCTGTTCGCTTGTGTGCGCCTGACACCATAATTGTTAATTTACTTAGTAAGCAATTGTTTACAACTTTATAAGGCCGATAAAACTATTATTCTTAGTACAGCTATCAACTAATCGATGCTTTGTCTTTCGGGCAATTTGGCGCAGGTAATTTGCGTTTGTACAAAATGGCGCAATTGGCGCAGGAGTCCCATCCCTGCTCCTTTCGAGTTCAATAAATGAAACGTCTGCGATTTCAAAAAGAACAGAAAGACAGTTTCATCCTTGCGCTGCCAGTCTAAATAAGACAATTGCGCGTTGCTGCGCCTGGCCTCCGAGATAAAAAAGCGTAGCGTACCGCGACCGCCACGGGGTGTCGCCACAAGCCGTCTCGCGTTCAACCTTTTGAACGGGACCAGAGTCATTGTTCCCTTGCACTCCCCCTTGCCGTCTCCCCTCTGTAGCTTCCAGGGCACAAGTTAGAATGAAAGAAGTCACTGATCAATCGGATAACTTTGATAACGATTCGATTTTTTTTTCTGGCAGGAGACCTGTGAAGCGACGTAATAGTGATGCAATTATATTCGTTAAAGTGTTTCAAGGCACCTTTAAGCATCCAGACGACATATCCCTGCACACTCTTTTTTTCGGAAAGACGAGGAAACCAGGCAAGTGCAGGCAGTAGCTTTGTGCCCTTGTATCGCCCTCATCACTGCGTCTACCTCTCTGAACACTCTAACAGTTGTCCACGTAGAAACCCAGTGTATAGTTTATATACTACTCGTGCAACTAATTGACTCTCACGAACAGCAAATTTACGCTACTTGTACTTCCAAGACACAGATTTGCACAGTAAATAAACAAAAAAAACTAATAAATGGGCCTTTCAACTCCCAGTTTCTATAGGTCACTCATTTGCACCTTCAACAGAATAACGTGGGCTTCAATGTGACCTCGCATCTGAGAAAAAGACACACCTAAGCAAAGTCACAAAATATTATCGTCATTTAGATGCCAACACTGCGCTTTTTGTGCACAACTTTTTGTATTAATCCACCGCAGAATAAATGTGAAGCTAATTTTCTGGTCGTTACATTGCATGCCAATTTGACACACCATTTCCAGGAAAAAAGCACACCGATGCTTTCGACGTTTCCTGGCTTTTGGCTCTGCATCCATACCACTGTGGTTATACACAATACGCGGCAACCGATATTGTATACAAGTGTCACACGGCGCATTTTTGTTTACAATGAAGCCAGATCCAGATTGAACTTCCTGGTCATGACTGGCTCACTTGAGCAAGCTGCAGGAGGGAGCCAATCGCAATTCCAGATCAGGATCGATTGTTACTGAAAATGGCCAAGACAATGGCACAGATGTTGAATGATGGTTTGTTGAATATTTTCGGACTCAATGCACAAGCCACGTCATGAACATTATTTCTGTTTCCCTGGCTATCTACAACTGCCATTTGACCGCCAAGGTTGACTAAAACGAAAATTTTAAGCTACGACTTGAGTCTTGCAGTGCATAAAAGTGATCTGATATGGTGCAGTCATGCAAGAAATGAAGTCTTGCAGTGCATAAAAGTGATCTGATATGGTGCAGTCATGCAAGAAATGAAATCGGTCTAGCCAGAATTCAAATATGAGTGGCGATCACAGTTGCCACTGGAGATTTGTAGTAGCAGTGTTTCACAAAAGCAGGCACATCATTTACCGCCATGCTACACCGTCACGCCGGCAACAGGATGTACAAAATGGATACGTGGCGTTACCACTGGCAGAACCAGAGTGTGGGGAGGGCCTGGGGGCCCACCATCGCCCTCCTGATGGATCCCCGAGGAACCCATCAACAATGTCAGAAACACCGAAAAGTCCCAAACATAGCATTCTTTTATTAGATGCGCGAACAGAGTCATTCACACAGTCCTGGATGCACGAAAAATAAGCGCCTCCGTGCAAATGGTGACCACAAGCACGTATGTTCACAGCGAGTGTGCCCCAACATCCCGCAAGGCACACAAAGAATTAAAAACAGACCAGCTTCCCGCCCATGACCTGTCTGCAGCGTGCAACCTGGTCTGTACACGCAACAAAGTAAACTGAGGTGCTTCCAGAGAGAGTGAGAGACGAACAAGGTGGCACACCCTCAACTCGACATGTTTACAACAGAGTCTTTCTCTCATTTGCATTTTTCTTGAGAATTCACAGTGCTGGCAGGGATGAACAGTGTAGAGGAAAGAAAAAACACTTTGATATGAATGTTCCTGCACGTCTAGCCTGGAGTCGTCTGACATCTTGAAGTGGCATTAAAGGAAACTCACAGCAGCTGTGATAAGATAAGCTGTGCAGGGGGGCCCTTGCGTGCCTACATGGCTTGGTGAAACCGTGTGACACTGAGTTGAGATGCACCCTGAAAATTTTTAGCCCCCTTTGGTGTGTAATTTGTTATGCAGCAGTCCTCGTGTACATGTCCTATCTTCACCAAGTACTTCCCAGCTAGAGACAATGTGTGTAGCATTCCCGGTACAAAAGAAAGTACTAGAAATGAAGTCCGTGAGAAATGCACTTTCAAGTAACAAAATTACACAATAAAAGGCGTATCACTGATCCTACGAGCACACAGTAGTGATCAATGAAATAGTTTCACATGATGCATAAAAGACAAATTTTTATGCTGTGACAAACGCACAGGCTTGCATTTAGCCTCTGAAAGACAATGTACCTGCCTGTGCAATTCAAACACCAGATCAGCACACATTGCAAGGCAATGTTGTTAAAAAGTGCCCGAAACAAAACAAGAACGCCTGGTAATAAACACAATGAACAACGTCAGAACCTAACAACCGAAGTGCAATGTGTCAAAGGCACAAAGAAATATACTCTGTAAGCTATCTGTCCATGCTACTTTGGGGTCACCTAATGCAATCAAGATGCATGAAAACCACAATACTTGCCTAGTTTGCCTCTATGTGCATGCCTTGGCTGTTGTATAGCTCTTCAGCATGGAACAATATGCATTATGGTTTTCAATTAAGACTTTTTAACTTGAAAATGACCTGGAACCCCACAGAACCTTTTGCAATCTTGAAAACAACTGCCTTTGTATAACAGTAGCACAGGCTTAACTCACCAGTTGCCTAAAGTACTTGCGTTGAGCTCATTTAGAACATGGGCCAGCTTGAGATCCTTTACAGCTAATAGAATGTATAATTGAAGGGACACTATATGAAAATATTAAGCCAAGCTAGTTCGATAGATTATCTGTCTAGAAGTCGTCTTGAGTGCCAATGTGTCATTTTGTTTGTCGAAAACTGCTGCCGAAGGTCCCGTTACGGCTCCTCAATTTGAACGGCCTGTGCTAAAACACACAAGTTGACGTCACCTCCATGTGACCTCCCTCTATAGCGCTCTCCGTGAATGAGTCAGTGCTAACGTCGCAGGGGTGCTACCACAGTCCACAACAGATGGCGTCACTACAATTTTCCATTTCCGTCATTTTCTCGCTTACAAAAGCTCCGTTCTTGCTAGGAATGACAAATTCGTTATTACAGAAACCTAATTTTTAAATCTAGCTTGATTTAATATTTCGATTTAGTGTCCATTTAATAAACCACCTTACAATGAAGGGATAGCCTCCTCAACTGAGGGTCAGCTTGTACAAAGACTCCAAATGACCGCTGAAAAGGCACCAAGCATGGGCAAAGACTACATTAAGAGGTAAAAGATTTTGCCTCACAGCATCAAAATCTATCCACATAAGTTTTGCTGCATGAACCAGTCTGCCATACCACTGTTCAAGCAATTTTTTCAAAGTTCATAAGATTCGTTATTGCAGCAAGCCTGTTCAATATTTTCCAAGACCTAACCAATGTGTTATAAGGCAGGAACTGCCAAGCCAGAATAATTGAGTTTTAGAAGTAGTTGCCCAAAGTGGCCTTGCATACCGAAAAACCTAAATTTCCTTACATACATTTTATGCTGCTTTGTACTCTTTGAAGTATTTTGTACATCAAGACAAGCGAAACATTTATAAATAGCACCCCCAGGCATCTTTGCGTACCCAAAGCCCCACGGGCTGCTTGTTTTACACTACTTTTGCAATCCTTTGTATACTTTTTGTGATATTTTGTACACCCGGTGGTTTCCATACTATAACTTTCAGTGCACAATACCTAAAACTTCCTAATAGCATTTCCAGAGTTCAGGCTGCCCATTTCTGAAATGCCCTAATGGCTGGTCACCTCGGGCCTCTGAACAAAAAGTTAAAAGTGAGCATTCAAAAGCACAATCAAAAGAAACTGTACAAATTTTGAGCACCAATAGTTGTTCAAAGCATACAGAAAAGCATAAAACACCTCAGTTAGGGAAAATTGAAATATATATATATATATATATATATATGTCTATTCAAAATGACTTCAAACCAAGAACACACTTGAGTAAATGAGAGAAGACACCACATCACAAGTGTGCTATGCTACGAATGAACCCATTCCAACCAGGAGCATTATGTGAGCGCACATTGTTCATGTTAATAATATGGAATAAAACATTACCAGTTTCTGAAACAATCAAGTGTAGCTGCTGAGGATACGGTATGCATAAAGCAAAACTCCAATATTCATTGATGTCTCGTATCAGCTCGGCCACATAAAAAGCATATTTTTAGCAAAATTCAATAATACTGCTGCATTTATTCTGCCACATGGTTAACGCATCTGCAATGTGATCCAATGAACCACAAGTCTTCCTCTTGTGGAGAAACAGCTTTATCAACGAAACAGTGCTCTACAGGCAAAGCCATTCCCACCACATTATGCAACAAACTCGGGACAATTAAAAATCTAAGAGGCATATTTAAATGGCAGCGTGAACTGCAAATCGTTCAAAAGCCTTACCACAAACATCATCATTTCCACTGAAATATAACTGACACAGCATAACCACAGAGGGCAGCACTGCAGGAATCCTGACGTCTGCATGCACAGTTTAGATACACACAAAATCCCACAAATACCGAAGTGGTTGACAGAACTTCCAGTCCTGTTGCATTTTATGTAACCTACTAAAGTGTTGTAAACGTGATTGCAAAGACCATAATTTACCAATAAAACGCAAAGATAATTATCGGCAACACTGCTGCACATTCGAGTGCTATGACTGAAAACTCGAGGTGCAACTCCAAACAGAGAAACGAAACCCAATACACAAAAAAGGCCAACCAAACCACATGCAAGCTTGCCCACTCTTTTAAAAGTGGCAAACTATGTTGGTCACTTCAGCCCAAAGATGCTGCTAGGCATTGTCAACCGAAAGTGGTATTTTAACCAAGCCAGCTGGCCCTGCACACTAGTTCGTCAATGGGGCACATTGACTTTTTGCCAACCTATTCAGATACAACATAAGAAAGGCTTTCTGGTAAAACCTGCAGCCATATTATCGAAACTAAAGAGCAACCAACAAGTGGCACACTGTAACACCCAAACAGAACTGCCCGAATAAAGTGTTTGAAGTCATTCCCTCACATAGCCTATTGCCTTTGCTTCTAGTGCTTAAAGAACTGGTAAATGCTTACTTTACACAGCTTCCTTCCAGCCGCCACTAGCCAGGAGAACAAAAAAAATGTTGGTGTTAACTCTGTTGTACAGTCAAGGAGCCATATAGAAGCAGCATTTAATTAGCTGTCCAACTCGAGAAATCAAAACTTGTGGCCGGAATCCTAAAGCAGCTCACAGCACTGTGCAGGCATCATGCTGAACAGAAATGTCATGCTCTACACAAGCCTACTTGAGAAGGCGATCAGTCTTGTCACGAATTGTCTAAATGCAGTAGTTTCCTGGACTCTTCTAGGCACAGGGGCTTTATATTACTTCTTCAAGGCCCGCCAAGAAAGAGCTGAGACATCAGCACTCATGGCTCACTAACTACCATAGGCACCAATGCTCGTAAAAGCATGCCTCCCCCCCCCCTTCAAATTGCTCTCTTTTACAAAGATGGTTCTTGTGCTTTGTCACCTTCCACACCAACAGCCCAGCTGCAGGGAAAAACTGCACTGTTTCCTTTGCAGCACAAGGGCCCTTCCTGCGCGATGTACATCAGGGGGAACACGCTGCGTCTTTAACCTTGCTGCCACGAGCAGTCAGTCCCTTATTCCAACAAAGCATGCGCTACCTCCAGGCAAAAGAACCCCACACAACGGCAGAACGTCCCGAGTGGTACTCACTTGCCCACTCAACATTTTTCGCGGCATCAGTTTCGCACCAAAGAAGCCCCAGGGTCAAATTGGGAACCTTGTCTACCAGTCTTAGTGTACAAGGACACCACTTGAAGAAATGAGACGTCCCGAGTGCCGAGGGCAACTCTCACTCTCTCCGAGCGTGCCACGACATCGGCATGCAGGTGGCCCCCCGTTCAGGCTCCATTCATGCGACATGGCTGCACGTGGGCAACAACCACAGACGAGACATCCAAGTGCACTGGACCATGCTCCACACACACTGGGCGCTCAAGTGCAGGTCACCAACCACATCCCTGTCCACACAGAGGTGTCGCACAGGGGCGGTGATGTGGGCACCACCCGGGTGAAATTCAGTTCCAATGTGGCGACAAGCTCGCACTGGCACGTTTCCCACTCTTACAGACATCGACACCCTCACACACACTCAGACAAGGAGTCTGGGCGCTGGTACCGCACCACCACTCTCGCTGATTCACATGAGGGCCCAGTTCGTTGACGAAAGACCTGTCGACTGCTCGAGAGCGTGCGCCACCTGCTCAGGTATGCCGTGCGAGAGCCACAGGTGCTGCAGCTGCTCGTAGCGCCGCGGGCAAAGGTGCAAGGGGTTGCCGCGCATCAGGCCTGCATCGGTCTCACCATATTCGTCAACGTATGGGGGCGGAAGGTAGCAGCCTGAGGGGGAAAACATGCCACGGAGCATACACGTAATCAGTGTTACACCATGGTAGCGTGAACTACAGTAGACTTCCGTTAATTCGTCTCCGGCTAATTCGAACTTTCAGTTAATTCAATCTCGACCGAAGGTCCTGGCCAGCGTCCACATATTCACAAACCTCGGTTATGTCGATCTCAAGATTGACCTCCACCGAAGAGTTCAAGCTTGATTGGCCAGCTTCGCCGCAATACAGCTGCGGTATGCGGCGAAGCATACCAAGGTAAGGGGCCACTGTTACGGGGCACAGTATGCGTTCCTTAATTATGCAGGCATGCACATGCAGTCTCCGGTCACCATACAAGCAGTTTTATGCCTAATTAGCATACCGGCAGCCATTCAGAGCTGTTTCTGGCGTTGTGGCGACTTGAGTCTTCGTTTAACCCACCATGTTTTTCTCGTATGTGAGACCTTTAACGGAGACTAGCATGCATTGCTCAATTATGCACGCACAAGCCATGCACCAGGAAGCAGAGAAACACAATCTATGTTTTGGGAAATCTAGCAGAAAAGAAGGCAGTAAGATAATGATACTATGAAAGTCAAGGGGATGCTTGAGGTCAGCAAAAGAGCAGGGGGTTCATCTAAAACTCTGAAGGCCTGCCAGTAAACTTTCTGCATCTACACGAACATAATGCAACTGCGATTGTTACATGAGGGTTGACTTTCCAGTCACGCAAAACAAATAAAAGCATGAATGCAATGTGAGATAAACTGAAAAAGAAATGGTACCTTTATTCAAAGAATCGCATTTCCGAAATGAGTTCTTTTCACTCATCGTCGTCTGAGGGGGACGCAGAGCTTTCCTTGAACAGTATTCTCTGGCAGTCACATTCGGAGATAGCTTCACTTTCACAAAGCTTCACGTGACTCGGCACCGACGCATCCCCAACAAGTGTTTCTGGTGCTGTGCCGAGGTCACTATCAGTGCCAAAAGAACTGTTGGCCATATACTTTGAGGAGTTCGGTGCCAGGACATGCCAAGTCTCGTGAAAGCAAGGCTATCTCCGAAAGTGATCACCCACGAACCAAGTTATCTTTTGTGCCATGGAGCTCATTCCAGGTTAGCCACTACTCAAAGACCGCACAACTATTTCATTCGGAAACAGTATCACGCCCCTATGAGGCCCACAGATCGAGCACTTCCAATCGGCCTCATAACTAAAGAGGACCTCCCGCTGGTCTCACCATCCGCAAATCATGGAGCCGCAGCGGAGTTGCCTGTACTGCAGCACTGTAACACCATCTACAAGCACAGCAAAAATTGTGTCGATTCGAGCAGGAAACAAGTTCTGACTTCGTTCGGCTTGCCTATGAATCGGATCAAGAAGCAATGGTACAGGATGCCAACGTAATGATAACAACCATGAGATTTAGAATATCTGTTTTAAAATGGTCAATTTTGCCATTACTTGAATGTAACGAGAGGGTCGAGTTCAAGCAACAGAAACTCTGAAAAGAAACTCACGTTACGATCGAGTAAATACGGTATTAGGCATCTCGTTACCCTTACTGTGGCAGGAGATGGCGCATATATATGCATGTGTAAATTAAGGAACATGTGCTACGTCTCGTAGCAATGACACCTTTCCTAACTTGGGTTGCTTCAGTGCATAACACGTGCTGTGCTGTGGCGAAGCCAGCTTTAACAGCCAAACTAAATTACTGTTTAAAGTAAATTACCAGTGTGTTGCGGCGTTTTTTCTGCCGTTTGTTTAATTCGACCCGCCAGATAATTCGGCCAGTTTCGGCGGTCCCATCAGGATCGAATTAACGGAAGTCGACTTTACTACTACCACCACAAAGGACGTGGTGGCCTCGTCGGACCCACCTTTGGTGCGCCCCACCAGGAGTAGCACCTTGCAGTCACGCACTCGGAGGAAGAGCCCTGTGCCTGCGCCACAGGTGGTGACATGCAGGTTGCACGCACCTAGCCGGTCCCCACCAACCTCCACCTGAAAAACAAGGAATTCTTTCTCCATAACTCTGGCTTACACAACCGTTGCAGAATTCAAAAAAAAAAAAAGAAAAAGTGGTATACTCAACACAGCATTGAGCTTTTAATGCCTGCTACCCCAGTCCCAGGTTCTAGCTAAGAGACGATGAGCTCCGTCCCAATTTTATTTAAATTCGCACAACACGCTTCATCCAGATATAATCTACATAGGTTTCCACAGCATCCAATGTTACCCTCATTTTTTTTTACAGTCAAGTTTGCTTGTGGAAGCTTTATGAACTTTTACTGATGCAGCTTTCTTCAAAACTGCCAACAGAACCACCGAATGATTGATTGCTTCATTTGTGGGGCCACCATAGTGGAGGGCTCTGGATTAATTTTGACGACCTCGTGTTCTTTGATGTGCACCTAAATCTAAGCAAAAGAATGCTTTTGCATTTTACCCCGATCAAAATGTGGCAACTGAAGCCAGGAATAAAATTCGCAGTCTTGCGTTCAGTAGCCGAACGCTATAGCCACTGAGCCACACATGCTACCACAACTTACAGGCATCCATTACAGAGTAATCCCAATATGGTGGCACCTACAAAGCTTCCTTGTAGACAGAAGTCTATTACATGTCGCAGCATGCGATACCATAAAGATGTAGCAGCGTTGCAGTCAGTTTCACTACAAGCAAAACAGACTCGTTGCACGATGCAGACAAATGAGCCCCTGGGCACAATAAGAGCAAGTATGATGAATTCTGGGAGCAGGGCTTTTGCCAAAAGGAAAGGCGAGCACTTTGAGCAGAGTCCCCGAGTCTTCTATCAGTTCCAATGACGGTGGAACGCAAGAACAGTTGGACCATTTATTTGCATGTCAATGAACCCCAGGGTTGAATGTTGGTGAACTTCCTTGCAGGAAAGCTAGCTTTACAGTTAGGAAAAGGGCATAGTGTTTTTGCTGCAATAGCCGCATTAAAGGCATGCCCGGAGCATATGCTGGTGAACTTCCTCGCATGAAACCTAGCTTTACAGTTGGGAAAACAGCAGTGTCTCTCCTACAATATGGGCACCGACCGATAAACCGGACACCGATAATCCGAGCATGCTTGGCAATTTAGAGAGCTTCGTGGCACCGCCAACGGCATAGACTTAATGTATACAGACGACCGATATTTCAGACAGCCGCCAGCTCTACATTCGATTATCCGGACTCCGTCCGCTGCTGTAGCAAGCGCCAACTCTGCCGCCATTATCTCCTCCGGCAACCTCGACAAGGCATTAAGTATGGCCTTGATCACCGCTGTACGCCTTCGAGATTTAACTGCAATTGTTGATCTTGGAGGCGTTGCCTGAATTGTGAGATCACCATCAACATCGTGATCATCACATCCTTTTCCGGCACCCCCGCGCATGGCCTGCTATCGCCATTCTGTTGAGTTTGCTTTGCGCAGTCTTCTGCCATGCTGTGCTTGTTTGTTTAGTTTGCATTCCAGACAGCACTCTGCTGGCTCCAACAAGTCTTTCTCATAAAGTTATGGATAGGCCACATCAAGTGGAAACACAGTGCCCTCGCAGTCCTAATGAGCCCTAATCCGTAACTGAAGAGGCTGAATTGCCACCTACCACAACGAGCTCAAATGCAGACATCACTGATGACCTGCTGCGCTGCAGTGTGGCAATTCCTGCCGCTGTTAGATTTGAAGTCTTCGCAGACATCGACAGCGCGGTTTCGTCATGTGCCGAACTGAATAATGACGAAATAATTGAGCAAGTTCTCCCACCATCAAACAGCGACTCCGACTCGGATGATGATGTGCCGTGTGCACCAGAGCCTTCCACATGCAAATCAGACTCAAGCCTTTGCAGTACTTGCAGTGGTATACAGTGAAACTCAAAACTGGCAGAAATACAGATGAACTCGGTTGCACGTAAGCGGAAGTGCATGCAGCAACGCATCAACCACTTGTTTTGTGCACAAGGGCCTTAAAACATAAAGAAAGTGATCTCCTTCTTATATATTTGTTTTTTTTTTCCGGAAATTCGATAGTTCGTACTTATGTTGAATTCCAATGGCGGAGTCGGAGCAAGTTTTTCTGCTCGTTTCTGAGCAGGTTTATTCCAATGACAGAGTGAGGGCGGGAGTAAGGTGTTCCAATGAGAGAGTCAGAGGGGATTCAGAGCGGGATTCACTCCGTGGAGCAGAAAAAGATGCTCCGCCAAAATCGGCGGAGTGGACCGGAACTCTGCGTGACGTATTTCCTTTACCACGTTTGTCTGCTGGGAGGCGCCACCGGTCACGACTCGCGAGGAAGCAAAAGCTGCTGCACGCTTGGCGAGATATCCATTCCGCACATTTAAAAAAAACAACAGCTGAACGGCGCTGAAGAGACAAGTGACCGGTGCGGCGGTGCTGGGAGCATAGAGTTTCTCACTATAACACCTAGAGGGAAATCTGGCGCCACCGTATATGGGAGTTTCTTAAGGGGGCACCGTGCCGTCATGGGAATGACGGTATATGTGTCTGCGAGGGTCGTGTTGGCTGGTGTTGTACGAGGCTTCGTCTAAAACGTGGATATGGCTACACAAATAACGCGTTCTCAAAGTAAAATCTTTATAAAATGTTTCCATTCACGCATATTACATCTTTACTCACCTACAATGCATGACCAAGCGAAGAAAAGCAAGAACAGACGACAAACTGTTTCAAGGCGATCGCGAACCTTGTCGTCTGTCCTCCAACTTTAGCGGCCCGCTGATACTTTTTACGGATCATGTAATCGTACACGCAATAAGTTCTCATAGTTAAACAAAACATGTTTTTGCGTAATAATAAAACCAAAACAGCATTTGCCGTGCTGTTTTAGTAGAAAATGAATCATTGTTACAGACGGAACAGTGCTTGCCAAACGCATCTTCGAGGTGTTCTGTATCTCCGAGAACGATGCCCATTCGAAGTCACAATATACCGGCATTCCCATGCATTCCACAGCGCAGCAGCGCCAGATTTCCCTCTAGGTAATGTAGTGAGAAACTCTATGGCTGGGAGCGAACAGCGGAAGGAAATGACAACACCCAAGGCATCCTGGGTAACTCGGAGATAGAAGTTCCGCTTCCGCCTTGCTCCGGCGGCGCAGGTTCTGTTCCACTCACGGATTTGGAGGCGTTGCTCTACGCCAGAGCCGAGTGCTCGCTCGCGGAGTCCGTCGGCTGCTCCGACTCCGCCATTGGAATTCAACATTATTTACGTTCCCTGTGGAGTCCAAATTATCGATCGTTGACTGTAGCTGCAATAAATGCATGGCCGGAGCGCATGCTGGTGAACTGCCTTGCGTGAAAGCCAGCTTTACAGTAGGGAAAACAGCAATGTCTCTCCCACAATACAAACATGCCAACCAATGAGAAATGGCTGCATCGCAGTGATGCGTCACTGCAGTGTGCCACACACCTGGCAACAATAGCTCTGAGAGCAGAGGATGCGGCCACAGATGAGGCACAGGGTGGGCGAACGCGAGTCGTCCCCGTCCGAGTTGGGGCAGCGGAAGAGAGACGCCTCGTTGATAAGCTCGCTGAAGTCACTGGGCAGCTCCACCAGCCGGTTGGGCTGCACGGGGTGCCGCAGGAGGCGCGGGGAGCGCAGCTGCACGCGCACCTGCGGATGTGAGGCCCACCTGGGAAAAACAGACAGGAGAGTGGGTGTGAGCTGGGTTGATAGAACTGTGTGCGGGGCATCGAGACCAGTCTGGTGTGCGCGTATTCACGATAACAAAAACGTGTTTATTTATGCAGCAGAAGGCTCTCAACGGGCACCATAAGCTTCTCGGGAACAAATTTTTCTTTGCGATGCGCACTGTCTGCCGCAGTATTACGTGCGGTGGCCTCCAAAATACATGCACAGATGTCAAGCTTCTAAGAGCCTGCATGGCGCACTAAACCCCACGCAAATGCCAATGCTACACAACAGACATTGATTCACACACCTGGCTTCTAATTGCACACTGCTGCAAGGGGGATGAGTTCCAACTCCCAGTGGCAGTGTGGTAGTTTTACATGTGCCCAAATGTGCACGAGGGGGGTTGAGGAGAATTATCACTCAATGACAGCAATTACAAGGTGGATGTACACGCATGCAATGCATGTGAGCACCAGTATGTGGGAATGGACATGGACACTTGGGGGCAATCTGGCAGGTAGAAAAACTGCATCTGCACGTGTCACATCTCCCACGGATTCTGCACAGGCATTCACCACACTCACTCACCCTAATGCCAGCTGCCGCAGTAGTGGGGGTGCCAGGACGCTGGACAGGTCAGTTGGCACGGACAGGAACTCA
The DNA here is from genome assembly GCF_050947875.1 of Dermacentor variabilis. Lineage (NCBI taxonomy): Eukaryota > Metazoa > Arthropoda > Arachnida > Ixodida > Ixodidae > Dermacentor > Dermacentor variabilis. The sequence goes on from NC_134578.1 coordinate 56,219,073, forward strand.
CAAAGTGCCCCCCAGGTGTCGCCACCGGCCAGGCACAAGGCATCGGGGGGTGGCCGGCTACTCAGGAAGTGCAGAAAGATGGCACTGCACCGCAGAAACGGGCGCAGGCCTTCGTGCACCGCCTCCACAAATGATGCACCTAACTGCAACATGAAATCAAATCAAGTGACAGGGTTCAACACCCCAAAGCAGTACATGGATTAGAATAGATGCAGTATTGGGGGGTCCCGGGTTAATTTTTACCACCTGGGTATTAACGTGCACCTAATTTAAGTACACAAGTGTTCTTGCAGTCTACATCCATTGGAATGTGGCTGTCACCACAGGTGGGGATCGAAACCACAACTTTGCACTCGGCAGCCGAACAACACAGCCACTAAGCCACCGCGGCAGATAGCCCCCCGAGAGATGCCGACATCAAAAGAAGTCCATCTACACTGTGACATCACAGAAATGAGCAGGCATAATTGGCTAGCACATCTGTACAGGTTATCTTTATGTGGAACAGATCGCACAACCTGGCGCAACCACAGGGTGCGTGCCTAGGTTCACTGACACCATAAATGGGAATTCGCAGCCACAGAATACAGGATACAGATAATGTAACAATTCTTTGCCAATGCCATCCCTACTAGCACATCGTCAGTGGTCATAGCGTCATTCTACCTGTGTTATCAAGGGGATTACAGCTGGCTTTGAATGGTGAACACGAGTGCCATAGAATCGAGCAAAACGATCACAACATTATAGTAGCTGTATCTGTTTTCAGTGCTATCGCAGCCACAAACACCATATGGAAACTCTTAGGAGGGGACTTTTCTGAGGTATTTAGGGAGCTGAGATTACAAGGTATCCGGAGTCCCTCCAGCATGAAAGATTTTTAAAGGGTCAAAAACACTAAGTTGACAGTGTGACAGGAAAAAATTTCAATGTAACCATTACTTTAAGATAACAAGCGTTTACTGTGCTGTGGTGCGTTTTCCCAATTTATACCATAGTCAAAGCAATATTCTTATGATACAGATTACCCTTTGTAACATTTGCTCAACAACTCTGCCAATGGTGTTTTTACGTATCTTCTGCATCTTGCTTAATTCGACCCGCCGGATAATTAGGTCAATTTCGTCGGTCCCGTCAGGGCCGAATTAAATGAAGTCAACTGTATAACAGTTTCAGCCAAACGAACATTTACCATATTTATTCGATTTTGAGGTGTTTAACAATTACCAGGGGAGGTTGCCAGTTGAAGAACCCAAGAAAAAAGAACTTTGGTATGCACACTAATATACGGTGACATACAGTAGCCGACTAATTATTCAAAATTGGTGGGAATTGTCCCAGGTATTGAATTACAGTGGACTCCATATTAATGAAGTTCGCTTAAACAAAAATGTTGGATAAACAGAAAAATGGTATCAACATTGGTTAGCTGTCTATAGGCACGTCAATAAACTTTGGTTTATTGTTATATCTATAATATTCCCATATTTTCCCGAACTTCGGTTAAATGGAACTTTAATAAAAACTGCCACCTATGCCACTGGCATTACGGAACAGGAAAAGATCGAGAAAATGTCAGATGTCAATGCTATACATAGCTCAGAAAATTTAATCCATCAGGCAATTGCGGAAGAATTAATGCAAATTAAAGATGTTGAAGTTGCAACTGAGTCTCCATCATGAGGGCTTCGCTGGGCAAGTAAAAAATCCCTAAAGAAGGGATATCTAGGGAGCACACAGTGAATCTTGCAGTCACGCTGCCACTATTGCTTCGTTCACACTAGAGCACTACACTCATGGCCTGTATTTTCAGGCCTAAAAGAGCTATGCGGCGGCACGCCCAAGCCCGACTGGGTAGTTTCAAACTTGACCCATACCCGGCCCGGGCCCGAAAGATTTGGGCCCGGCCCAACCTGGACTGGCCCGGTTCGGCCCGTTAGTGCTTGAGCGTAAGCAAAGTATGGTCCAATTCTCAGTAATTGTGAAGATACAGTCCGTGGCACAGGACATTTTCTAGAGATAGCTTCGACTGTGTCCAAGCGGCTGAGCCCAATCTGTAGATGCTGTGGGGAACTAGCAACACTGAACCACATAACATGGGACTGCATGGAGGACAAACCTCCTCCTAACCTCATGGCCTCTCCCTCACCTGAAGCATGGGAGGCAGTGCTGCGCAGTTCTAGCCTGGGCATCCGACTTCAGGCCATAAAATGAGCTGAAGTGGTCACCATCAAACATCAATTGACAGCCATATGGCCCGCCTGAAGAAAGCGCACGTAATCACCCCACCTAACACTGATTAAATTAAGTTTTGCCTACCTATAGTAGGTAGTTTCCAAAAGTCTGCAATAGCATTCCCGGCCTATTACGGGCCTGACAGAGACTGGGGCCTATTACAGGACTGACCATGGCCCGGGCCAGACCCGAGCCCGGCCCAGGCCCCCAATAAAGATAGCTTACTCGACCTAAGCCCGGCCCACAGGCTGGGCCAGGCCCGCGCTTTCGGGCAGTGCTCTAGTTCACGCCTCCATGAATAATAGACTGTGGTGATGGAGAATAAGAGGTAATGCCCCTGTTACCTGTTCTGAGGAGACAGTTGAAAATATCCTGAGACAAAGGTAAGCGTAACACATCAGTAAACAATAAAAGACGGCCCGCAATCACCGTGATTGCATGCCTGCGCATCAAACAGACACGAAGAAACATCAGGCTCACCGTTGACAGATTCTGCGGTAGCATTCCAGCGGCAGAGAGCACTTCCCTGCAGAAGTCCAGCAGCCTCGAGTCAGACTCGGAAGATTTGTGCTGCTCCTCGACAGGTGATGGAGAGTCCGTATCCATCTTCTCCTCATGCGACTCTACCGTTAGAATCACCTGCGCAAAAGCAACCACATTCTTCGTAGCAGTGGATTCAAGAACTGACACCTTCAACTGCGTTTCCTTTCCTTTAGCACCTATTTTTTTTACAGTCAACATCTGATTGTATGTTTGGGGGGGGGGGGGGGGGGGGCTCCTTACGGTTCATAAAAACATCCAAAAGAATGAATGCACGCCTTTAACTAACTGCCCTCAAGCCCAAAGTACTCCAGCCACATCCGAAATAGGTTTAAAGGTGTGCCAGTACACTTCTTAGGTGTGCCCATGCTCATAATGTGACAGGAGACAGCAGATGCGCGTATGTGATTGAAGAACACATTTTATGCCCCTGGCTCCTTCGCACTCTTGGTATGCTACACCGCAGTACACTGCATATGCTCGACGGCAAAACACTGCTGCATGGCGGCAAAGCTAACTTTCTGGACCAGGCGTTATGCAATCCTTCGGACTAGGGATATGCAAAAACCGAATGTTATATTTTGAATCGAATACCGAATCGTATCAAGAAAAAAAGGCTGAATATCGTATCGAATATCAGACAATTTAACACAAATCTTTTTGCTTCCAAATTTTGTGCAAAAAACAGTGCTACAAATGCTCAGGAGGCTAATCATAATCACATCACTTAAAAATCTTGCTAGGTATGAGTAATTTGGGTACCTATGAATCGTGATGCATAGTATCCTCTACTCTTATTAAAGCGAACTACAAACTGGTTATGCCAGTACTGATAACTAACTTCGTATGTGACGGTCTGGAAAATATTTTTTTATTCATAAGATGTCTGTCAAACATGTAAAACTAAGTGCTTTCTTTTTCCTTTGAAGCTGAAGAAATAGCTAATTTTTCCTAAATACCAATGCGGTTTTCAGTTTAACAGCGAGCCATACTGTGCTTATTGGCGACCCTCTATTGCTTAGAAATTATTGCTTTCCAGTTTTCTTCCAGAAAACGGGAGGGTTTTTCACCCTAACAGCAAGTGATTTTAGTGGGTTATCATCAGCTCGTTAAGAGCAATGTGCGCAACAGGCAATGCTGGGGCATGCACATCCTGTCACTCACCACCGCTTCACACAGTCGCGGGAGCTGCACGCGTCAACCGCAGTCAGCGCCGACGGTAAAAAGTTCTCAACTCGGGAGGCCCACGGCAAGTTCGCGCAACACCTGCACCCTCCACTTTTTGTCCGCATCCGTCTGCCGTCTGGGTGAATGCGTCTGCAACGAAGGGCCAGCGCGCTGCCACTGGATATTTTCGAGCCCGCCATGTAAATCCAGAGCTTGTCTTGTGACAGGTGGCTGTAAGCTATGAAAAGAGACTGCTGTGCACTTGCAGGCACCGTGCAGAACGAGGGGCCAGCGTATGGTATTTACACCGTATGTTGCAAAGATGGTGGCCTTGAACACACAACAGTCATCCTGTGCACTAACTCTCGTTGATGAGACGGTTTGTGGGCTTTCTGCGGGCTGTGCAGCCACTGTAAATAGATCTGCATTGAGTCGGTAACTTTAGTTTCCAACACCCAGCGACGCTGGTCATTAAGCCAGATGGGCTAGACAGTGTGTCCAATGGTGTGGCCGTGACGAAAATTTGCCACCAGCTGATGTGATAACGGGCTAGAAACCATCGTGAAAAGCTTATCGCAAGCATGTTTTTACGGGTGGCACAACAGTGATTGGTCGCGAGGTCACGCATACGGGTTAGACTGACAGCCGCTGAAGCGGTGTTCGGGACCGTGGTCGATCAGCCAGCAGCTACCGCGAGCATGCGTGCCAAGTTTGTCTGAGTGCTCACATGTAGGTAAGGCGGCTCCGAATTTTGCAGATCTGCTTGTATGAACACTGAATTCGTGTATTCGATGCGATTAGCATGCCTTCCCATGGCTAATCGGCCTGATCTTCACACATGCATCTGTGCTTTCCACAAGTACTGATTTTGTTCCCTCTGCTCGTGGAGCGTTAATCACTTCTATTGGCCCGGTCGACCTGGTTGAAACTTGTACCAATAAAGATTGCATGCATCTAGGCTCCAGCTACAGCCACCTCACTCACCAAAGATACCAATATTCGAAAAATTCAAATATTCAAGAAATCGAATATTATATATTCGATTCGTGAAACAAATTATTAGAACGTTCACTATTTGATTCGAAATCGAATGTTCCGAGTATTCGCACACTCCTACTCTAGACTGTTACCATGTTCGGCGTTTTGACAACCTCAGTGAGGCTAATGAAGGCCGAGTAGGTGCCCTTGCTCACAACGAATCTTTCAAATGAAAAACACAGCACCAAGCAGCAGAAAGCTTCATAGTGAATGTCGAAGCAAGGCATAACGACAGCACAAAACGACAAATACGACTTCCAGCGGATCAACGGATACGGGCGCTGGTTAGAGGCTGCGAGAAAACCAAATGAGGCGGAGGTGGCTTCAGATAATGCCATTTTGGACCTGCAGCAAAAGTCCGAAAAATCGGACGGCGAAGGGTTTCACGTGCTTCACGTGTTTATACACTGACTTTACAGGGTAAGTGGTCGTGCTGTGAAGGCATTAAAATTATCAAGAATGTTAAAAAGATAGGGCATTGACTGTATTGTAATAGAACAACATTTACTGTATACTGTATACAGCAGCCGACAGATTTTTCGGACTCCAGTAATTCAGACATGATGCATATTCCAGATTTAATGAATGCACCGTCGGGGTTCTCTAGAGCTAATGCATTTTTGCAATGATTTTTCGGACAAAATTAGGCCCCAAAGTTTGATTTTCTGGACTAAATCGCTCATTTTGAGCCCCGCTACCCAATCATGGAGGCCGCCATGTTACATTTTCCACTAGCTTGGCTCCCAGTCGCCCGCTCCATAGCCTTATAGATTGGGAGGTAAACATTATCAATAGAGAGTGCGCGCCCTCCTCCAGTCTCGAAGGTCATGCCTGCTCTTGCTTAGATAACAAAACGCTCCAGGGGACAGCACTTTCTTACTTTTCCTTCTTTTTTTGGTCAGCACTATCATTATAATCACTCAATGCCCAATTAATTTTTCTTTTCCTTTTTTTCATGCTTCGGTTGCCATTTTGCATGTGGTGTGACACAAAAAGGTTGTTGCATGTATGTGTGGTTGTACGGGTCCGCGTTTGTGCAATCGGCACCACCTCGTGCGCCTTACGACAACCAAGTGGTGCGAATTAATTTGGCTAATTTCTTTATCTCCATGATGATCTCTGCCAATGGAGACTGCCAATGCGGTGAAGCTCTTATCGACTGAATACGGAGGTGACGACTTTCTTGCGCAAATTCACGCAAATCTGATCACGTCCTAGTGTAGTATAAGGCAGGACATTATTAGAGATTTTTTTAAGCCACCTTAAGCCTAATGAATTTCATTTCTTTGGACGAGTTTTTCGGACTGTTCAATTTTTTAAAACTATTTTCATTCCTGCGAGGTTCGTAAAATCGATAAGCGACTGCATACTTCAGTAAGGGTTGAACCCTCAACAATCAGCCCAAAATTCAAAAAAAAAAGTTGAAAACCTTGGAAAAAGAGAAGTTCACGCCTTTTCGGACTACTTTTCATTCCCGTGAGGTCCGTAAAATTAATCGGTGACTATATACTTGAGTAAGGGCCGAAATCGTGTGTGAGCCGCACCCTCAACAATCAGCCTGAAATTCAGAAAATTTTAAGGAAACCTTGGAAAGAAGTTCACGCCTTTTCAGACTGCTTTTTGTTCCCGCAAGGTCCGTAAAATCGGTCGGGGACGGTATACTTGAGTAAGGGCCGAAGTCGTGTAAGAGCCGCACCCTCAACAATCAGCCCGAAATACGGGAAAGAAATCTGAAGCAAACCTTGGAAAAAGAGAAGTGTATGCCTTTTCAATTACTTTTTGTTCCCGTGAGGTCCGTAAAATCGGTCGGGGGCTGTATACTTGAGTATGGACCGAAGTCGTGTAAGAGCTGCACCCTCAACAATCAGCCCCAAATACGGGAAAGAAATTTGAACGAAACCTTGGAAAAAGAGAAGTGTACGCCTTTTCTATTACTTTTTGTTCCCATGAGGTCCGTAAAGTCGGTTGGTGACTGTATACTTGAGTAAGGGGCGAAGTCGTGTAAAAGCCGCACCCTCAACAATCAGCCCGAAATTCGGGGAAAAAATCTGAAGCAAACCTTGGAAAAAGAGAAAAGTATGCCTTTTCAATTACTTTTTGTTCCCGTGAGGTCCGTCAAATCGGTCGGGGGCTGTATACTTGAGTATGGACCGAAGTCGTGTAAGAGCTGCACCCAGAACAATCAGCCCCAAATACAGGAAAGAAATTTGAACGAAACCTTGGAAAAAGAGAAGTGTACGCCTTTTCTATTACTTTTTGTTCCCATGAGGTCCGTAAAGTCGGTCGGTGACTGTATACTTGAGTAAGGGGCGAAGTCGTGTAAATGCCGCACCCTCAACAATCAGCCCGAAATTCGGGGAAGAAATTTGAAGGTAACCTTGGAAAAAGAGGAGTGTACGCCTTTTTGATTACTTTTTGTTCCCGTGAGGTCCATAATATCGGTCGGTGACTGTATACACCTCGTGCACCGCCCATAGAGGCGCCACTGATAGCCACCTAGCGGGCGCTTCCAAAAGTACACGCGGGAGCAGTAGCAGACGACAAGCCTTTGCAGCAAGGGTGGCTGCAGTTCGCGGCTGCAATTTCTCCTTTGCTGGGGTGTCAGACTACTTCTGCGGTGACAGCTGTAGGGAAGACACTGACCTCTGTGGGAGCGTGTATGAACATGATGTTACCGGTGTTTAGGACAACCTAGTGCACATACGTGCCAGGTGCGTCCCGCAAACAAACGCCATGAACCCCATTTACATGAAGTGGAGCTCATGTTAACTAGCCGATAAATTTTGTTAAATGATGCGATGTCGCGATCGTTCTTTTAAATTCTACCCTTGCCATAATGTTGCTTCTGTACCTCAATAATAAGCACCCGTCATTAGTGCAGACTTATATCAAACAAATCCGTACGGTGCGATGTCTGCATATGCCGTTGTGATTTTTCTGCCGATGAATACATGCGACATCGCCGAATAAGTGCAGTCAAAGTCGCCTCAAGAAGAGTAATTGCGAATTTATTGATGGAAACGCGTACACTAGTCAAAGAAGTTACCAACGCACGGATTAATAAAAGCGCATGCTAGCACCGTACGGCCGATGTAATTCTTCTTTATACGCCGGTGAACTGCCCTTCCCACTGCAGTTCTTGTAATTTTAAATTCCCCAACGGAACTGCTTGGAAAAAGTACAAAGATATAAAGTCTGACTAATTTTTCAGCACATTTTGTAAATGTTACAAGAGAGAGGTGCCACATGATATATTTAAAGGCAGAGCCGCGCCAGTCAAAGTAAATGAGCGCTGGCGGCAAGGCCAGGTTTAGTCCTCTGTGGCGTAAGCATAATAAGAAAGAAATCAGTTGCGTACAAAATTCACATGCAAGAAAGGACTACGTTGTGAAACGAACAAATCACTCGGTGTGTTATGTCTGCTCATACAGCATCGAGGTGTCATGACTTCCCAAACGTGACGCTAACTTATCAGCAAAAAATGGAACAAAAATACCATATGCCGCAACTATCGGCAATTCTCGCCCTGAACTACCTATATTCTAAACATACTTCCCAAAAAACCACAATATCTAAGATTCCCTCGGGCAAAAAGAGTAATGGTGTTAAAGAAGCACTTGCTTAGTATCATTCTGATAAGACACAGCGTGATTTATACCCTTTACAAACGAGGCAGGGTGAAAACTTCCCAGCTCAAAAGAATCAGCAAAAGTTATGCACGAGGCAACTAGCAACAGTTAAACATGTGCAAAGCCAGGCATAAGATAGATGTAAAAACATGAAGTGCACGACGGCCGGTGCGACGATTTAACGGGCCACATAAAACCAACAATTTCAGTTCTTGCAAACTTCAGTAGCTTTAACATACAACGCTCGTGCAGTCGTGCTGCCTAGCTAGCACAACACGGTAAAGAAGCGGAAAACAGTATAAGCCGCAAACAGCATTCCGAACTTTAGCGAAATGTTTTTAAACCGCATGTTGCACTGCAGACGAACTTCGTCGCTTACACGTCGAACTACGATCGAGTCGAAAAAAACACCGAAGCTACAAAGCAAAGGATGAGAACAAGATGTTTCCCTTCGAAGCGAAGATCCATGGGTACCGTTGCTCCCGCTGATGAGGCTTTGCGGGCAATGATTAGAACCGTATCGCCGGCACGTTTTTGGTGGTATTTGAGCCCCCCCCGTGCAACAATTCTACGACATTCCTTGAAGCTTTGGCCACCCCATACATGCGAAGGGTGTTGCCTATTTTGCTATGAAAACGTTAATAAGACAGAGAAGCACTATCAGCGACACAACAAACTACGGTGCACGGCTGGCTCCTCTCCCGTGTGTCCTGCACAAGGCCACCACCAGTGGCGCGTCCATCGGCATGCACTACGCGTGCACTTGAGTGAGGGCCGAAGTCGTGTAAGAGCCGCGCCCTCAACAATCAGCCCGAAATACGGGAAATAAATTTGAAGGAAATCTTGGAAAAAGAGAAGTGTACGCCTTTTGGATTACTTTTTGTTCCCGTGAGGTCCGTAAGATCGGTTGGTGACTGTATACGTGAGTAAGGGCCGAGGTCGTGTAAGAGCTGCACCCTCAACAATCAGCTCAAAATACGGGAAAGAAATTTGAACGAAACCTTGGAAAAAGAGAAGTGTACGCCTTTTCGATTACTTTTTGTTCCCATGAGGTCCGTAAAATCGGTCGGTGACTGTATACTTGAGTAAGGGCCGAAGTCGTGTAAGAGCCGCACCCTCAACAATCAGCCCGAACTACGGGAAAGAAATTTGAACGAAACCTTGGAAAAAGAGAAGTGTAAGCCTTTTTGATTACTTTTTGTTCCCATGAGGTCCATAAAATCAGTCGGTGACTGTATACTTGAGTAAGGGCCGAAGTCGTGTAAGAGCCGCGCCCTCTACAATCAGCCCGAAATACGGGAAAGAAATTTGAAGAAAACCTCGGAAAAAGAGAAGTGTACGCCTTTTCAATTACTTCTTGTTCCCATGAGGTCCATAAAATCGGTCGGTGACTGTATACTTGAGTAACGGCCGAAGTCGTGTAAGAGCCGCACCCTCAACAATCAGCCCGAAATACGGCAAAGAAATTTGAAGGAAACCTTTGAAAAAGAGAAGTGTACGCCTTTTCGATTACTTTTTGTTCCTGTGAGGTCCGTAAAATCGGTCGGTGACTGTATACTTGAACAAGGGCCGAAGTCGTGCAAAAGCCGCACCCTCAACAATCAGCCCGAAATCTGGGGAAAGAAATTTGAAGGAAACCTTGGAAAAAGAGAAGTGCACACCTTTTTGGACTGCTTTTCATTCCCACAAGGTCCGTAAAATCAATCGGGGACTGTATACTTGAGTAAGGGCCAAACTCATGCAAGAGCCGCACCCTCAACAATCAGCCCAAAATTCGGAAAAAAGAAAAGTTGAAGAGAACCTTGAAAGAGAAGTGGGTGCCTCAATTAGCTATAGTATGGCCTACCATATTTTTGCGCAAAGCTGCTAGCAGAATGCATCTGACAGCATACAATGCTGCACCGAGCAAAACAGCAAGCATGCAGCTGGCCACAACTCCGGCTTTGGCAAAGGATGCACATGTCGGTGGTCCACACAGAAAGGAACTCAAAGGGACAAATAAGTTCATTACAAAAACAAACGAATTCACTCTTTGGAGCAGAGAAATCACAGGGATCCCACACAACAGGGAAACTTGCGCCAAGATAGCCTGCCCCCACGCAAGGTCCATACCTCGTCAAATTTGTGAGAAAAAACTTTGCTGCTTTTGCACACTTATGCAGTATCTGCTGTATACATTACATGACCTGCAGAACTTCACTTTAGCTACACCTGTTTGCTGTCTAACCCATACCTGCGCTCACTGCGCAGTTTCTTAGCACACTCTGTAGATCATCCTCAGTTTATGATTCCCACTGGGATGCGCCACCATCAATCGCACTGCACAACTCACCTGTACCAGGTGAAGGGCAAGGACTAGCCGCAGGACGTGACCGTCTAGGGCGCCCCCTAGGGGCAGGGGTGCAGTGACGGCAAACAATGATGGTGCCGACAGGCACAGCGCAACCAGCAGTCCAAATGCGTCTATGTCCAGCACAGACCCGGTGGAAGCCGTCTTGAGAGTCATGGCCACTGACGGAGGCAGGCTGGGTTCAGACGGCGACACGCCTGCAGTGCCTAGGATGTCCCGCGCCAGGCACGTGGCAGATGTCAGTGGTTCTTTGGAAGCTTCGCCACAGGATGCTGCAGCTGCCGTCCCCGTGTCGGCAGCAGGTTGAGAACTCGCAGATGTTGACATTGCGGGATTGCCATCTTGAGAACTGGTGGGGCATGTACCGGGCGGGCTATGAAGAACGAGAGAGAAAGGAGAATGAAGGAAAGTTGAGCAAGTTGGTAAGTCTTCAGTTTCATACAAAAATATTTGGCAAATTCAATTTCACTCCTAGGTGTCATTATCTTCTATGGACTGCCTTTTCAAACCAAAATGAAAAATAAGAATGCGCATGAGAAATGTGGGGTCCTCTCCATATTCTTTTTTATATATATATATTGGAGCTTAAATTCAAAATTTTGGCTGTTTTCACAGCTACATGTGCTAAGCAGCTACAGGCTGCTACATGCTTGACATTGAAGAGGCTTTGAGTGGAGCTTTTCACGTTGCCAATGCATGACGATTTCACCACCTGGTAGAAAAAGATCAATCCATCTCTACAACACCTTTTGTCAGGCATAATAGCATAAGGACAAGATGACTCATCCAAAAAATGGCCAATGTGTCGTCACAAATGCTTCATCATCAGCGGAGTTGCAGAAGACTACGCGAAATCTACAATAAAACTGTACCTGAATCGAATGTCATCGGGAAGCGAATGCTGACTTGTATAATGTCTCGAGGCAAAGTGCAAACAATAAACATAAAGCAGTCGCAGCAAACAGATACCAAAAATGACAAATCTGGGGAGATTTGCATAACTCCCCGCCACTAAACTCAACCCGCAAAGCCCAATTAATCATTTTTGATATGCTGAACGTGGTACCGCAAAATTCTGATTTAAGTGCTGAAAAGTTAACGCAGAGCCCATAGTAACGAAACTCTCAGTTATGGATAGTTCAGCAAACCAATGATCTTAAATATCATACTCATTTTTGATCAATTATCTCGAAACAAGTTCTTTTAATCTTCTTTAATGCTGCATAATGTTTGGGCTTTTACAGAGTTAACAGACAGCAAAAGTGCTTCCAGTATTGCTCAACTCTGTTCCCCACGTCACTGATGTAGGGTTCAATATCCCGCACAAAACCACACGCGGTAATTTTGCTCATCATCCGTGCTGCAGCCAACCGTTGCCGTCACCACGCATTCAACAACACCGCAGGGTCACTTTTCTTCCGGAGCAACTGTAAGGAACTCGGCGACAGGTGCCAGGGGCGACAAAAGACAGCCGTCTGCCCCACAGCGGACCGGAGAAACGGACCCACCTGGCGACGGCGAACACCCGGCCCAGCAGGCGCAGGCAGTGGCTGGACACGGCCTCGGGGGGCGAGACGCGCAGCGAGGCGGCCGCGGTGCGCACGAGGGCCTCAAGGCAGTGCAGGCGCCGCGCCGACAGGTCGCCCAGCAAGGGCTTGCCCCGCAGGAGCCACTCGGCCCCGTGGATGGTGTAGGCGCATGACCACCACACCTGGGCGGGCACACGGTCGTCGTCCACATTGGGGTGGGCGTCCAGGCCCACCTGGGAGGCACCCGGAGAGCGGAGAACGCGTCAAGGAGGGCTTGGTAGTAGGCTGGTGCGCCTACCGGCAGTCATCTCTACCCGCGAGAGTGGTGTTCAGACATCCTCGTGACAGAGGTCGAGAGTCTCGTCTAGAATGTGAGTGCAGCGAGAGACGAACTGCGTTGGCGAAATCTAACGATCTAGCGATAACACCTGCAGTGAAACCAGCTGGACGCGAGCATGCAGGGCTACAGAAGTTCCTGAATAAATTTTGTATACTGGTTTAATCAAGAATGTTAAATGCCTCGAGTCCTTGCATGCAAATATCTGAATAATATCCCTTCAAAAATAAACTGACTTCCACAAAGGAGACTGCTTCCACCCTTGCGAGAACCCTTCTTTTATTGAGATTTGTCAACTTCTGCCTGTTGTGTGTCAATGTTCTTTTGCAAATCCCAAAATTAATTGCAGTATTTGCTTGGAAATTATTTGACGTCATTACTACAGTCGACACTCGATACAGCAGACCATAATAATCCAGTGAGAAATCACATACAAAGTTTGTTCTATCCAAAATAAGGGCCGCGGTATGTTGTGAAATGCCGGAACTTCACATGTATTGCTGTCCAACTTGAAGGCGATCAGAAAAACAATGAAAACATTGGAATTACAATACATAACTCGGCTTACATGGTAATCGTACTACCATGTTGCACAGCGCCTTGCTGTCTGCTGTTCTCCGGACAGCCGTTGCCGACAAATGTCAAGAATAACGGCCAGCAGTACAGCAAGGAGCTAACCAGCCAGCTCCCCACCGTGCCAATCGAACGGCACGAGCATACCGCCGGTGACAAACATTGGCTACAGTTTAATCATGCAAAATAGTGATTGGCAGAATAAACTGATATCTTAATATATAATACTTTAAGACGAGCGACAACAACTGTCAAACCGGTAGCATGAATGAGAGCTGCAGTGCGAGGCAAATGGAACTCGGAGCGCACATCTGGCCAACACAGCACCGTACACAAGACAGCTGAACTGCATCACGCACTTCTATATGCCGTAAATAGCAGCCCATCTTCCTTTATTTTTTTTTTTGTTGCCAAGAACCGCTCTTTACCACTAAAGCAGTCCTCGGTTTTCTAATGATGTTATCCTACATGTTAAAAGTCCACAACATTCGTAGCGCATCCTCTTTCCAGAGGATGCCGCTGTGATAATTGTTATATATAGCACATGCCTCCACGCCCTTGTGTTTCAAGGGCTCTAACGAGGCAGTAGTGCTCTAGCCAATTTAAGCATCTGACATATTTTGTATATTGTACCATTCTTTCGCAATGGATTTGAATGCTCATAGTACAAGTCATTGGTCATCGACATAATCTTATTACACATAGATTTTACGCACTTTGGAGCGACTATTTTTAAGGCCCCTTTACAGCCATGTCACATCAAATAACTTCACAGAATTCATAACTACACTGCGAACTCATTACTACGGACATGGCGCTCTTTGGCCATACTTGGCCCTTGCGCCAATAAACATCACACATTCATTCAATCATTCTTTCTTGAGTGAATCAATGCGATGAAAAGCAAAGCGTTATCAAAACATATTGCCATTGTCAGCGCTTTCTTTTTTCTTTTCTCTTTTTTCCTCTTAAGCGGCATATGCTGCAGTTTCAAAACTAAGCTGGTTGCACCTAGCGGCAACATCAGCACTTGCTCGACGCTGAGCCTACAGCCGTGAGCGGCACTGAGCCGTGTGCGTCTGTTGGTCTGAAAACTTCTGGCTGAGCATTGCATGGCACGCCAAATGGGAACCTTGTCGCTAGTGCATCCATTCCTTATGAATAAGTGCATTCAAACACATTCTGCAAGCAAGAGGGAGGGACCTTGTTCCGCTGTAACACTAAGCACTGCTGCTCACACGCATCAGCGTAGCAAAATATGTTGTACAGTTAAACCTCAATATAATGAAATTTAATATAACGAAATTCTCAATATAACAAAGTACGACATAATAAACAGGCACGTATGGAGGACCCACCATGTAGCAGGCCTGGCAGAAAAGCTTGAGCATTTCGGACAACGTGCCCGGGAACTGCAGGCCACCGCCACCCTCCGCCCCGTTGCCAGCCCCATTTGGGTTGGCGCCCGCGGGCTCCTTATAGCAGGCGTACAGGCGGGACAGGTGGCTGGCTGCTTCTGGAGGAATCGCCTCCAGCACCTCCTTCAGGGGCGGAGGCAGCAGGCGGGGGTGCATCTTGTCTATGCAGCCGAGACCGAAAAAAATAAAAGATTAGGCCGTCATAAAACCGAGGATGAGTTCAACTTGTCAGCAACTACAGTCCAACCCAGACAAGGCGAATTATTCTCCGTGCCCCCTGCCAGCGCCACAAGGAGGCTTGCACGCCACGATAGCAGCATTCGTGGGAGTTATTTTAACTGACTTTCGTCTGGCTTTCTTTTTTTCAAGCATGCATGCGAGAATGCTCAGAATAGTGCCAGATGCGTGTCGCGAACATATCTGAGCGAGAGCCGATCGAGTCGCTCCCACAGTCTCGCTATAGAGATCGCCGTTCTTAGTGATGTTGACAAGCATTTCGAGGCACAGGGAAAAATTATTACGCAGTGTCCATAGTTTCATTTCAAATAAATGTATTCTTTCCTGGCATCTTTGCTACGCTGTAGATAATAAATCCATTTACTATAAAGAACGCAATACAAAAGTTTGCTTAAAGGCAAGTTTAGGTATTCCAAATTACCTGATTAGGGATGTGTGAATACCAAATAGTAGATGTAAAACAGAACACTGAATTGAATCAAGAAAAAAGAAAGCTGAATACTGAATAATGGAAAATTTATGCCTAATATTAATGCTTACAAATGGTGCACAAGAAAACATGCTGTTGCAGATGCTCAGGAGTCTACTAGCAATGCATGACAAGAATGTTGCACGTTATCAGTAACTTGGGTACCCTAGGAATCAAGATGTACAGTGTGGTATGCTCTTACTAAAGGGAATACTAAATTAGTGTGCCAGCAGTGATTACAGCTCAATTCTATATGGAGACCTGGAAAACATTTTGTTTCATCAACAGACTGTCTGTTGAACAGAATCAGGTGCTTTTTGCCCGCTTAAGCTGAATTACTGAAGTTATGTTGTACTGAACATCTTACAAGACTTTCAGCTTAATATAGTGGACCTCTGTTTTATGGAAATCCTTTATTGCATAGAAAACTTTACTTTCCAGGTTTCTTCTCAGGACCATCAATAAAGTTCCTTGTCTGTCTGTCTGTTCCAGGTTTCCTCCAAAGCACAGAGGGCTTTTCCTAGCTTTGCAGGCAGGTGGGTTTTGCGAGTTATACTGTCCACTTGCGAAGGTCAATTGGCACGACAAGACGAAAACGTGAACCGCGCATACCGTGACTCAATCGGCACTTCGTGTGCAGCCACCGTGGGCACTGCACGGGTCGATCTGTAGTCACATCAACAATAAAGAGCCTTTACAGTGTCGGGTTCAGCATAATTTGCCACCTGTCAAAAGGTTCCAAGATCGGAAAGGCCATGGCAAGTTTTGGCGAGGCATTCCCTTTCCTTTCTGACCAAAATTCTGACTGACTGCAGTCCTTCGTATCTGCTCACACCAACACCGCCACATCAAGATGACCATCAGTGTATTCCGTCTTGTTCTTGTGCTGTTGATTGGCTCAGCAGCTTTGCGACTGACCCGAAGCGGTTGCTTCTCGACCAACGCGACCATTCGCAAGTAACTTGGTCGCACAACCTCGACAGCTTGCCAGTCTGAATGCGGCCTGCCAAAATTTCTTGCATGGGCGAGTCGGCCGAACAGCAATGAGTATTCTACTTGGCACACCAGATCCTACCGACCCACTGGATACACGAAATCCCCCCCATCTGGCATACTGGAAGGCAACCGGGAGGCAGACAGAGTGGCTTGAGGATACACAACAGACCGAGCACTCCCGTAATCCTGCCCCGCAGAAGCCTACCCAAGTTTTGTGCGACTATGCAGCAATCCTAAATTACTACAAGGGACCCGGGCGGATCTACTCCCCTCCACATAAAAAACTAACAAAGGAGGAGGCTTTCAGCTGGCGCTTGATCTAAACTGGCACGCACCCCGCGCGTTGCCCACGGTGCTCTGGGAAGCCAACGCTCTTACGCACCACCTGGACTTGCCGGGCCATCCCCGAACTGCCCCCTATAGACCAAGCAAGTGTGGAGCGATGGGAGGAGCTGCTGGCCAACTCCTCCCACCGATCAACACAGTTTGATCGACAGGGCACGCAGAGTGGCAACAGCCTGTGGCACCCCTGGACTGAGGGCAGCCACCTCAGCTTGAATGGGACCCATGAAACAAGTGGGCCCCACTCCACAAACCCCATTTATTCCTTCAAATGAATGTTTCTCTCTCTCTCTCACATGCACTAAAAATTCAATACACACTCAAGCCACACCAACGCATAATTATTACCTTCATGGCCACAATGTCAAAACGAGGCTTGCAGAGCACGTTTGAGAACATCACTGTCAATTGCCTGCAATACCTATTGCAGAACATTCTTTTTTTCCTGCATTTAGAAGAATGCCATTGCGGTGTAGAAGTGGCATGTCACGGTGTCTTTTTTTACAATTTCAGGGCTATGCTTTAAGCACAGAAAAAAGAAGACATTAATTAGATGGCCACCCATTGCAAACAACTGAAAGAGGATTTAAAATGTGCTCTGCAAACCCTGCAGTGGCACTGTGGATTTAAAGTCAATAATTAAAGAATTTGTAAGTTAATCACCACAATAATTAATAAAGGAACAGAGCAGGCTTGTCCAGGAGGTTCCCAAAAACGTGCAGCCGGTTTTATCAGAACGGATGGCTTCGCTTCGTTCCTAAGCTTGCTGTGTGTTAGCTGGAACAACCAGCACACACCAAACCTGCACACCTCCCAGCAACTTGGAACAGACCCCACATTGTGCTCCTTTCCAGTAGCACAGACTTCAAGACAGTGATCGAAAAATTGTGTAACATTTAAGACATTTGTAAATGGCCCACCCCTCATGTAAAACCCCTTCACTGGGACCTTTGAAGTATTGCAAATAAACAAATAAATAAATGTTGACCACACTCCGCTAGCCATGTGATCATGGTTTTCCAGCCAGGAACGTTAGCCGAGTGGGCTACTAATGCTCGAAAACACGCCCAATGATGTCCTTCATGCTAGGCGGCACAAATACAGCCCCCTCCCCACCCCACTCACCCTCGCTGGATGGACCCTCCCGACGCAGCAGGGTGGCTCGCTCCAGAGCCAGGCGGGCACCCCGTAGCCATGCCTCGAAGCCTGGGTCGGGGCCAAGGGCCTGAACCTGCGTTGCACAGGAACAGCGAGAGAAAGAGTAGAGGTTGCCGACAGCCCCGAAGTTTCTTACAAAAATGGCAATTACAAGATAACCCTAGAGCTAATGTCTACGGCAGCTGCAAGTCTGCCGGCTGAGTCACCACGGGAACCGTGGGTAGCAGTGCCTCAATTTGCCCAAGCTTTAGCCTTCTGGCTTAAAACGATGGCGACTTTGCATACCGATCACCTTCAAGGGAACACCGCGTTATGAATGTCACAATTAGCAATGATTATACATGCATGCTCAGTACAAATCCAGCACCCAATGACTGCTTCCTTGGAGTAACAGTAACAGATCTCGAAGGCAATGCTTTTGCAAGCTGCATGCACCGGAAACAACTGAGGAGCTGGAAACAAGTCAAAGCTGCCAATGCTTTAGACATCGCCTATTGCCTTTAGGCATGCAGAAAAATGTAATTTCCATTGAAATTCATAAATATGAAGCCTAGTAACACAAGAACATCTGAAGCCACAAGCACAAAGATTAGACAAATCTGTGTAGGTATTTCTAGGATTAGCTGATCGATTTGTGTAGCTTCAATGATTAATTGAGTTGTTTCATATTTCTATCTGCACATACCAAAACAACTGAGGCATGCAATTTTTTTCAATAAACAGCAGAAAACATCTTGCACGAAGGAGGCCAAAACTGAGCCATTCTGAACATGTACATGTTTTCACTGACATCCTCATGGGAAACAAAAGGCTATTTACTCATAACAAGATAATAACAAGATACTCATAACAATGGCAGTCTTTTTGAAATCGAATCGAGTACTAATCAAATATGGGGCTGGAAATGAATTGAATTGAATACAGTCAATGTCCGATTTTTTTTACTCCCCAGGGACCGCAAGAACAATTGAAAAATCGGGCATCTTGAAGATCGGTCATCGACTACACGGAATACTTCAAATAGTTCTCGAACTAAGAACTGCCATTTTCACCATAAACATAAAACAACATTTATTTCCTAGCATACTAAATGCTCAGCAAGCTCTTACCATTACGTTGTATGTTATCAAGCATGATTTATAAAAAGTAAGGGTGTGCGAATACCAAATAGTAGATATTGAATCGAATATTGAATCAAATCAAGAAAGAAAGCTGAATATCGAATTGAAATGGAATATCAGAAAATTTAACATGCACATATTTGCTTCCAAATTTTGCACAAAATATCATAGTGATGCAAATGCTTAGGAGGAAAACCACATTTTACTTAAAAAGAATCTTGCTAGCTATCAGTAACTTGGGTGCCTACGAATCAAGATTCACATTATGCTCTAGTCTTATTAAAGGGAACACCAAATTAGTATACCAGCGCTAAGAAAAGCTCAATTCATATACAAAGGTCTGGAAAATATTTTTCATCAATAGAATGCCTGCCAAATAGAATGAAGTGCTTTTTTTCCCCTCTGAAGCTGAAGAAACAGCGAAGTTGTCCTAAACGCCAATGGGGCTTTCAGTTTAACAGTGGGCCAAACTGCACTCAATAGCACTGTTCCATTGCTTAGAAACTACTGCTTTTCAGTTTTCGCTCAGAAAAACAGCAAGTTTTTTTTCCGTCTTTATGGCAGGTGGTTTTAGTGAGTCATCATCAGCTCGTTAAGGCCAATCTGCAGGACAGACAAAAGCGAGGAATGCACATCATGTCACTCAGCATTGTTCTGCACAGTCATGGGAACCACACGCATCGACCGACGGTAAAACATTCTTGATCTTCACGCATGCTTCCGTGGTTTGCACAGGCGCTGCTTTCGTGGTTCCCTCTGTGCCGCGTAGCGTTAATCGTTTCGATCGGTCTGGTCGACTTGGTTGAACCTTGTACCAATAATGACTGCGTGCCGTAAGTCTGCTGCGTGCATCAAGGCACCCATCACTGCCAATACATTCGCCGAAGGTACCGATATCCGAAAAATCGAATATTCAAGAAAACAAACATTAGATGTTCGATTTGCAAATCGACTTATTTGAATGTTCTCTGTTCGATTCGAAATCATATATTCTAGCAATTGCACACCCCTAATAAAAATCATTAATGGTGCATTAGGCACAAGTAAGCGGTTTGCTCTCCTACCCAGGAGCGTTAGAAGAGTGCGAATGATTGCAGCTTGGAAAAACGAGTCAGGCTCCCTGAGCAACGTGTAGCACGCTTCACTGCGTAACTTCTCACGTTTCGTGTCCACTATGGCAGCTGGGATGAAATTTACCCCGCATTCACTTTTAATGTCCCGTTTGAACATGCACACTCCACTGTTTGATATATTCGAAAACTATTAGAAAAATATCCATGTGCACGAGCAGTGACTATTCGACTCAAAGAGGGAACCAATCTGACTCACAATTCTAGTTAACTGCGCTTTCGCATCCTACCTGGGCGGCCCGTTCAAGGCACTCGGAAGGCACCAGCGCCGACACGGGCGGCAGCAGGGGGACCACCGCGTTGCTCAGGCACTCGCACAGTGGACAGAGGAACTCTCGCTTCTCCACGTTGAAGCTGATGTGCCGGCCATACCTGCGCATGGCATCCGAGTGCATAAGCGACGGGCCGCCTGTTCCGCTCTGTCCCCTCTGTACAGCTGGCGTCAAAAGTTTGCCCCGATTATGACACCTTAAAGTCATCGAATTTCTGAGCAGTTCATGACCGCAGCCAGTAAAACTGCGCAACGCTACCGTTCTTTACACGAATCTAATGTGTGCCTTTTTTCTTTTTCAAAAAGAAAGATGGACCCGAAAATTGCCTGCACTTTACAATCGGACACGAAACCAAAACCACATTCGGGGCGCTGGCAACCATCAGAGCCATCAGACGCGGAGTCAAGCACGTTTTCTTGAAGGTTGCTGTGGGTTTATTTTGGGCCCTACTACCATCACTTTCAGAGACGCCATCACTTTTGCGAAATTTCACGCAACTCGGCACCAAATGCGTAGGCACGTACGGCCAGCAGCGCTTCAGGCACTGCACCAAAGTTCGCTATCTGCGCAGAGTGCCAGGAGCGATCTCAGCTGCAAATTTGGACAGGAGCCTTGGTCCCGTACAATCGCGCACAAGGGTTCATTGACCAGTTGCCTGCTTCTCAGCTGACAAAGATCAGGCCCCTTGGTTCCCCTTCTTCTTCTCGCCCTTGCTTGTGGCTGGCGGTTACGATCGCAAAGGTACAAGAGACGGTTTTAGAAGTGCATCTGAGAGGTCCTGAGCGATTGCATGTCCCATCAAAATCGGCGCCATCGTTCTCCTCGCCGTGCGAAGCCCAACGGCCAGCAGTGCTCACCTGGCGGGCCGGCGCCGCTCCTTGGTGACGACCGACTCGAAGAACTTCTGCCAGCAGCGGGCGTGCATGACGTGGCCGCAGGTGCTGGCATGAGGACCGTAGCGCAGGTCCCCAAAGGCACAGGTGGGGTCTTCCTCGTCCAGGGGGTTCGTCGACCCCTCCTTCTTGGACTGGGACTCGTCCTCGTCCTCGCCGCCCGAAGACGGTGGGGGCGGCGGCAGCTGCGACCGATCCTGCGCACAAACCGGATCAGTTAGAAGCTTTCGGAGCCCTTGACTGATTGGTCGTGTCGTAGGGTTTCAATTTTCAAAGCGAAGCTCCACTTTGCGAACTCCCTCCGAGTTTCCTGACTGCTGGTTGATGGGTGCTGCTGCTGTCTTGACAAACAGCTCAAACTTCAAAAAAGAAAAAAAGAAAAGAAAGCACTGAGCTGCGTGCCCCGTGGTGGGATCGAACCTGGGTCCAACGGCACAGCAGCAGTCCGATGCTGGAACCGTTAGGCCATAATCGCATGCACACTTCTTCCATGCCAATGCCAACTAGCTCTTTGAGATAGCCACTGTGTGCGTTGCATTGCATAGCATGGGCGTGTGAGAGCACATTCGAGACTACCAGTGTCCTTTGCGCCAAAGACGCAGGAATCGAATGGTTTGATTTAGCACACTTGACTAACCATTTTGCAAAAGCTTCGCTTCACATCGATTCCAAGACGTGCGTTAAATACCGAGAACCTTTCTTTTTTTACAAACTTATGCCCAGTAAATTTCCAAATGTTTATCAAATGTTGTATCATGACCAGCTAGGCACTTAGCAA
The DNA here is from genome assembly GCF_050947875.1 of Dermacentor variabilis. NCBI lineage: Eukaryota > Metazoa > Arthropoda > Arachnida > Ixodida > Ixodidae > Dermacentor > Dermacentor variabilis. The sequence continues at coordinate 56,241,285 of NC_134578.1, forward strand.
TACTGCTTTGTTGTTGGCCTCTGCAATTAATACATAATGTCACTACAACTCAGGTGGAAAAGCAATGTAAAACAAGATTTTGAATTGCAACAGAGATCAACAAAAGAAAACTTTTTTCTATGCGAAAGAAAATAAAATAAATCACGCAGATCCAACACAATGTTGGAATCTAAATGACGCAAAGCTTGTTTGAGTTAGCAAGGTAGCAGCAGTAGCAGATGACTCGAGCGCAGCCTCGTTGCCTGTCTGCATCACTAGCACAAAGGCGAGGGCAAGTGCTCATAGAAGCATAAATGTGCCAAAAAAAAATTATGGGGTTTCACGTGCCAAAACCATGATCTGATTATGAGGCACGCTATAGTGGGAGACTCCGGAATAATTCGGACCACCTGGGATCCTTTAACGTGCACCCAAATCTAAGTAAAAGGGCATGTTTGCATTTCGCCCCCATCAAAATGCAGCCGCCATGGCCAGCGTTTGATCCTGCAATCTCATGCTTAGCAGCCCGACACCATAGCCACCACGCAACACGGCGTCATGTAATGCAGCAGGTTAATCTTTTCACTCGCAGATACCCACATGAGATGTCATTTAAGGCACCTTTATTACTTACGCAATGAAGCAGGAGAAATACCAAAATCGCACTACATTTACTGTCAATGAGACATTCCCCCTAAAAGTGGACAAGTCTATGCCTTTATCGGCATGCATATAAACGTACTTAAGTTTGTACCCGTGCACATTTTCGTCGTACATGCTGGTGTTATGAATGTACCATTAGTGAGACTCTGCAACAAAAGCATGCAGCCCCCTGCTCACCTTGGAGAGCACGGTGGATCGCTGCACCAGCACGGACAGCACCAGGGTGCGGCCGCTGAGCGACAGCTCCTCGTCCTCCCGGCACAGGATGCACGTGTGCCGCACCACCTCGGGGGCCGCGGCCGACGCCACCTCCGTGTCGGTGGCCTCCTTGAAGAGGTCCGAGTACTCGCGGATGAAGTTCTTCTGCATGGCCGACATCTGGGCCATGATGCGGGCGCGCCGGGCCGCGGCAGCAGCCGCGTTGCGACCGCTGCCTCCCCCGCCTCCGTCGGACTTGGCGCTGCCGGACGAGTCCTCGACCTCCATGGGGGTTGAGGCGGCGTCGGAAGGGCCGTCACGGACTGTCCTAAAGTGCCGGAGCGTGTGGTCCAGCAGGGGCTTCTGGCTGGGCGCACGAGGCGAAGCGGCACACCTAACAGCAAAAGCGATTCAAGATCAACTGTTGTTGTTGTTGTTGCTGTTGTTCTTTTAGTAAAAAGTACAGTCCAATGCACTACAGCAAAAGCGATTCAAGATCAACTGTTGTTGTTGTTGTTGCTGTTGTTCTTTTAGTAAAAAGTACAGTCCAATGCACTACAGTGAAAGGGTCATGCAAGACACATCGCAAATGGGGCGTAAAGCCAATTTCGGTGGATGATAGTCGCAGGCATAACAAACAGTAATGTTCCAAATAAGTCATTAAGTCAGGAAAAGATATGCATAATTATTGCGCACAACTCACGCAAAAGTACCAACCCACTTTACATGTGTTCAATAAATACACTACAAAATTCCAGTGATGAAATTGTCTCTCCAACACACCACTGTTGCCGTTGTTAAAGGGTGCGTTTTGTAATATGAGAGTGGCTTAGAAATCAAGATAACTGCGGTTACCATGGGCCGAATAATCTCCCTGCCACATTTCCTGTCTGCAGAGAAGTAAACAACTGCAGCATATGAATGCTGCCGTAGTCAGAGCACTTGTCATGCCAGTACAGCAAAATATCAATTTTAAGATAGCTGCGCTCAGAGTACCATCCTCAAAAGTTCAAGTGAGAAAGGAGATAACGTTCTTGCATTAAAAATAGAACTCTGCAGCAGACATTCATATTTAACATTATCTGTACATTGCTAACGTGAGTTCCTGTAAAAAGGTTTCTCGTTTTGCCGTATTGATTTTGATAACGGCATTTCACACTTGTCAATGATATAGGAGAAGTCTTGACGGTAATTTCCATCCTGGAGTCAATGCTATGGCACACAAATGGAACAAATGGTTCAACAACCATGGTGACTGCATGGAGAATTAATGCTTACTAGTGTCTTGCCATGAAATGTGTCAGTGTGTTTGCGCACCAAAGTGCTTGTTACCTTACTTTTCCAACCTCACCATCTGTGTGCAAGGTACCAAACACAGCTCCTCCAGCATAAAGTTTGCACGAGTTTCGGCGAGATTCATTGTGGTCCCGTAGGCACGCAGCACAAACTTCGGAAGCAGGCATACGATAACATCAGTGCAGTTGTCACGGGCAGAATAATTCCCCCAGTCACGTTTTCTGCACATGGAGCAGCAAACATCGCAGCACGTGAATGTTGAAACTGTGTCACTGCCTGTCGTCCCCTTTTGAAGTTCTTGCTCGGAGTACAAGACAACTCAACGAACCCATAACAAGCCCACACTTCAGTTCTTCTGCAGTGACAACTGCGCGAAGCCACAAGGCAGTATGAACATAGCTCGGTGCTTCTCGGGAATGACAGCTCTAGGCCGTAAAATCGCCAGAGTTGCGCTTCCAACACAACCGCAAAGACGCGCGCGCACCGAACGTGCCCGGCACTGACTTTTCAAGGGCGGCAGCCAGCCCCCCTTGCGTGGCCCGGCAGGTGAAGGCGAAGAAGGAGTCGGCCATGGGCACCCCCTTGTCCCGCAGCCGCTGTTCCTCGTGAAGCGCCACCCCGATCAGGTGCAGCGCCTTCTCCAGTTGGGTCTCCGAGAACGCACCCGTGCTGGGGCTGGTCGAGCGCTCCAGCACCAGGTTCAGCACCTGCAGGCAGAAAGCAGGGCGGGTACACCATCGTCACAAACATCGCTGCTTTGCACCTCGAAGCCAGTGGTTTGAAGCACTCCCCTATGTACAAAGGGGCAGAAGTCAGAAAAAAAAAAACAAGAGTGATCCACACACAATATGGCCCTGGTTCCAGGCATGGCTTGAAAGAAGCCAACACAGAAACTTTGGGCTTGAATCCAAACCTCGATACAATGAGTACAAATATAAGGAAGTAAAAATTAAATTTGATGAGCGATGCATCATTTCAATGAGTGTTCCACGGCTACAGCAAAACCAGAAGATTCGACCGTGGCAATATCAGGGGATATTTGTTTGTTCAGCAGCTCGAAATATGTACCGTATGTTTTTTTGGGGGCATAACCAGCTACAGTGTATAACCTGTGCACCCCAATTACAACAGCACGAGAAGGAAAACAAAATCCACGTGTGTAACCCAGGGAAATAAATGCACATGATGACGCTCACATCCTTGCAAAAAGCAGTTTCCATTCGCGAATGAACGACTCGTCCCCGTCGTATTTCTGGCCCGCACCCCTGTTCCCCACCTTTTCAGCGAGCGTCTGCTGCATTGTAAAGGATGGCCGTTGAGCCCGGCTCATCGTGATTGAAGTTTTAGTTCGCCGGCACCACGTGCAGCACTTGCTAATAAGTAAACGCAAAATGGCGACCCACAAAGAGGGAGGAGAATAGGTGAATAGGTGAATAGGTGACCATAAAGCATCGCGGCACGCGCTGCCGTGATGCCGCACTTGAGGGCTCCCCCGACTTTCCGGGTAATTTTTCTTCATTTTGTGGGTGGGTTATGTGCGCAAAAAATTATATTATTCCAGTAGCCAAAAAAATGTAAACTGCAACTCGAAACATCACATTCTAAACGTGCACTAACACCGGACAGATGTAACACCAGGCAGTTACCAGAGCCATTTGCTTTAAAAAAAGAAAGAAGCAAGCGTGCAGTAGAATGGGGTCAAATATGGTACCGCCTTGGCTTCTGCTAGAGTCAATTACACTACGTGGTCTTTCTCATAGCTGTACTAGATACTTATGTTTCTTGCAAAACGGTCTTTCCCACTTGGCCACAAGCACGCAGAGAGTTGCTTGCCCACCCTGAGCATGACGTCACACTGAAGCAGGTTGACGACCATGGCGAAGGGCCGGGCGAACTCTGGGGGCAAGGGAGGCGGACAGCAGGGCTCCAGTCCGGCCTGCTTCCGACGCCTCAGCTGGGCCTCCTCCGCCTTGGACTGCTCCTCGCGCGTGTAGTGGTAGAAGAATGGGTTGAACTCGCTGTAGAACTCGGGCCGCAGCTCGTACCGGCTGCGCATTCGTGGGCACAAAAGGAGAGAAGGGCAAACTCGAGCGAGACAACACAAGTCAGCTAAAAAGCAGGGGACACCAAAAGGTTGCCTGCCGAGTTGGACACTTCTGGTACATTCAGTGGGTTTAAATCTGGGTTTGCAGTTGCAAACCCCGATTTAGAGAACCTTATCATAAGTAGAAGCAGGTGCGAGACAACGCGCTTGATAATGGAAGCTAGAAACATATCAACAATTGGTGAAATTGTGGCGCATGCGTCAGTAAGCCATCAATTTACTTGTCTACAAAAGAGCTCAATTATCTTTGTTAACATTCAACGTATACATACCTATCAATCAGTGTGGCTAAAAAATGCCTACTTGTCGCTTCCCGTTTTTGTTCATGCTTACCGAGCTATTTACATGCGTCGTATGATGTACTGAGGGCGTAAATTGCAACGAGAACTGGAAGTAAATCTGTTGCTGAAAGCGCTTTGTGGTTGTCAGACGTGCCTTTCTGTTGTCTCTCTCCTTCAGCTTGTGCTACAACAAAATAGAAGATGCCACACCAACATGCTCATATGGCTACCCTCACTCACTTCAGTTGGTTGCTTTCAAGCTTGCCAGAGTGTTCTGGTGGCAGCGTGCTTCGCGTTCGTCTGGACGAATTCAATCGCTCGGCACACTCAAAGCCCCTCATACCTTTGATTAGACTAGGAGTGCGACTCGGATCAGAATTCCAGTAAAACATGTCGGCAGGCTAGTTGGTTCCGGTTCACAATTAAAATGTGCAGTGCCGCTAGACGAAGACAGAGGAAGACGATGACACGAAAAGGAAAAAAAAAGAACGAGAAAAAGAATTAGTAAGCATGTCTTCCGTGTCACTATCTGAAAAGAAATGCCACTTCATGATTCACCGCTATAGCCCCTTGCATTTTATCTGTCGATTATCCTGTGGACACGCGCACTGTTCTTCAATTTGTACCTCTGAGTGTATTATATTCTTGTTTTTATTTCCGTTCAGCATGTGTAATAATTGTGTACCTGAGAAAATAAAAATCTGTAGTTCAAAAACTTTTGGGTGTCGCCTCCTTTCTCTGTCTTTGTCTAGTCTCACTGCATATTTTGATCGAGAACTCCAGTCACACGGCGCCTCGTAATAATGCTCTGGGAGGAGCTAGCATGTTTCGCAGAGGCAGGCTTTGTCTGGCTCCAATCTCGAGAGGGTTTTGCATCGGCGCAAACCGAGTCTAAGCATGGTAGATACCCGTCTACTGCACCACTGGTACTAGAGTCCTAATGGATTTTCAGTACGGTTCAAGTGCTTCGAAAACTTTCTGGCCCATTTTCTGAAAAAGTTCCTTTTTATGTTTGCCACCTCACTTGTGGAGAGCGTGGCACAATAGCTGCACTAACTTAATCCCATTTGTTTTTGTTGTAGTCCATAAATTGCACACCTTCGAAGCTGCGAACTTCGAAATTCGTAGAAATCCTACAGACACAACACCAGAAGGGAGGCGAGGGGGGAATAGCACTTTTTTCATGTTTACCTGAGCACACAGATTTCGTAAGATATGTGCACGCTTTATGCATGATGATTTACCTTCAGACGGAGCCCACAAACAGCAGCAAACTTGGGACAGCACAGAACAAACTGTTTCTAGATTAACAGGTACTTTTCCTTTGACTTGGCCATTGCTCATTTTGCCTGCTTCAGGAACCTTTACGAATGAACTTGCTCAAAACAGGTACCCCCACTACAGCTGTCCCTTCACAATCGGGAGATTTCCAAGGGTATGGTCGGAGACTGACAGCAAAATTTTTCTTGAACGCAGTTTATTTTTCAAGAATACCAAAAGCCCAGCAGTACAATTTCCGGCCAAAAAAAGATTATTACAAATCTCGCCAAAACATTCGTAATATCATAGAAGGAGCCCAAGTTCATAAACTTTACGAAAACTTTTGGCACAGAGCAGGCAGCCACGCGTACTTGCAGCGTTGCGTGCAATACCACGACAAGGCGGGAGCGCTACCTGGTGGAGGCAGACGCATCGGCGGCCGAGGTGGCCGAGGTGACCGTGGCGGCCCGGTTGTCCCTGCGAAAGTGGGCCACCCGCTGCAGCACCTGCTCGACCTGGGCCTCGCGGGCGGGCGAACTTCCTCGGGGGAGCAGCTTGACCAGCTGGCTGTGGGGGAGGGGCTCTACGCAGAGGAGCTGCACCACCTCCCGCTGGAGCCGGTCCGTCTCGGTCACCGCCCCCACGCCGGGAAGACTGCGCTCGCTGACCAACGTCAGCACGAGGCCTGGGAGGGGGGAAGGGGAGAGAGAAAGCGGCAAGTTAAAACTGCCAGCCTCTGGTCGTCTCTGGTCACCCCTGTGCCACACAGAAGCAAGTCTCACGGATTTATATTTATTTTTGTTCTTGTATTTGACTGTTGTATTTGACTGTTGACTACTGCCATACTAGGGAATCGTCTTGTTTTGTTCGTGCATTGTAATGCAGTTTTTTTTTACGTATCATATACCTTCTTGTTAGTATTTGAGTGCGTATATTTCTGCCCCTTCTCGTAGGGCTTACATTGGGCCGGCAGTATTTTTATAAATACACAATTATATAAATAAGGAACACATAAGAATACGAGGACAGCAACTGTCTCCTTGTATATTTTTTCTTTCACTATGTGCTTACCATAATTAATAATACAGCTCAACTGCGACCACCCCGGGGTGCCGCCACAAGCCATCTCGCATTCTACCTCAGAGTGAGCCCAGCTGGGCATTGCTCCCTTGCGCCCCAATGCAGGCTCCCCAGTGTAGCTTCCAGTGAGCTAGCGGAAACGAAACGCGAAAATCACCAACTTCGCTTGTGCTTGAATGATTTGAAAAAATTTTTGTGGCAGGAGATTCGTTAGGCAACGTAATTTAATAGTGATGCCATTCCATGATTGCCTAGAGGAGCGTTCCAGGGCCCTTTTAAGAATGCATGCATGGAGCTGCCCAGTGTTCACACACACATGCACGTACGCACGCACGCACGCACACGCACGCGCGCACACATTTTTGTTGTCACTTCCCTCTGTTGCTAGGGGAACCCACCGAGGAACTCCTCGGCGATGGTCACGGTGAGCTGGGCGTTGGCCTCGTCCTGCGTGCTGTCGTATGTGTTGGAGGCCCACGCCAGCAGCCCGTACTTGTTGAGCACGTGGATGAGGAACTCGTTGCTCTCCAGGAGCGCAGCAGCTGCCTGCATAGTCAGGCAGACAGGTTCATCGTGTGACTCCATTTTGTTGCTGTTTGTTTTTTCAGCTTCTACTTGGTGCCTAATAAGAACAACCTGTCTTATGAGAAGAAACAAATGGTGCCTTCACAAACCATGTAGCATCCTCTAATACATATTCTAGTGCTATTTCATTTAACCTAGTAAAGTTGAACCTCAGTATTCAGAACGGGAACATAAATTATCAAGTATAACTAAGAAAATGAAACATTTTCCTGGCCATAGTTTAATTCAACGAGTATTCCACTGATAGTATAACAAAAACGAAAATGCAATGTCCAAGACAATATTGGTACCAGCAGAGCTAACATTTGTTCACCCACAGCTAAAAACATGGATTCTAGTTGCAAAAACATGTCAAGCACTCGACAAGAGCAACTTATAAAGGCACACTCTGGACGTACGTGCCCCATTCTGGCTAAAGGTTTGGTTTGACCAGCTCACAGCTGGCAAGCCGATGTGCCGGTCTTATTGTGATTCTAACAATCACGCAGTCGCATACTATTAGCAATAGTGCAAAAAAAAGTTATGGGGTGCGTTAAGTGCCAAAACCACAACCTGATTATGGCAGATGCCATAGTGGGGGCACTCCGGAGTAATTTTAACTACCTGGGATTCATTAAAATGTGCCTAAATCTAAGTATACAAGCGCTGACGCATCTTGCCCCCTTTGAAATGCATCCGCCGCGGCCGGGATTTGATCCCACAACCTCGTGCTTAGCAGCAAGCAATGGTACAAAGCATGCTCGTAATTTAAGATTGTTCCCATACCGCGTAACAACATCTGAAAATCCGGCTCAATCTAGCACCTTTCCAGAATATCCCCGTCTGGCGACTCAACGTTCCGACACGCCAACCCAGCCCCGGCACAAATAACGAGAGGAGAGGCTGCTGCAAACTTGCCTGCAGGAGGGTGATGTCACGGTCGTACGTCTCATTCCTAAGGCGCACGTTGTGGTAGAAGTAAATCTGGTTGAGCAGGGAGTAGCCATTGCGACGCCACATGCCAGCCCGGAACTGGGCCACCATCACCTGCGCAGGGAGCAGAACCGCACGGCATGAAGCCGGCAGCACAAAGGTTGCCTGCTGCAGTCGCCAACCGATTTAGCCGCAAAAGTGCTCAAACAATCGAGCAGACCGAAAAAAGTGAATATTGGCAGCTCACACCTAAACGGCAAAGCTTAACGTCCCGAAACTGGGTTATGAGGCACTCTGTAGTGAGCAACTTCGGATTAGTTCACTCAAAGGGTTTTTCCAACACGCTCCGAATGCACAGTACAGGAGCACTTTTGCATTACGCCCTCGTCAGAAATTCGGCCACCACGGCAGCGATCGAACCCGCAACCTCTTGCTTGGCAGCACAACACCGTGGCCACAGAGGCATTACAGTGGGTATATCTCTGTTAAATTGATTTCGTTTTTTTTTTTTTTTTACAACTGGAGTGCAGCAGAAGATTCGTTCACAGAGTCTTGCTCTAGAACGTGCTCCATTGAAATAGAGGCAATCTCACTTATAACAATCAGAGATATAAGAAATTATCTGTTATAACGAACACATTTCCCTGCACTTACAATTTTCCAACCCTGCCTACTGAAACTGCGGTCCAGATTTAATTAATGTTTTCAAAAGCGCGTACTGTTACAACGAACACATCAAACCCGGTCGGGGTAAAGAAGGGCAGACGCAACTTTACGAAGCGTGGAAACGCAACCAAATGGGGTACAGGCAGCACGCAACAGTTCCCCAGTCCTACTGCGACGAAGATGCGACCGCCAGGATGAGCAAGCATGGCACAGGAATTTCTAAAGTCGTGAGGACAGCAACTCACTCAACTATGCTTATAGGCACATGTGGGACACTATGTACGCGACACGCTCTGCACAGTTCTCCATACGCCACTGCGGGCACCATGCTTATTTGGAGTATTCGGACCAGTTTGTACCAACTTTAAGTGTTGCTATCTTATCGTTGCGATCGATGTTCAGAGTTGGCATCAAGGCAGCATGGCGCACAACCACCACGCAAAGTTTGCAACGTCGGTGGTAACTAAGCAGTTATTGGGAGATCACAGTTCGTCAACGCTTCGTTTATGTCATTGCTGACAACAGTGCATGCCAACGTTCTGCCATTTGAACTTCATACTTCTTCACCGGAAGCGACATCGAAAATGCAACTTCTCGGCGTGTGTGTGGCGGATGCTGCAACCGTAATGGCAAGACCTTTGCAAAATGCCAGCATGCCGCTGTAGTTCTTGCCTTGCTTCCAGCCAATTAGAATGTTTCACTATCACATGTAGAATCAACTTGTGCCCCACTGATCGTAAAATACATCCCAAGCTTTTGAAGAAACAACAGCGGTGGCTTCGCTCATAGTTTCGGAATTGCAGATAAACGAAACTGGCTGGGTACTGTTTTGAAAGAGCTACAACGTCGCATTTTATTTTTTAGATGACATTTTTAATGTAAACTTGCAGCCAGTGTGGGGAACAAAAGCGAAGGAGCTATAAATCTTATTTTCGAACAAAAGCGGTGTCAAATCACAACCGACAACGCCAGCTTTGGCATCTGCTTTTTGTGCGTTTTGAAAGGCAAGCTCACATGTAACAAACTCCTGATACAACAATCACTTTTCGTAGAACTTTTGAGTCCATTATGAATGGATGCAGCTGTAATATTTGCCTAAAACTTAATCACGGTCAATGTCATTGGTGTGTTTACGCTTGCTCATTGCACAGCCAATCTGGCTTTGGGCAATGAGTGCAGATATGCATGTGATGGACTTTGCACACTGACTGCAGGTATCATGCTCGCTACCTTGACTCTCCCACACTGTCACTTTAGGCTGCGTTACACAAATTCAGTCTGGGGCTTAAGCTGTTTCGCCCGGTAAGCACACATATATAAACTTGGTAGGCTTTCGCGTTAATTGTTAGCTGATTGCTCACAAGCCAAAAGACCACTTCACACGCTCAATCACCAATTCAGACTGTGTGCATGTTCTCGGGCCATTGCTCTATGTAGTCTGCTGCTACAATGACCAGCTTCTCACACCCACAGCGGCTCGCTGGGCAGACCTGGCTAGCATCACTGCTTCAGAAAACTTCGATACTGGGATTGTACGTGCCAAAACCACTTTTTAATTATGAGGCACATTGTAGCGGGGGAGACCAGATTACCGTATTTACTCGCATAATGATCGCACTTCTTTGTCAGAAAAATTGACGCAAAATCAGGGGTGCAATCATTACGCGGGTTAAATTTCCCGCGAAAAGAAAAAAACAACTTTTTTCGTCCCGCGTTTGCTGCGGGACACCAAAACAAAAATGGTGGCCGGTGGAGCAAGCTTAAGGCGCCGAACGAGATTATTTTTTCTTCTCGTGAGTACATTATGTGCATTGAAATAGTTTCTTCCGTATCAGTAATGAATAATATCGATAATATCGACAAGTTTGCGGCAATAACGCAGCCATGTCCACTTTGAGGGGACAGAAACAGATGGGTGCGCTTAGCTGCCAGTGACATAGGAACACACGGCGGGCATGCTGCCGAAACTGCGGCATCTGTCTTCACTACAATCCTAATACGGCACGTTTCAGCTAAGGGTGGGCGAATATCTTAGCTGTGTTACAAGCGTTGGCGTATGAATAGGGTACACTTCTAACACATCATTGTAAACGTGGCTACTATCGCTGCCGCTTGCGACTTGTTGCGTGCCCACTAGTGCAGATGAGAAGAATTGAAGGCGCCTTTTTTGTTGTTGACGACAACCATTGTAAAGCCTACACATAATATAGGCAAGTTTGGTAGCAGCTTTTTTTTAGTCATGGAAGTGCGGAGAGTGATGAAAGTAATGAAATGAAGCATCTACTTAAGAATGTTTGGTGCGTGCAGACCGCTTGGTTTGTCTTGAAGAGTCATTCGCGTAGCGTTCGACAGATGGTAAGCGCAATCATCATTAGCTAGACTTGGCACACGACATATCACTGTGGCAAGTTCGGGGTGCGATCATTACACAGGAAGTTTAAAAAATCTAATTTTGAAGACAAAATTCAGGGGTGCGATCATTACGCGAGTGCGATCATTATGTGAGTAAATACGGTAGCACCACTACTTCAGAAAACTTAAATAAATTCTGGGATTGTACATGCCAAAACCACTTTCTGATTATGAGACACACTGTAGTAGGGAAGACCGGATTAACTATCCGCTGGGGGTTCTTTTAACAGGCACCTCAATTTAAGTACACGAGCGTTTTTACATCTCGCCCAAATCGAAACGAGGCCGCTGAGGCTGGAATTGAACCCGCTACCTTGAGCCACTATGTCAGGAGTCGAAGAACAAGCTTGTGGTTTGGTGCAGAGTCAATGAAACTGCCTTTACAGTGGCTGTACAGCACCAAGAAACCCTAGGAATCCTCCAGGGCTGAAACGTTAGTCGGGTGTTCAGCTCCTGTGCTGTGCACTCAGTCTTTGTCGTTTGTCCTTTTATATTTCATTTTATTTCCAGCTAACACCTGCACAGTCGCACTTGAAAGGACCTACCTGCGTCCGCAGCGGGAGCTCCATCAGCTGCTCGGGCGTAGGCTTGCCTCGGAACTGGAACTCGTGAGAGTCGTAGCCCAAGCCAAACCGATCCAGGCAGAGGAGGAGACCCGCCACGAAGCGCGACAGGGGCAGGTGGATGGAGACGGGACCTGTGGACACGTCGTAGTCGACGCACGAGGCCGAGTGGTCGGCCAGCTCCCGGCCGACGGCCGTCATGTGACCCTGGACCCCCTCGAGTGCCCGCAGGGCCTTGCGCAGGGCCTTGATAGCCACCTCGCGGTCACGCGAGCACCACTCCAGGGCCAGGGCGACGACAGGCGCTAACTTGAGCTGGATGTTGATGCCCGTCTCCCACTCGGCCTCAAACTCGACGTGCTGGCCCACCTGTGCATGCGTACACATGCGCAAGACAGACACCCGTGTTGTTAAACTCTTTGTGGAGGAAAGTTGCCCGTAGGGAACCATTAAGAAATATTTCGGAGTGTTGGCAGGTGTGCACGTGTTTCCACGGATGACATCACTGCACTGTGCACAGTGAAGGATCCTGCCAATCCTGTGTTAAGTGATGTCTCAACTCGTGCAACAAAATGTTGCTATTCAGTCAGCAGAAATCTAACTATCATAGCTTGCATGTGTTTAGCTCGTAACAAAGTGGCCCTCAAGTCCCAAATCGAGAGTGTCTGCCACAGCTGCTGGTGCCGGGACGAAGTTGGCTCCTGCAAACATGCCGGTTACCTTTCCCTGACAACCTTGGTTTGTTTCGCACACAAAATTTGCACGTCTTTACACGGGCATTTATTTTTGCCTTTTCCTGCATTTTTGCACGGATGTCTTGTCAGTTATTGAAAATCGCACCTTTTAACTATTTCATTTCAAACAATTTATTCGCAGCCAAGCTTTGATCGTTGATATGTTATAACATTTCATAGGACTTTATAGGAACGAGTCTCGTGTGTTGTTGCTGCCGTCATGCTTCAGCAATTCTTGTCATCACACACAGGAGTTTCCAATTGAGTTTCTAACTACGGGGTCCTCCCTCCGTTATACATCTACAGCTCCCACTTCACGAATGACATCGACAATCAGATTCAGAAAAGATGGCACCCCTCCGCACGACTCCACTCCCCGCGGACTCGAGCGAGTACAGTAACTCTAGTGGCCACGCGCTCGACGACCCACCTGGCGGACGACCGAGTCCATCCCCTGCATCCAGGTGAGCAGGCTGAGCAGAGACGTCACGCCGTAGAGGAAGCCCTTCCGCAGCTTGTCGGTCCACACGTCAGGGGGCACTGACAGGATGTATCGCAGGTCGTACAGGACGAACTGGGCCCGCCGGAAGGCCACGTTGGCATGGTTCCGCTCGAAGGCTAACCGCCCCTCCGTGTTACGGTGCTTCTCGCACTCGGACAAGAACGCCCTGCGGGGATATGCATTTGGGGGTGGTCTCAAGTGATCTGTGTAACTACGAGGACAAGAGCAACACGGCAGCGCAAACACAAAGGACGTTTGCTGTTCCTTCCGTACAAGACACCCTCGAAAAAGAATTGGCAGTGGCTTCACTCGGCTATGCCAAGATATACGTAGCGAAAGCTAAGCCATAGCATGGTTAGCCTTGGTTAATCTTGATTTCAAGTCGAGGTTAGTCTGATCGTCTAGCTATGTTGCGGCGTTTAGCCAGTCGTTCAGCGCGCTGTTTGTCTGTTTCCTGGGCGATTCGTTTCCTCTTCATCTCGTTCCGATGTCGATTCCAGGACTCCTCCTGCTTATCACCAATTGTCGCCATCCACACTGCCGCCTCAACTGTGGTTGCGGTGCACGCGAGCTCTCCTTTTCAATTCACCGACATGTTATGAGGCATGCGACGCAGCTGGCGAAGCGAGCGGAGGCGAACGCAACGATGAGGAATGCGGTGTGACGAGGAACACGGTGTGACGAGGAACACGGTGTGACGAGGAACACGGTGTGACGAGGAACACGGTGTGACGAGGAACGCGATGTGACGAGGAACGCGATGTGACGCCATGTGCCTCCTCGGAGCGCGGCCATGACGAAATCGCAAGTTCGCGGTCAGTAAAGCTTTTGCTTTAAAAAAATTTGTAGCTCTCAGACTTGCTGAAATATTAACGCCATGATCGTTCAAACAGGGTGGAGAGGGTCAACCTCGGTGCACGTCGAGGGAATGCAAGTGTGGTACAGGCACTGACTGCAACTTTTGTCTGTTGCAACTGCGTGACATGGGTCAAAATAGGGCAGACATGGTCCTGTGCAAGCGCAGATTCGTACAGCAATGCCACAGACACACTTTTTCGAGCACCTGAGGAACTTTTTCTTTCCTAACAAAGACACTTCTTTCAGCCTCCTGATTATTCAAACCATTATTAGTTGACCCAATCTAAGTCTGACAAACCAGTTAGTGACTGTTCTGACAGTGTTTGACTACTACATGAAATTTCAGGTCTGCAGACCTCAAGGAGTCTTACTGAGAGACAGTAACTATTTCTGCTCACATGCTGAACTTCCATCCTTTTCAGACAGATCACAGAGATTTGTGTCTAGCACAAATGCATGTACTTATGTGGTCAAAGCAGCTAACTCCACAAAGTCAAATGTGCCTTTATTCATACCCCGAGTACGATGCCTCATAATGTCACTTATAGCACAGGAAACTAAATGCAAGACACATTGTAGCGTTTCCAAGAAGCTGGAGCAAAGCTTCAATTGTAGGTAGCCCAGCAAACTAAATTCTTAAAAACTATGGTAATTAATTTCTAGCTCAAGTAACATTTAATTCTTTTCTGGTAAAAGTATTATCTCTGTGGCCAGACATGAATGCAATAAACTTGTTCTAATCCTTCTGTGTGTGGAACATTGTGCTGGGTGGAGTAATTCACGGCTCTCCACAATGGTGTCCCTCATAGACCCCAAGCTGCTTTTGGACATCAAAACCGTACAACTTGCATATGCAGCTTTGGGTTGAGACAAATATGCAAATACAGGCGTACAAAAACAGAAAAAAAAATGGGACTGGCGCGCCCACCTGAGCAGGACCACAATGGCGTTCTCCTCGGCAACGAGCAGGTGCGCCAGCGTGGGCACGGTGAAGATCTGCACCGACAGCGAGGTGATGGAGACCGGATGCTCGTGGTCGTCGGCCACGAACTCCTTGAGCAGGTCAGGGTAGTCCCGCGTGAAGGCCCGGGCAAAGTCCTGCTTGCACCGGGCGTCCATGAGCATGCCCCCAATGAGAATCTGGTGCCACTGGGCCCGCGCCGTCTTCCAGAGGTGCGCATCTGAGCGCATGATGCACCGCACCAGCGCAAAGCCTTCCTCGGGCGTCGGCGCCATCATCACGTCGCTCAGGATCAGACGAAACGCTGCGAGACAAGTGAGGCGTGATGCAATGCACAGACCAACTTGCACAAAAGGTGGCTTCTTCCGAGCTACTTTTACGTATGCGTTGTACTACCAGTGCTTTGCATTCAGTGATAATGAGCACTCTATGGAGATCATGACCACATTAGGGTTCTCAGACGACAACAAGAAATAAATTCGGCGACATACAATCGCAAAAGTCTAGGAAATAAGTACTCCTAAGCTAGAAATTGTGCAATGAAATTTATTATCCATGAATACAACTTGAATGCTCCATATAAATGCCATGTTCTAAATGAAAGCATGCACCACAGTTCAACAGAACAAATCCATGCTAGGTTGTACGAAAAATCACATCTGAGCCTTAATTCCAACAGTGGCTGAACAAATGCAACATCAGGGCCATGATTTTGTAGCAGGGGCAGAGCATCGAACGCGGCCACTCACGAAGGCAAAAAGCACCGAAAGGCATTGGCATCGGGAAAAGGCACCGCAACAAATCGTGGCCCAGTTTTCACCACAGTAAACTTAGTACCGTAGACTCATAATTTCAAATCCAGTTACCGTAGTTACTTGCGTAAGGCCTACACCTCAATTCGAAGTGCAAACATTTCGGAAAAGAAATGAAGTGTCATGCGCCTAACTACCGGCAACTTCATTTCCGCAAGCTACTACCAGATGGCACTAGTTACTATCCTGCTGGCAATGGCGCCATCATCCTCACTGTATACCACTGGCTCACGCAGCATAGATCCAGTGCACTTCAATGGTAATGGCTGTACTGCAGTGCGCTGTTTAGCTGCATTGCGTTTTCAGAAGAATTTCACTAGTGACTACAGAAAAGCATCTGATGGCTCTGCCTTCATCAACAGCCTTCATCATCTGCCTTCATCAACATTGATTGCACACACCGGCAATGGAACTTACCATAAAGGTTTGCAGGTATGTGGAAGCAAACGGTATGCCGCCGTTAAACTTGAAGAATACTGACATGCAATTGCAAAGGCACTGACCTTGGCACTGTGCGAGGAAGCCCTGCAGCCAGCCAAGCAGGCGCATGGCGAACGTCTGGTGCGCCACCACCGACGAGTGCATCACCAGTACCCGCAGGGGCCGACTGCCGTGCCGGGACGTGATCCGTTCAATGTGCTGCTTCACCTGCACGCACATTCATCAAGATATTGTCACGGGAGTGGCGCCAGTGGGGAACAAAACTGTGAGTTGCATATCTAGCTCTGTGTTGGAAGAACTTGTGCCCAGAAAAGTGTGCAACACTCACAGCAAAACGACAGTGGCGAGCGCAGTTGTTGGTGATCAAAATCTCATCAACGGGTGAAGGCTACGTATACATGACCATTACACATTCCAGCCTATTCACTCGTGCTTGCATACATTCCACAGTGTACACCACTGTTAATTAGACTGTACACGCAACCTGACTGGACAGAGTACTTTCACTGTAGAAATGGCAACACTGAGGAAAGTTCTAGACCAATTAATTTTGTCAAGTGGCTAGCCAGTGAAAAACGGTCATTGGAATAAGATAAACAATGTGCGCATGTCTGTATCCTTGTGCACATAACTGCAGAGCTTCCTACTGAGAACAAGCGAAAATCACACTGCTGCCAATGTGATTACTGCTTTTCGCAGCACTAGTCATCACAGCTCAATTGGTAGAGCATCCTACACGTAATGCAGAAGATACGAGTTCAGCTCCCACCGATGGCAAGTTGTCTCTTCGTGCACTTTTATTTCGCATTACCGCATTACTTCTACCCTTGAAGTGGTTCCAACTGTGCACAAAAATTATAACTCAAAATAAGCGATAGATTACACTGCTATGAGCTCATAGGTATCATTTGTAAAGCATCAATAGCAAGTACAGCTAAGAACGCATTTTCATTTAATTTTGAAGTTTGTGCGAGCGACAAATCAGAAAGTACAGCACTTCTTGCAGTAGTCATCAGCACAGCTCCTATTTGTAAACAATGTTGTGTCAAGAGCCTCAGCGATTGATTTCAGTGATGTGTGACGTCGTTGGCTTCTTGTCTTGCCATTTGGAAGACTGTTCAGTACTGTTTGCATTGGGTGCTTTGCACCGACAGCACAGGAAGCGTACATACATGCACACACTAAGCGTACTTGCAAACTACTTTTACTTTTTATGAATTACAAAGTTACCGGTGCCAGGGCCTGCAGTGACAAAGCGTGTGGCGACATCTTGCGACAATTTCTCCAGCTACAATGCATTCGAAGCATTTTTTTGCCCGCGTCAAGTGTTACTGTCCAACAGAATTATATAAATGTAAAGGCCTCTCGGTATGGTATGTTATGGATTATGTTGCTACTAACGTTTTATACCAGCAGTTAGATATAAAGTACAAGTTTCTCTATTAGTTTTGCATGCTCTCTGGTTAGGCACTACGTCACCAGATGTTGCAACCAGCGTTGTTACAAATACACCTCTCTAGCTACCCAGCAAACCGCAAACGGTAAGAAAGGGACTTCTGTCCAACTAAGAATTACGATGGTGCCAGCAATGCACAGGTTTCCCACCAAACTAGCACCAAACTAGCAGACGAAACAGGAGCACAGATGGCATGGTAGAAGACGCATCGCTAGTGTGCGCCAGAGGTCTGCATGCTCGTGCGAGCATCACTGTTTATGAACATGCCTACTACGTCACAGGGCACGAAGTGCTTTTCAAAACCAAAACCGCAACTGGCCGTGAGATACGAGTGTGCGACTAAACAACCGTCGCACACTGGAGCAAACGAGTTTCGTTACCACGACTACTGAGTCAATGGCTACTGATTAAATGCAGGAAACAGAACCCAAAAAATTTTGTGTCAGTACTCCGTTAACAGTTTGACAGTCATATCCTGCAGCCCACAAACTAAAGCAAACCAAAGCATGGCAGCACATTACCGCCACATAGGTAAGGGTGAATGGCCCACCTGCAGGCAATCACTGAACGTCGAGCTTCGGACCACGCTGCGGCCCTCGCGGTCCACCATGGTTGCGTACTCGATGGCCTCTCGGTGTGAGCACTCGATGGCCCTGTTCAAGGTCTGGATCACCTGCAGCCATCAACCCCACAAAGAAATGCAAGTCATTCCTCCACCTCTCCTGGAAAGCTCTTTCTCTGACAGCGAGTCCATAGCTAAGCCAGGGCAACATAACACGGGGCCAGAAATTGGTTAACATATTTTGATGTAACGTAAAACTACATGCCGGCAACACTATATGTCACGTGTTCGATCCCTGTGTTGCGATCAGTTCTTGAGAATATCGATACCTTGTGTAAGATGTACCACTGCAACAATCACCGGCAACGAAAAATGAATCTGTAGTACAGATGAGATGCTACCAGGTGATGCGGTAATCCAGGATGAAAAGCAAAGGCAACAAACCATTATGTGATGTTGAAACTCTATCTATGCCCCTCAACAAACAAGCATTTTTATCTAAACAAACTGTAGAAATAAATTCTTGGCCCACATACACAGAGATGATGCTTTGAGCATGTTGCTGATCAAGCTAGCCATATTTCAGATTTGCAAAAGGGCACTTGACAATGAGCCTACTCTTTAAAAACTATCGTGACACGCACCTGTTCGTAGGTGTGCGTCTCGTCGTTGAACAGCATGGTGACGTAGGTGTCGGGCAGTCCCGGCAGAGGCGTAAGGGCGAGGTCAGGGGGAAGTTCGGTGGACTTGCCCCACGTGAGCATCTGGTGGCAGTAGAGCAGCACCGCCCGCAGCACAAGCTCCACACGACTCACCAGATCCGGAGGGAGCCGGTCCAGTGGATTCGGCTCATCGCCGTCTCGGCCCTCCTCCTGCTGTTGTTTTTGGAAGCGAGAACGGGATCAGTCTATCGACGGTGCACCCGCGAGTGCCCCGGTTACACGTACCAGCACGAATCAGCAGAACTACGGAACTTATGGCAGAGCGATGGGATGCGAAACAAAGGGGCGGTAGACAAGGACAGGAAAGACAGCACCACTCGTAGCTCAGTTTTTATTCCTAGCAGGCATTCGCTTTTACAGGGAAGGCACCAGCATGTACAGATACATTTGCACACCACAATCGCACCACTGGGATCAATTGGTGAATAAGCATGCTTATTGTAACATACAAAAAGAGAATTTAGCTGTGAATGCGGCGTGCGATGATCCAGGGAGATTTGCTGGCACTGGAATAGGAAACTGTGTGTGCAGTCATTTTGATGTGAGACAGGCGGATATATACTGTTCTCGATCGCGCGCGCCTCACGACATATCTTGTTCGCATAGGATCTAGTGTCCGGAATACACATATGCTTGCAGTCTGCACCAGGTAACGGCGGTGTGTTTCGGTTATTGCCTAAAAACGTGCGCTGCACTTCTCACAGCACCACACACTGCGAAACAGACAGACGAAGATGCATATCGCTATGGGATTGGTGGTGACAGCTGTGAATGCCGCACACGACGACCCCTGAGAACATTTCCTGGTACCGAAACGAGAAACTTATTGCATGCCCATGCTCTCACGTGAGATGGGTGATCGAGTATTGCGGTGAAGCTGCCGCGACAGGCAGCTCTATGCTGTACTTGATTGCACGCACCTCCACATTTTCTTGATTACATGGGATCTAGTGGCCAGAAAACGTGTCATACTAGTATTGCAATTTGGTAACGTATGGAACGCTGGTGCCGAAAAACAGTGTATTCTGGGAACGTATGAACCGGACGTTGGCGCCGGGAAAACATACATAACGGGAACGTATCAACGAGGTTCTACTGTATTAATGAATGACATGGTTTGAAAGACTTTCTCTCAGCACACAAATAAGGTTGAATCGTAATTATCTTGGCAAATGATAATCAAAAGAACTGGAAGTACTGAAGAATATGTTCAAGTGCCGAAACACAAATTCAGGACGCAAACCGAGTCGGCAAGCGAAGCAGTAAATGCTGAAGCCCGGATGGGCACTGCTCAGGCTCAGTATTGATCCTTTAAGGACAAGACATAGCAATAGCCAAAGGAAATGTTTATTTTTCATGTAAATGTGCGAAATACACCAAGAATAAGCATATTCAACTAGAAGAAAAAAAATAGTTCTTTGAGGAAATTTTTCAGCAATATGAGGCAACACCACCCAGAACACTGGAAACGAGCTACACACCAAGGCACCTATGGCTTTATGTGGAAGTTATACAGGTAGTTTTTGTCGGATGTAAAACAGAGGTGTACGATAAAAACTGCAATATAGGTAGAACTTTTTGTTAAAACACCGTGGCAAAAAGTCGACCCCCCATCTTACATACCAGTAATTTTCTACCGGTTCATACCAGTTTCCTTCATTTCTTTAGAATTAATGTTTGGGGTGTCTACCTATATCCTGCCCGATCTATATTAAGGCTTTTAAGGTCATTTGCACCTGCATTACATTACCCATACAAAACCATTGTAGTAGAAGATCTTGCATCGGTCTATCCCCGCTGACCGCGCTTTCAAAAGAAAAGCGTACTGCGTGCCACCACGCTTCTTCCTTGTCCTGTGCTCCTGCTTTAATGCAACAAATGGCGCTTGCTGCCTGTCCCTCAGTGTTGGCGAACAACATTTAGCCAGAAACTTTGTGCTCAATAGGCAGTTTTAGTTTAGCGCATGCTATGCCATTGCGTACACTATGAAATAGCGGGTCATCACAGTACATGCGCAGTAAGCTAAACGACCTATAGCGTACGCACGCTATTTCTCAGGTGTAGTGTTAGTGTCTTTGCGTGGTTTGCAGAGTTTGCTTGAAACATGGCGGTGGTCCTGCCAGCCCACCACAAATTGAATTTGGCGTTGCTTTTGTAAAATACACTTCGTTCATAGCAAATGACTGTGTTAACGGCTTTCGCTTAGTCTCAGGACACCTCGACGACAGAGTATTATGGATAGCCTTGCAGTGTTTTCGAGAGCGCTTCTCGTTTCAAACCAGTTGAAGCCTAATGAAAGAAACATTCGAGATGTCAGCGCCACCTATCACTACAGTCGGGAGATAGCTGCAACGACGGCATATGGCCTCTGAGATCCAAAGATCTCGCATGCCGACTAAATGTAAAAAACACACTCTGCTTAGCGTTCTCTATACTATAGCATATGCTATAATTCCTTACGCTAAACTAAAACTGTCTAATACCAGTTTGGTGTCTTGCCTGTAGGCACCACACAACCACAAATAGTTAAATGGTTCATTTCTCCACCGAGTCGGTGCAGTTCTCTCACCTGCTTGACAGCACGCCCATGGGTCTCACAGAACGGGGATGACCGCCAGGCCTCGAGGTCACCGCAGTCGCAGTAGCCGCCACCGCAGCTCATGCTCATCTTGTATTTGTGGTTCTTGTGTTCGCTGCATCAGCAGGAAAACCCGAAGTCAAGGTTATTTCACTTTCAACTGCCAAAGACAAAGAACCATGCATTTGCCACTACAAGCAGGCTACAATTCTTGATACAGACAGCTTTGCCATCTTTCACCTGACAATCGCCATAAAGTTCGCGACCTGGTACTGTGCATGCAGTCCCACAGTCTGCTAGACAGCCCCATCCCAAACTCGACGTCGGCAGAAAAAGAAAGTTTCAGTAAGAGAGCCTCGAAGCCTACACCGGTGCAGGCAGATGAGTAGTGCTACGGTGAGGCTCTGCATGGACTAGAGCCGGGCGCTGTTAAGCAAACTTGCGATCCTATTCCAGGCATGTCAACGCAGCTGAGGCATCAAACATTAACAGCAATCAGCATATGTGCGGCCGCATTACTAGTTAGTCCATGTGTTAAGTGTTCTCCACAGCATGAAAGCTAATTGACTACACAAGTGCTATACAATGTCAATGCCTCAAAAAAACATGCATCAGTCTTGCAGAGCTTCACAGAACATTCCACTGCTTGGCCAATTATTCCCCAATGCCTATCAAACACCCTTGTTGCGAAGGCCTACATTTGCACGGACCAATATCTTCCAATTCAACTTTTTTCCAAACTGAGTCGTGCAATGCTTTTCGGACACCAGTACTCACTGTCAAACACTTGATAAATTTGGTTTTCTCACTTAGCAGCATGTAAAAAAACACATTTTTTGAGTGCTTTCTTTCTTGATGCTAAATATCGTTAATTGTTGCACTTTTACTCAATTTGTTTGACACACCACATTCACCCCTACAAGAGCCCTGTACAGGCTGCTGCACGTAGACTGAATAAACACTGCCTTCCTAAAATGGCAAGTCACCTGCTTTTGAAACAGTCGACACACAGGACACAGGTAGGGTCAAGACCACAGTCTCGGCAAGAGTACGTGGGCTCGCCGGACTTGAACACTCGGCCGCACAATGTCGGGGGCGACTCCATCCGACGCAACTCCTCAAAGTAGCCCCCCGGATCCGAGGTCCCGCAGACAAACCTGCGCAAAGGGTGCAAACAGGAGCATGCTTCCAGTAACAGCAATGTTCGTTTTCCAAAACAACAGCAAACGTTTTGTTTAAGTTTAGTTTTGCTACACCATAACAATTAAAAGCACGTTTGACTACAGCATCGACAGATGGCACCACCATTCCGATACAGTAAAATCGGCACTCTCAGTGATGTTGCCACAGATGACGTGCCTTTCGGCTTTGTAGAGAAACAGGCAAGTAATGCTCTCAAACGGAACGTTAAACTGGACCCCACCATAAAATGCCATTTCTGCGCGAAATCTGAAAATAAATCATGCAGCAGTTTGGTTGAAAGAGACGTGCGCACCTGGCACTCCTATTTACGCAACACTTTGCATTCGGAGGAGCAACACTGTCAAGCTCACCTCTCGAGCGAGTCGAGCAGCGTCTTGCGTAGTGTTGCCTCGTCGTAGGCCAGCTGCAGAGGGCGACAGTTGAGGGGCGGGCTCAACAGTGGAGGCACATGCGTCGCCCAAAACGCACGCAACACCTCGGGTGTCAGGGCACCGCACTCGTGGGCCTTCAGCCAGCCAGCCACCGCCGCGTCCACCTCGGACATGTAGGGGCTGCGCACATCGGCCTCCTCGCCCACCCGCAGCGAGGCCTGCGCCAGGCCCGCGTCCTCGCCTTCCATCTCGAGGCAGCGGTGAAGGGTAGCAGGCTGCGTCTACGAGACTAGACCGCAGAAAGCTGGAAGGTCATGTCTGAGATCCTCTCCGCTTTCTCTCTCAGCTGACCTGAAGGAGGTCCCAGGGCTTTAAGCTCATGGGATGCCACACCCGTCCCCCGCCACAGCCCTGCATTAGCAAATGATATAAGAAAGAGAGATTAACTCATGCTTTGCCACTCTCAAGGCAAGTCCGGCACACACACTCGTACAACCTTCCACTACCCAAGCGTACTCATTTTGTCAAAAGCATGGCAGTTAGGGTGAGTTGGTATGCCACGACATTTTTAGGCTTGTAGCGCAACTCAGAAAGAGCAAAAAGGAAGGCAGAAGGGGTAATGAACACTCTGTTGTCCTTTCCCTTTCATTACCCCTTCCACCTTCCTTATCGCTCTTTCTGAGCTGGGCTACAAGCCTAACAAACTCATTTTGTGTTTTCAGCGCACTTCCCACCCCTCCAGAAGCAACTTGTGCAGAAAGCAACACTGCATACCCATTGTGCAATCTATGAACAGGTCATCTAAATGCAAAAAAAAATTGCGTAAGTTTAATTTCCAACGTCAGGCAGAGCAAATGCGACGGTGCGTGGTTGCAGTCACCGCCACCATGCAACGCACGTGGCCACACATTATACGTCTCATGGATTGGCCCCCTTGTACTGTTTCCGGGACTGGTCTGGCTCTAGAAGGCCGGTTCTAGAGATAGCACAGCAGTTAATTACACCTTACTCGGCAAGACCAACGAAAGCAGGTGCACGAAATCCCAGACCGTATGAAAGTAAGCATAGAAAGGTTTCGTTTATTGAAGTAATTGTGCTCTTAATGTATATCTGTTGCAACAATGATATTTAGGCATCACTTGTTTCATTACGGTGAAACCTCGCTAAACCGTAGTTGACCAGAGCTCGGAAAAAGTATGTACTAAACGGTAGTACTGCTTAACCGAAATAGCATGAGATCACTCACTTAGCTGTCAAAAACAGAACTCGGAGAGAGTGCGATGAAAGGGGAAAAAACATGCAGTATTTATTCATTCGCGCGACAAAAGTGTTATTTTCGTTTGATGCTGCGGCGGCCTAGCAGTGACCTCAAACTTATTGAAGCTGCGAGCCAGCTTTTCAGCCAGTCCCCTCTTTTTGGCAAACACTCGCATGGCAGATTCCTCGTTGGCGTTACATATTCTCCGTGCATGCATGCGTTAGCACTGCAGAAGTCGCAGGGCACCGTTTTCATTGCGGGGTGCCATTCTAGCCGCGACGATTGCATTCGTGAGGCTGACATAATGTGCAGCTTCTGCCACTGTTGGGCCAGAATCACCCGTGCTGCCACTTTCTGTGTCGTCCTCATCCCTCTCGCTAGTCGACACTTCGGCAACAACAGAGGCAACGATGGTGAAAAGTTGAACCTCGTAGCCGACACCTCTTCACAGTCACAGCAGTGCTGCCGAGCAACTTCTTTGCATTCCAAATTCCATTGTAGTCAACGACAGATCCCTGCGGCGTGCCAGCGCCGACTTCTTAGTGTCGCATTCGAAAGCATGAACATGGCACGAACGATGTCAAATTTTTCTTCCATGCTGAGCACCCGGTATTTTTTATCCAAGCTTCGGCATGACACTAGTCTTTAGTTGCACAATGCCACAACGCTCTCATACGCTCTCTGGCACGGCCCCAAAATGATGTTGAAGTGGCTTCATGCACAAATATACAGAGCGCTTGGAGGCCTAACCAATCTCTGAGGCTTGCTCTGCTGGGCCGCCCGATAAAGATGACACACCACCGAGTTTGCGCGACAAAAAGTGGAAGCACTATGTGTTAACCAATACATATGCAATAAGCTGGTATGGTTTATGCGGGTACAAAAGACATTTTCAATGGCCGCTGAGTCGGTGATTTTACTTTACTGCTTTTAAAACGAAACTACTGTTTAAGTGGGTACAGTTTAATGAGGTTCTACTGTACCGAGTAATTCCGTAGAAAACAAGGCCAGCAGCAAGGACACCTGTAAGGATAGTAAAAATGGTAGTGCTGCCTTGCACGCGAGCTGTGTAGCAAGACCGCAGAACCCAGGCACGGTCAGGAAAGTCCGAGAGGGTTGGCAAAGAGAGCTTTGTTTTAAAAAGGACGGCTAGTCTTTAAGGCAATACTGCAGGCTCCTTACTTCCTGTACTGGAATAATCTTTGGCTCGGGCACCACTCTGCTGGACTTGTTGGCCCATGTAGATGCTGGACTACTGACTAGCAGGTCTCTCATGTCCGTCAGTTGAGCTAACCTGCCCACACCTTTGTTGGCAGAACCAGTCCCTTGCCTCATGGGCTTGGCCATGCCTATGCCCCCTAGTCGCCGACCGTCACTTTCTTGAATTGCTTTTGCATGCAAACTCGCAACAGAACTGATTACTGGGGGCTGCTTGGCAGTGACTCATTAGTATATTCACAGTAGCACGACACAAACGTCGACAAGAATGGAAATTGGATGGACACTTGTGTTGCTCGTTTTTTTGTTATAAAGCAGAACACTGTCTATCTGCACGGTTTGCCGTGTTGATTGTTCCTCCAGCATAGCAACAGGCCTATACAAACGCACAGCATATGTGACCTGTTTCCTGTCCTGTTTGAGTATGATAGATATGTTGGTCAGGTCGCCTCACACATCGGTGCAGATGCTGCAACAGGTTCCAAAAACATTTACAGCAGGCCAAGAGCCATAGTTCTTTTTAATAAATGTTTATTTGTTCATTCATTTGTACAAAGATGCGACATTGCTTGAGGCAATGCTAGTGTGATAACTGACAGCAGTAGCAGGTTGAAAGGAAAATTCATTACGAATAGGCATTTAGTGGGAATATAAACAACAGAAATATTTGCAATTCAGGGCAACACACAAGTAAATTTATCACATATAATGATGTAACTCGTGTCATTTATTGATACATGCAATAATCCCCTTGCTTTTATGTTGCCACAAGAACCGAAAAGGAAGAGCAGACACATCAGCAGTTACCGTGGATCAAATTATCATCTTGCATCAAACTATCATCGTGCATTAAATTATCATCTCCAAACAAATAAAGGCAGAACCTGTCTCTACAAGACATCTACGAGAAAAAAACAGACAAAAGATGAAAGATGGCCAGCAATACCAACAGCTGCTTCCGACACGAAGCGACACAAGGGGGTTATTTACCGAGTCGTAAAAACACACACCTGGCCACTGCAACCCATGCTCACTGATAGCGCAAAAAAAAAGGCAACCTTGCTTCAGGAAAGCAACTGAAAGGTCCTGCACAGCCCTTATACAACCCTTTACAGATAAGCCGTGGAGAAGTTTCAACAGGTTCAGTGCAGATTTTGTTAACAGTGATTATTCATGTAAAAAATGGGTGAAAACAAGACAAAAAGAAAAAGTATTCCCTTTAATAACCAATAAACCTAAAATCTGATTATGCATCGAGATGAAAATTTAAATATACATAAAAGCCACTGAAAGCGCCAACAAATGTACAGAAACACAAAAAGGCCACGTAAAGAACCTCACAACTACTGTTAACTGTTACCACACTTGGCTGTTACTATATTTTTTAAACGTAAATCTTCTTAATTGCTGCTGTACAGCAGTGTCATCAAAATCAAACTTCATCACACCTGTCAATGCGCCTACCAGTACAACATACCACACAGCTGTCACGTCAGAATTGGGCACACTGTTGCAGAAACGCTGGTCGCTACAAGAAGGATGCACTGGATCAGAGGCTGTATGCTGTGATGCTCAAGAGCTTTTAACAATTAATCTTTTTCTACAGCTAGCAAAAGAATACTCGCTTTGACTAACACTGAGAGCATAAGTTATGCACAAGTGGAGCCTCTTCCAGAAAAATTAGAACTTCACGTTTATTTCTGGCCATGAAGAGTGCACTTGTAGAAAAAAAAATTCATTGATGATTACGATACCCCCTAATGCAAAATTGGAGCACAGCTGTGCTTTCATTTCGCAATATATTGGCTGAAGTGGACAATCTGTCTCGTGTGGCCCGTTGCAAAGGGATCGAATAATGTGGCTCGACTGCCTTGCTAATCTGCAGATTGCGAGAGGCAGCACGTGGGCGATGCATGGGCGCAATTCAGAGCAGCCGCCGCAGCTGACGCACACTGCTCTGGCGCCATCTCGCAGCTATTGTTGCCGCACCACGCTTTCACCACACCGTGCTCCTCCGCTTTCCACCTCACAGCTCCGGCGCTGTCCTCATCGCGTCTTTCATCCCCCACTGTGCTCCGCATCCATTCTTTCATCCTTCGTTGAGCCCGTTTGCTCGGTTACACCAACGCTCGCTGCAGAAATGGCCACCTAAGAGCTGTGCTCTAAAAAGCAAAGAAATGTTACATCAGTTATATAACTTAATTTGTGCAGAAATTATTCAGTCATTCATATTAGAGATGACCCAGAACTGAGATCTCTACTCGGAGAGATGTGACCTTACAATTTGTGCTCAGAGCCGCTCGGCAGTTTATACTAGTGCCCAACAGTTACGCCGACAGTAGTAGGCGCAACACTGCCGTTTGAGGCATTTGTGGCTGCGCGTCCACTTGGCTTCTTTGTCATTTTGCAGCCAAGTTTACTGCGTGCGAGTCTATGGAAAATGTGCTTATCAAATATGCAAAATCAATGCAGTTCTCTCCAGTGCCCGAACACGTGACACTTTAGCAGAGCAGCCCGTAAGTAATGCTCTGCTAAAACTGTTTTCCACACTGACAATTAACAATTTTGCACTGAAGAAGTGGCCGGATGGAGTTTTGAGACAGCATTCTATAAGACTCTGCTGATTCAACCTTACTTCGTAATGTCCCGCCTAAGTTGACCAGCACTTCCGCCCAGAGAGCCAAATCGATGGCTTGCCACATGGAAGTGGCACCTAACATCACAAAGATTCGATGTTTGTTAACCCTGTCCCTTTCATTGAACGAGTAATGCGAAAGCTACTTTAACGGTAATCCCCAACTACGATCGCAATCACCACCACCCAACACATTACAATAGAACCTCATTATGATGAAGCTGAAAGGGGATGTTAATTCCTTTGTTATAATAATTGTACACTATAGCTGTGATGTTGGAGGGGGCAGAGAGAGGGGGGTAGTTAACACTGGATGAACATCAAATAAATGCAAAAGCATGGTACCATGGCGCCATGCAAAAGGTCGTTTGACATGGACCTTTTCACAAACTGCTTCGTGCAACTGCATTAATTCATTCTCACCCTCGATCTCAAACAGCTCGCAAGGTTATGCAATCTCCTGGTGCTATGGCATGGCGCTTTATGACCTCACATGCTGTGTCAGTGGAGACGAGTCGTACTGCGCTCATGCCTCCTCGCACAAAACAAACCACCGAGCAGCACAGTGAACTCCGCTCCACTTGAAGTGGCTTGTTTACACTGATAAATACGGCGCTTTATTTAGCTTTCGCGTTCATAAAGAATACTTCTACCCAACAAAACACTTCTGGTTGGGCTGCGAGACCCTCAACTTACATACCCACTTTTTTTTTCTTCTTTTTACGTCTTTCACCGCACAGAACAGTGACGCTATGGCAGAGAAAGAAACCAATCGACGCAAAGGCAGCTCCACTAACTCACAAAGCGCTGTGTGCGCGCGTCTGAAACGAGCAACGCCGCGCGATTCCACGCCAAACAAGCGGCGTCGCGACCGCCGAGCCTGTAAACAAAGGGTAACAACCTCTCCAGCCGGGACTCCAGCGAGCTGGCAGGAAGGTCAAGGGTATACATTTCGGAAACTCTCTGCCGCCGCGTACCGGAAATTACGGCCAGGGAAAATCAAGTCCGCTCGGATCCCCGATTCGAGTGCGACGAAGACCTCGGGCCAGCCGCCGTGCGGGCGCGCGCGCGCGAGAGAGAGAGCTTCCACGAAAGCACCGTATTTTTAGAACGTCCCCTCAAAAACCCTCCCGAGGCAATTGCGCAAGGGAGCGTGATTCGGCGATCTCGGCACCGACGGTGCACGGCCGGGAACGAGCGTCCCCATGACGCGCTACCGCGGCCGAATCGAGACGCTGCCCATTCAATGAAGCTCGGGCTGCCCGCAGACACCGCGGTGCGAGCCCGACGTTGCACACGCTTGAGACACCGCTGCCATTCCTCAGGCGAGAAGGGAACGAGCTCCGGCGACACAAATGCCGCAGGAACAGCTGATCGCTACGACGGAAACAAGAGGTGCGAGCGTCGCACGCAAGACGGTGGTGACAACCAAGCTGGCCACGTCTGCCGGACAGTGGCAACAGCGCCCACCGCTCCAGACGACGCTCGCTGCGTACGGCACGCCGCAGAAGCGGCAGCTGTCCAGTCGCGATGGGCAAACCAGCGCATCGCGTCTGCTCGGGTCTTCCAAAAAGAAACCAACAGTTTGAGGGAAGACACTGAAAATAGCTGGCAGATTAGGCCTAATGGCTCGGGCTGCGGGACGCGACGTCAGATTTCGCACTGAAACGCGGAGCGCCGAGGACGAGGCGACGGGCTCGGGCCGAAACTCGGCGACGACGCGAGAGCCGCGCCGTCGCGCAGCCAAGAACAACTCACCCACGAACGGACCGAGATGGGCACAAATACGAAAGGTTTCGTGTTGTTGAGCTGGGAGCAGAAACAGACGAAAACGAAACGCTGCTCAAAAACGACGCCAGATGGCGATAAACAAAAACGCCGTGTCGATGTCAGTCCGATGGCTGAAATATTTTCAGCACCGTAACAAATGGGCAAATCCGCTGCTCTTTAGCTTGATTATTGATAAGTGCCGTAATAATTATTATAACCTCAAAATTTAGCTGAAATATATAAGCATATTTATATATCTTTACCTTCGTCACAGTCACCAAAGTGCTTGCTCGGTCACATAGCGTTAACCCCAGCGTGTGAGACACCGTCGGCACATGTGCAGTTCTTGAATTTAGCGTTTACAGCATTTAGCGATTTTCGCGTGTTTTCAAGCATGAAGATCAGTGCAACCGAGCTCGTCACGAACGCCGTCGACTTGGACCCGTACCGGACCCTGTCCGTGAAAGGGACTGTCAAGGCGGTCGCGTTCTGTCCCTGCAAGTGGAACTCTTCTCTCCTGGCTGTCGGAACGGCGTCGTCCGTGACTGTCTTCAACGTCAAGTTGCCGGTCAGTTTTCTCGCCGACCATCTCACGTTACCCACTGTCGCTAGTTTTATTGCTTCTAGTATGTAAGCAGATGATTGGTCTACTGTATTTTTTCCTCTATTGTAAAGACCTAGTCACATTTGCTACAAGTGGACTTCATCTAAAGTTAAAATAATAGTAAACGTTCGAACGCGGCCGTAAGAGCGTGGTATTTTGGCACTTTTATACGCATTTTCTAATGACTGCGTCGGTGGTCTTTGCATTTGAAGGACGAATACAGCCTGAATTCAGCGCTACATTAAAGTCAATTTGTCCTTCGTCAAACTTGTTGCTAGATTTAATTTAGCCATACCAACATCTGGATTCCTATCCGCGGGTTAGTTGGCATTCCTTCAAGAAATGACCGCTTCGATGAGCCATACGAGCACCAGACTAGGCACATTGGAAACAATTATGTTAGTAATAATCGGAGCACTACAGCAGTAGAATCACCAATATAATCAGAACAATATATAAACTATATTTATAATACGAATAGAACGTTGGTAATGTTTAAATAAATTAGAACAGTAATAGTATTCTGCACAGAGCCCACGAGCAGTGTGCTTGCTGTTCTTGTGCATTGTTTTTTTATATGCGCCGTTTAATTCACATTCCCTGATTCTTTCTTCTCTCCCATTTGTCCGTTTTATAATACGCAAGTTGATTTTGTGATGTTCCTTAGTTTTCAGTAAATGTATGGTTGTACTGTTAATTTCACCAATCCAATCAAATCTGGCTACCCACTAAAATCTTGGCTACTATGCGTAATGAGTAGAACGAAATTTCACTTAGAACAAATTTTGAATTACCCGAAGAAATCATTTGCTTGAGTGAAAACACTCATGCAAAAAACACGTGAGCCTGCTATTCATGTGAGGACACAGCTTTACTGACCCGAGCAGTTGGACTAATCTTAAAGGGGTGGACCAAGGTGCGGATAACGTATAGGCACATTATATTATTGACATTCGATAACATACACTTCCATTGTGTAAAGTTGAACATTGCAGGTATAGTCTTATTTTTTATTTCCAGAATCAGAGGCACAGTACTTTTCTTTATATGTATAAAATCTGGTACACATTAAATTTGGGTTCACACTGTTTTTGCTGTGGACCCATAAAAAAATGTGAGCACATCTGATCCAGCGGTGCATTGGAATAGGCCATTTCTTGCCAAATTAGACGGTGGTGTGTTCGGACGTTCTTTATGCCTCTCATTCTAATTTGGCCTGCTGGATCATTCAACCAGTTTTGTGAGTCCCATCAAGATCACATTAATAGAAGTCTGCAATATATACAGACATTACGTGTGCGCCAGGTGCAAGCCCTCCCCCCCCCCCCCCCAGGTGGACCGATGTAAGCACTGCATGTTCACCTTCATAGTAGTGCCAGTGAGCGCGCATCAGTTGTGCATAATAGAACAATAAATTAAAACACAAAATGTGCACACAATAGATTGCCATTTCGAATGCACACAGGCCTCGTAATGTAATAGTCCATGATGAACATTCAACAGTTGGCCTATGCCCATTCTCGGGCCATTGTGTGTCTCCCAGTGAGACACTAAGGGTACAGAAGCCTTAAGTGCATTTAGATAGGTGTGGTACTTCTCTGTGCGTACACATGCCATCACCATTCTTCCCTCGACGAGCATTGTACATCGCCTTTGTCCATGTCATCACTGTGCAGACGTCTCGACATTGTGCATTTGCCTGATTTGGAGAGGGAGACAACAAAAAAGAAAGGCGGGAAGGTTAACCAAGGTCATGCCCGGCTGGCTATCCTGCACTTGGGAAGGTGGAAAGGGGAAAAAGATAGATTAGAAAGATAATAGAGGCAGTCAGTGTGAACACACTCGCAGAGTAATGTCCGCCTGACAGTCACAAAGCATTCGTCCAGTGCGGACGTCTTCAAGAAGCGCAACAGGGCTTCCGTGGCCATATGCACGTAAGAGTGCCTAGGCCAGAGATATTTTCCTCCGAGTGCGGTCTGTGATCCTAGCCGCTGAGACTGGTTTGCAGAGCAAGTCGTTGAGTGCTGAAGGATGGGTAAGAGCTATAAGAGTTGGGGTTGGGCATGAAATAGATGGCAGCTGGCCCATGCCATCGTCCGACTCATCCATGCTAAGGACGTTGTTGAAGGGAGGGACTTGTTCTCATCAAGAACAAGGAATATGGGATTTATTTACAGTATCTACACGAAGGGTGGAGAACGTTACATTTCATCAGTCTAGCATGACTGAAAGAGAATTAACACTGAGCAGCCGCCAATGGCTGCTTAAAAACACTCTGTCCTCCCTAGATCCCTAGGTGAGGGAAAACTGCCATTCAACCTTCGTCCAACGGGAGAGTCATCGTAGTCGACCCGCCTTTGAGGGGGAGGGTTTACCCGCTCACATCGGCACTTTGGTTTCACTGAACACACCGAGGTGAGAGGGTTTCTTGTAGACAGGGGTCGACCCGAGCAGGCGCCTCTTGATCCCAGCCCTGACCCTGCAGTCAGTAGCCGCCGCGTCTGTCCATTGACTGTGCCGACTTCTGGGGCCCTTGAGATCGCACCACAAAACATCCCCTTCCAGGAATTCCCCCGCTCCAAGCAAACCGTGAAGGCAACAACGTATCGACTAACAATACTCGGTCCGCCAAATGTGGCTAGACATGCCGGCGCCGTCAGGCTGTTGAAGAGGCGCATTGTTGTCCTTACAAAGCGAGTCGTCGCAGCGGGCTGGGAAGCGTTCGGAGGTTGCTTCGAAGATCGCAGGCCCCTGCAGGCCAATCGTAACAGGACACAGAAGCTGCTGCATGGTCTCGTCAGATTCCCAAAACTTGCATGCAGCCCTGTTGGCCATTCCTATTAGGAATTAATAGGCCTGGTCTGGAGCTTGCATTTTGGCATAACTTGTGAGCAGTGCAGTGCATAAGCATTGCATGACATTAAAGTAGTGTTCTGTGCAGTGCATAAAGGTCACATGAGATGACACGTTGCACCAAGTTAGATTAAAATGTTTCATGCATGACATTAACTGCTTCATATGTACTCACTGTGGTTGCTTAGTGGCTGTGGTGTTAGGCTGCTAAGCACGAGGTTGCGGGACCAAATTCCAGCCACGGCGGCTGCATTTTAATGGGGGCCAAACTGAGAAAACACCCGTGTACTTATATTTAGGTGTGTGTTAAAGAACCCCTGGTGGTCCAGATTTCCAGAGTCTCCCACTACGGCATGCCTCATAATGAGATTGTGGTTTTGACTCGTAAAACTCCATAATTAAATTTTTTTTACCGCTTCATAATCGAACATGCACATTAGATCTGCATAACTTACCTTTAAGCCTTACTTCAATGAGAGCACTTCAAGTGTCAGTGGAATGTGTGAAAGTAACAAGCACTAGCATCCTTTCAGCAACCAGCATTAGGAAGTGCTTATTGCAGAACACTTGCAGGACAAGCAAGTGGCCACAAAGCATTGGTGTGTTCTCCCGTTTTGCCTATGCAGGATGAAGACCATGAGCTGAAAACAGTTGATGCGAGCATCCTGCGCAAGTTTAACCACGATGCCCCCATCCAGTGCATTGCTTGGAGCCCCAACATGTCCCTTGTGTTGCAACCCGTCTGGATTAGGTGAATGCTTTGAATTTTGGTTATTCGGGACAGACCTGTGCCCATTACATTACAAAAAAGCAACCGAATACAATCACTTCATTCAAGAATATAATACGGCAGCCCATTACTGCCCCAGAACATTAATTGAGCAATTGCTAAAAAAAGTAATAGATTACGTTTATGATACTTGTCTCCCAATCTTTTTTAACATTGCTCAAATATCGTAAATAGAATGGGCAGGCCTGGCCCTTTCAGTACATCCTCTGCAACTGTTCAAGAATTGTTTTTCTTCGCTAACGATTGGCAATTTGCAGAATAGTGAGCGCCGCCTGGTGTTTTCTAACCACAAGCTCTCGTTCACAGACTGCATTTCTGCTTCTAGGTGCGCTCCCCTCTCCTTCCAGGGAGGAAGTGTGAGCACAATTGTTTTTCAAGTATAACTGAGAATTCCATATGTTGCCCTACACCTAAGCGTGGGTAACAACGTATGTGCTGCCATTCAGTGGGCTCTGGCAGAGTAGATGTGTGTGTGTGTGTGTGTGTGTGTGTGTGTGTGTGTGTGTGTGTGTGTGTGTGTGTGTGCGCGTGCGTGCGTGTGTGTGTGTGTGTGTGTGTGTGTGTGTGTGTGTCTGTGTGTGAGAGAGAGAGAGACACCATCAGCAGTGACACTGTTGGGGGAATAGTGGTGCTGTAACTTATGAAAAGCGGTCGAGAACTATCCAATGACAGTGAAAAACAAAGTGAACTTAAATTCACTGAACAATGAGCATTCTGACATGCTGGCGACATTCTGCATAATGACGCGAAACCATCGTGAGATGTGGAATCCACTGCCGACCATTTATTTTTGTTCTCCATGGGCAACCTGCCGTTAGGATGTAGAAACAAATACTGAGAGCTGGATTTGCCTGTCTTAACATGTGCATCTGCAAAACTGTTGCGTGCCACTACTGGGAGCATTCTACTGTAGCTCCTGGTAGCTGGTTTAAATGTAGTTGGTTACTGAAAAAAAACCTTTAATTACAGTGAGCATTGCAGAATGGGAAAGAAACAACCAGTTATAAAACTGGAAAAAAATGTAATTCATTACAAGTAATTCATTACATGAATATCTTACGTACTAATCCAAACCAGAATATTACAAGCACCTGGAGGCCATTATTTTACTGGGAAGGGGGGGGGGCTACACTGTGAAGGACACATCCACCAAAGAGAAGAAATGTAAAATTAAAACTAATTAAAACTATGACAGCATAAAATTCCAACGGGCACATATGTTGTTGATGAGTTGAAATTGAAAAGTGCAAGGCTGTTGATAAACATTTCTCAGTTGTGACTATGAATCGTGAAGAATAAATGTCACGCTTGGATAGCGTAAGCAAGTTATCAGATGCAGTTATTTGAAAACTGAAGGCTTCCAAATGACCTCTACAAACCCTGTCTTGACATTGTGGCCTTCAAATTATAATTAAAGAGGCTCTTAATCCATCAGTACTAATTACTCTGTTAATAAAACACACAAAATATTGGTAGCTTCTCCAGAAAGTTGCTAACGACATACAGTTGGTTTTATCCACACAGAAGGCATCAGGGTTTTTTCTCTTTCTCTCTTTTTTTTCTTGCTTCTTATTAGTTCCATGAAATATTATCAATCAGAAGTTTAAGTTTTCAGGTTAAAGGGTGCAAATATTTTGGGCGCTAAGAATAAAAGCTGGGCATTACAGTACATTTACAACATATTTGGCGATTGAGGGATGTATGCACTAGGGCGTGGAGCGAGATTTTTATCGCGAGAGCCTGCTCTTCTCGCCCAACTTTATATCCGGCATTGTGGCTGGTCTTTTCAGATTTGCAACGGCGAGCCTGGACAATGACGTGCGTCTCTTCTACTCTGACCTGAAAGAAGACGAAGTCAAGGTGGGTTGGGGGGGGTCCAGCTTGACCAACCGGTTTCGATTCGCGTAGCAGCTCCACTTGGTGCCAGCCACTAACAAGTGTGCACAGGAGTACCGACAGATATTTTTGAAGTTGTGAGAACTCCACTGTGTTGCTTCGATACCTCTTGTTACACGGAGTGACGTGTATCCAGAAGCATTGTGCCTTTCAATTATACGTGCAACACACTCGCAAGACAGGACAGTTCTTAGGTGCTCTGGCGGTTATAGGGCGTGTGCAACGAGACGGTGGTGCGGCCCTGGTGGCACACTATAGAGGTGACATGCGTGCTAACTCTAGCAGATGACGGCAAGCATAAGCATTGTGCGTGCTGTAAAGAAATTGCTTCTTGCAAGCTTTTGTGCAAACTATGATTACTCATCACATCGGCCATGCAGCGGTGACTTTGGGTGGTGGCACAAGCACTGCTTAAGATATCTTTAGGGCGAGCCATTCAGGCTATTATGTGACATCTCTTGCGATGCTGTTGCGCCGTCTGGCCTCGCACTGAACTTTCATCGGGTGTGACGCGGTGTTCCAGTGTGAGCGCATTGTTCCACACTGCATCGGCGTGGCATTCGAACCAATCAGTGGTCTACCCTACTGAAAAATTGAATTGCAAATAGCCTAACCATATATGGGCTGCCCCCTGCCAAAATAGAAAAAAAATGTGCTGGGCGCGCATGAATTTGTACAGTATTTAAAGTTTAGCGGTCGCCATTCCTTGCAAGGAAAGAAGAATGATAGGTGTAACGTTAAGGGATAAGAAAAGAGCAGATTGGGTGAGGGAACAAACGCGAGTTAATGACATCTTAGTTGAAATTAAGAAAAAGAAATGGGCATGGGCAGGACATGTAATGAGGAGGGAAGATAACCGATGGTCATTAAGGGTTACGGACTGGATTCCAAGGGAAGGGAAGCGTATTAGGAGGCGGCAGAAACTTAGGTGGGCGGATGAGATTGCGAAGTTTGTAGGGACAAAATGGCCACAATTATTACATGACCGGGGTAGTTGGAGAAGTACGGGAGAGGCCTTTGCCCTGCAGTGGGCGTAACCAGGCTGATGATGATGATGATAAGTCGCCATTTATTGTTATTTTTGTTTGTTTGTTACATACTTACAACACTAGATGCTGACACGCGCTTGCGCCAGGGCCGAGGTGCACATTGTCATTTTTTTTGTGACTTCTGCAAGCTTACGTTTGCGCCGCTCAAATTTGGCTTGGGTCAGCAGCTTCTTCAGACGGGTCATTTCGCCGCAAAGTTTTAACGTGCCCACTTGATGAGAATAATTGCGGTGCAAGATGCCAATGCGTGCCGAGCGGGTCAGGCTCAGGCAACCTGAAATGCGCTGCGTTGTTTTCCGGTTGTGTAGTGTTTTGAGAGGGCAGTGGGAAGCTGAAATGAACTGGAGTTGGCGAGCGACAACGAAATGTGATGCCGCCAGAGAGGAATGTGACGCTCACTTCAGGCTGCTTGTGTTGGGGAATGGCAGCGTGTTTGGGACATCACCTATTAAAAACATGTAGTACGCTTCTAATATGCTGATACATGGAAAGGAAACTGAGCGCATGCCAACGTTTTTCATGTCGCACTGGTGGGCGAGTACTGTGGGGAAGGTGCCGTGGCAGCGCCTACTGCTTGCTCTCAATAGCGCATGCCTCATGCCTTTTCATGCTGGCATGGGAATCAGCAGCCGGAAAACGTATAACATGATCGCAATTTGGCGATGCACTGAATTTAGGTGCTAAAATATTGCATTTTCCGGAAGCACATTAATCACTAGAAAAGAAGCATAACTGTATTGCGTCATTTTTTGTGTTCTCGTTCGCGAATGTTTGCGCCACAAAATCATACGAAACGAGGTCGTATCAACGAAGTTCTACTGTATCTCAATGTGTCATTGTGGAACCTAAGTTTAGGGTAATGTAACAATTCTATTTCAATGATATTCCTTTGCACACTTTGTCGGTGGTCTGAGTGGTGCTCCACCAGTGTTCAGCCGGTTGTGAACGGTGGATGGTTAGAAGGCCGTAGAATTGAGTGATAGGAATTCTTTCATTATACCAGGCCTATCTGTTCTACTGTTGTCTGCTATGCTTTGTCCCTGTGGTGCTGCAGATTCTGTCTGGCCACCAAGGTCCAGTGAACGCCGTGGCCTTTGAGCCGCAGTCGGGCGAGGCCCTGGCCAGTGTCGGAGACGACAACACCTGCCGCATCTGGGGTCTGGACGGCACGCAGCAGGCGCGCATTGCCCTGCGGTCAGCTGGCACCGCAGTTGTCTGGCATCCTGATGAGCTGGGAAAGGTGAGAAGCCTTGTTTCCCTCTTACTGTAATAAAAATAATACCAGTCAAATACAGCGTGCATCCTCACAAAGGGACACGTGTGCGAAATGCAGGTTTGAGTAACGTTTAGGCTAGGCATGGCTTTTTAAGAATCAAAGCTGACAAGACCAGGCCCTGGCTGATATTAAGCCTGCATTTTGTACATGTGTCCTTCCCTCTTCTATATAGCATGGTTATTGCAAAACAGTTCGATATATAGCCAGAATTCTATATATAAAATATTGTGAAAATTCGTCTGATACTTCTGCACATCAATCACTGAGGCAAGGTTGGGGGATCATTGTTCGGAGCACACATTCGGTTGTGCCTAGGCCGTGCTGACTTTGTCATCCGTGAGCGCCGGCACCACCGAACACGCGCGCCAAACAACGATCCCCCGTCGCGCCCCAGTCGTGACACAATTATTACTCAATTGGAGCTTCACACAAAGTATTAATGCGAGAGTGTTAAGGAGCCCATGTCGCAGAAAATGTGCCATCAGCGTCTGGCGCCGAACGTCATTTCGCCAAAAAAAAAAATTTCGAACCACGCATACCCAGGCCTTCCATGGGATGCAAGGAATTGACTGAACTAAGTAATTTTTGCTACGTAATATATAAGTGGAAAAATCGTAAACTGCGACTTACGCACAACCTACAGACATGATAGCTCTCGGATTGCAATATGAATACACGAGAAAACGTCATTCTCTCACACGAAAACTCAAACAAACCCCTTTTCCAGTGTTTCTACAAATCAGACTGTAGACAGCCTCCACCATTTGCGCACACCGGTGCGTAAATATCTCGGAGTTCGCGGAGCAGTGCGCCTGCTTTCTAGAAAGACTTCCAGTTGACGCTCACCTCCGCCGCATCTACGCCCATGCAACAGGCTGCATTTCTACCAGAAAGCCCGCCTTCATGGATAGCGTTCGCCGGGAACGTTTCCCAGTAAACATTAAGGTTACGTATGCTGCAGTTGCCGGGAAGCATGAGAAGCAGTCGGAGATCTTTGCATGCTATCGCGTTCCACTCTTAAATGCGAAGCTTAAGCGTCCTCCAAATTTTTATTTATTTGGCTGAAAGTACGTCAACAGTGTAGCCTCCTTCCTATTGGCAGCTGCGTGCTTAAACACGGGAGTCCTCAACATAGTCTAAACGATCCACAAGCGATAGGCCAGTGTCCTGTATTGTGCCGCAGTAGCGGCATAGAAGGGCCAAAGCAGCCACAGCCCGAGTTGAAGTCGGGAGTGGGCCAACATTAGCGCTTGTGGGATCATCCTCAGCAGCGTCTTCGTTTGGCCACTACTTCTGCTGCGATCTCCACGTCCGTCAATCGAAGCATTTTGAAACAAAATACAGGGTCCTGAATGTTTGGTTGCCCGTGTTCAAAAAAAGATTTTGCACTCACCGCTGCACTGTTCTTTCTCAAATTTTGCAGAATGATCACATTTTGGTGTCGACTTCGTTTAGTATAACACTGGGCACAGTTAATTGCCTGGCTTCTAAGAAAGAAGTGCAACCTTGCCTGTGATTATGGGGATGCGAGCTGCTGCTGCAACGGCACAAGTATAAACTTGTGTCTCTACCTGTTGTCATCTGCAGAAAGCAGCATTTCAGCAAGGGCAGTTGCCTGATACAGGAGCGGGTAACACGTGGCAGCCTTCCCTGAAACGCTGCTATCTGCAGATGACAGGGGGTGACACAAGTCTGTGCCAGGGCCGATTTTTCAGACGCCATTTTTTCCACAGGCTAAAACAGTCTCATTTTTGTCTTAAAGAACAGGCAGCTAATCATGCCAATTGTTATGCTAAACGAAGTCAACGCCAAAATGAGATTGTTCTGGAAAATTTGAGCAAGAACAGTGCAGCGGTGAACATAAAATCTTTTTTAAGCACGCGCAGCCCAATATTCATTACCCTGCATTAAGTGGCGTCTGCCAAGGCAGACCTATGAATGAGCCCAGTGAGCATGTGCGGTCGTGTCTTTGTGGAGGCAAACTGCCAGTCCATGTGGGGTGCAGAGCGTGGCACCGTGGAGGAGTCGGTGCGGCAAATGCAATGGGTCGTTGACGTTGTCGAACTAGCCTATGGAACTAGCCAATCCACCACGTGTGTATGCCGCTACATTCAAATGATTCCCTTGGTGCGATCAATGTGTGCAGTAGCGGTCAGTAATACCCATCATGCCACCGCTATTTTCGAGAGTGCTGCGGGAAAGCTCACCGCCTGTCAGCAGAGTGCACATGGTCTAGGGTGGTGCAGTTCTATATATCCATTTTACACCCGACCCCGTTCGAAATAAAAAATAAAAAATGCATGTGATTTTCCGGGTGATATAGAAAGTGTTCGATATACACAACAATTCTATATATCAGTGCTCGATATATCGAGGTTTGACTATGTGTACAGTCAAGAGCAAAAGTCTGGGGGCCAAAGGTGCCTCTAAAGAAATTTTTTTTTCTTCGTAACCTGGGCATAAAAGCTGAAATCAAGTGGCACTGCCTATGTGCGCCTGCTTGACCATCGTCACGCATAAAGACAATTTCACATTGCACAGCTGTTCTAGATTAAATTATTTGTTTTTGCTGTTGCCGTGGTCTCTAGACTTTTGCTCTCGATTGTACATATGTATGGCACGTGCTTGCCTGTGTATGTGTGTGCATGCTGTCCCAGTCGTCTGTAGTGCACTTCAGGTGAGAAAAGAAAACAATAATAAATGCGTGATACAGTTAGACCCTCATCACTTGCCGCTAACCAAACAAGAGCCTGCCTGTGCTTACATCGTCTTTGAACTTTGAGCTTGCCACAACACCCCGGCAAGCATTTGAAGCAGCAAAAGGCTAGGAAAGAGGGAGCAACACATGTGAAGCTGATTTTGCTAGGGTGAGCAGTTAAGAGGAAGCTTTAGCTTCGATTTCCCAGTTCAAGTACATGTAAAACACAGAAATGCATTTATGAGATGACCTCTAGGTCGATCTGAATTAAGTTTGTTGCAGTTGAGGGAGAACATTAGCATTTTGATGTAAAGCCCTAGACTTCTTACGGAAATTTCCTAAAATTGGTACTTTTCAAAAGAAACGTTAAAAAGAAGCCTACCCCGTACCCTACTTGCACACCGCAGCCGCACTGCTCGCAAGCACGATGCAAAGGAATCAAACGTGCTTCATGCCTGACCCAGCTGTTGCACTGTTTTGATGGGGTGTTTATGTTATGGCCACAAAATTGCCGCTCGTGGCAGGCGTTGCATCCAAGTGTACAGCCGTTTGTGACAGCAGTAAGCAGGCTGCCAAAGCCAAGTTATCAAAAGTCACCGCGCAAGCTATCGATTTGCAGTGCAAAGCTATCCCAGAGATATGCGTATGAATATACCAGCCATATGAAAGAGATTCAACATGTCATATGCGTGACTAGAACAGTCACAGTTGCCGCATTTTTGATAGCAGTATTGCGTGGCACACTGGTGATAAGCCTCATAGGCTTTCTTATATACGTATATATATTACTTTGTGTATGTAGGCAGTGGCATAACAATGCCGCAAGTGGCTGGGGGGGGGATGGGTAATCGTAATAAAAAATAAATAACTTGACAGCACTGTCTCTGCCTTTTTGTACCTTGCTCGCCGCACAGCTTCTGGTGGCCGAGAAGCGGGGCACTCTGCGGCTGTACAATGCCATGACGGGGCAGGCCCTCATGTCCATGGAAGTGGGGCAGCCGGGCTGCGTACTGGCCGCCGCCTGGTCCCCCGGCAACAGCCAGCTTCTGGGTGCGGTGGTTGGAGGCAACTGCTACCTGTGGGAGACGTCGCGATCCAGGTGGGGG
Source organism: Dermacentor variabilis (assembly GCF_050947875.1). NCBI lineage: Eukaryota > Metazoa > Arthropoda > Arachnida > Ixodida > Ixodidae > Dermacentor > Dermacentor variabilis. The sequence goes on from NC_134578.1 coordinate 56,283,637, forward strand.
CATGCTACGCAGTGTCCATGCTACGCAATGCGACATGTGCGGCGATCACCTCAAAGAGCTAGTTGACATTGGCACTATGGAAGTAGCACGCATGCGATTGCGGATGCGGTTAGAGCATCCGGCGTTAAGTCTGAGCTGTTCGGCAAGACAGCAGCCACAGTTGGGAAAGTCCGGGAGAGTTCGCTATGAGAGATCCACTTAAAAAAAAAAAAAAGAAAAATTACCACTGTTTGCCGAAGTTGACCCTAGCTCTACATTTCTCAGTGATTCTAACGCAATACTAAGATCGCATGGCAGTCTGCGCTAGTAATTTTACATCTGGTGAGCACTCTGTCGCCGCTGAGGAGCCAAATGTAGTTGCTGTGTGTCACAAACGCTCATGCCCTCATCATATACCACAGTGCATCGGCGCAGTTTCCCCAGCGCCCACCAGGGGCACAACAAGTGCCGGCAGCCACGCGCTCCGAGCGTCGCGGTTCAATCATTGAGCATTGTATGTGTTCTTTATGTGTTCAAGTGCAAGAAATGCATGTGGCGAGCCTAGCTGATGTGTGTCACTTTCTTTTGCATTCTTTTAGTAAAATTAACTTCTGAGACGACATTGTAAGACCATTGCAAAATTGGTGCCAACTGCAGATTCCTATATAATTATAGCTTATTGCAACTTGTATCATTCATCGTCATTATTTTACTTATACTGTTGGCCCCTGGATGCTGGCTGGCACAGGATGGATGTCTTGGTCGGAACTGAGTAGGTCATGCTATTAGAAGAAGCTCTTCCAAAGTCATAAAAGTAAAGTCAAAAACAGCCATCACTATGTACTGAACAATACAACACACTACACTGCTCAAATGTTAGGTACCTCATACAACACAGTACTCATCCCTACCATATATAAAGTAGTACTTCATAGGGTACACATACAGCCCATTGACAAGCAATTTTATAACAGAAAGGGAGAATGTTACAAAAAAGCTGAATTTAATGCAATAGTACTCAAAAGATACATATGTTTACAGGACATAGTACTAAGGTGCTAATGCAGGTGTAAAAACAGGGTAACATTACAAAATTCATTCTTCTATTGTCTTTGCAAACCTCTAAGCCTCATCACACTGGTAACAGCCCCAACTTAAGATATTTTGCACAGCCATATAAAATAAAATCTCTGTGACATAGTTCCGCATTTAGGAATGTTCCTTTCCACCTGTAAATGTGCTGCCTCTTTGTTGATTCCCAGAACATATTTATTTCCGCTTTATTTGATTTATTTTTATTTGTTCCTCATTGTTAATCACATTATACATGACCATTCTTTTTGCGTATTTAAAATGTGTTGCATTAACATTGTAACAAATATGTCTTTACCATTTTGTATATGCCCTCCTGCTATGATCTCAATCAGGATTGGCAGTATGTATAAATAGAAGAACTGTAAGCAAATTTCATAACTGCTAATTTAAGCAAGCTGTTTCAGAGGGCAAAACCAAAAGGCTTTTGTGACCGCAAATGGCTGCACCCAATAAGCAACACAAAGAAAATTAGGGGTTGCGAGATTCTTTCATCTTGCCATGTGAGCTGCGAGCAAGGGCAGTCGAGGACATCTGGGGCTTATCCGTGCCTCCCTCTTGGTGGATTAGGGCCGCATGGTTGTGTTGGCACCTTTTCTACAGAAATGCGCAGTTTTATCTACGCGTCGCTGGCAGCCTATTTTCATGCCTTGCTTATTGTTTTGAATCACGCTGGTGCAATGACAGTTGCCCTTAAACGCAGTCCTGAGCCCCGTCATTGCAGTGATTGTGCATCCTGATATCGCGTCGATCACATGGCTGAGCAGCGCAATCACCGCAATCAAAGAGCGCAAACTGAGAGGGTGAGCAGCAAGGGAAGGCACGCGTAGCGAGGGGACTCTGAAAAGGAGAGGCCAAGGGAGGAGGAGTGTTGCTCCTTTTGGCTCATTCAGGGGGCTCGCACCTGGTCACTCTTATGTGAACTCCAGATGTGTAAGTGCTTCTAGTGCATCTAGCAAGTGGCAAAGTGACGTCAGTAACATGCAGAATCTTGGTTTGAGTCAGTTGGTGCTGTCACATTACCCAGGAAGCTCTCTGAATAAGCCACTGCGGTGTTCACTAACCCGAGCTTCTTTAGAACATTTGTTGGGAAACGCCTTCAGTCACTTCACCAGCACTTAATGCCAGAATATCACTAAAAATGTCCTTAGGCTGCTCTTCAACACTTATTGAATGCTGCAGAATGCAAAGTTTTGTCGCTCTTACACCACTTAATTATACATAATACTGTAAATTACAGTTTGCGTGCTACAGACTGCTCCAAAATCAGAATTTTTCTGCTCCAATCTGCTCCAGAATAAAATTTTGTCTGCTCCATAAATCGCTGCAAGATGACTTTGAGCATGGCCAACCCTGATAATCACACAGAAATGTTAGGGGTGACATCGCTCCTTCTTGCCCCTGTTCAGTTGCACATGGTGGCTCGTAGTAGCATGGAACGCCAACTAGGTCCCACGCCCTGCTGCCCGTGGCATTCCGCCCCGCGGCAAAACTGCGACTGTGGTCTTACGGACTTCGTTTGTGGATTGCAGCCGGCCCCTGGACCACAAGTCGTTGCACAGCACTTGTGTCAGCGAACTGGCCTTCTCGTGCATCCAGGACGAAGTGTGCGCCAGCCGAGGACATCCCAGCAACGCAGTGAAGGTGCACAACTTGAAGACGAGCCAGGTGACTGTCGCGCTCTTATCACAACTGTCGGCTGCCACCAGCCGCCGACTGTCCCTACGGTTGTGGCATTCCTCTGTTTGAGTGCGAGGTCGTGAGTTCAACTGACCATTTTCGCGACCAGTCTCACTAGGTCTTGATCGGATGTTAATTCTCGGCAAAAGCAAGAATGAGCATGCACGGCTTGCCTTAGAGGCCTACCACATTAAAGACAAGGCAATAATTGCATCAGTGATACACCTTCGTCCCTGCACCCATCAGAATTTGAAATCCTAAGTTTGCTTATGCGATAAGTTGGCAGATGTCAGTAATGTATTCTCTGCGCCTGCGCGGTTGTGTGGCCTAGGTATATATATGCAACGACGACGAAGGAAAAAGACAAGTTGTTAGTCAGCGCCAGTGTGTGTCGTGTCTTTCTTTTTATGCTTCGTCTTAGGTGTTTGGGCTGTAATGTTAAGTTCACTAGGCCATCTCTGCCGCAAAGCCTGCTTGCAGTAGTAGTTGCTGGCGGGCAGCAGAGCAACTGTCGTAAGAAGCATTTTGTGTTTGCACCATGACAAGCCTCCCTGGCGCTCAAGTTCAAAAGGCATAGAGGTGAGAATAAAGAGACTCAAAAGTAGAAGTGGTGTTGAGGAGACACATTCCCTGAGTTCCTCCTAAAATTTGGAAAAGTTCACTCGCATTGTCCCCTCCATTCACCTCAGTGTTGCCTCGCACCCAAGCAAAAGCAGCGATGACTGCTGTCATGGCACCTGTCGGGCCACTGCCCATGCATTATGAGTGTGGAGAAATTGGTCTGTTTGTGGCTACACCAGCTGCTCACAGATGGTAGGATGCAAAAACATTTGTGTATCAAGGTTCGCATGCTCGAAATCCAAATGGATGAAATTAATCCAAAGTCCTCCACTGCGAAATTTTTCACAGCTCAGGTGTTGCTTTGGGAGGGTAGACACTATCAACTTGTAAGCCGATCACCAGGCGGCCCCTTCGTTTTGCGTTCACCAGAAGGCGCTGGAGGTCACAGCCACCACTTGAGCTCATGCGATGGCGAACTCGCTTGTGAATTGGCTAACTTATCCTCAGAACTATCCGAGGTTCTAAGCCTGAGTGAGGTGTGGGTGTGAGTCTGACTTCGAAAAAACTCGGAAGAACATTCATCTGAGCAAAACGCTCTTCCGGGTGTTAGCTTCGAAGTCTCGCAACCTGTTCTAGGGTAGACAGAGCAAAAACATTGCATTACTTGGCCTCCTTGGTTCATGCAGAAGCCACTGATGGAGCCTGTTTAGTGAAATCTGAGAAGCTGACTTTTCTCTAATCTGTCCTGAAAAGGGAAGCTTGCATAACATTTGCACCAAATTTGATGAAAATGGACCTTATAACTGAAATGAGATCATAATATTATATATATATATACACCCACAGGTTTTCGGTGTCAGAAGTTGAAGATTAAATTAAAATTAATTACGAAAACTTGGCATTTCGCATATGTTCGGTCGGTCGGCATTTCTGTAGTTGTCATTTCCAGCCGATCTTTATCCGTTGACACGAATGGCCTGCCGGCTCGAATTGCGATTCTGTGCGAGCGAAAAAGCATACGCCCACTGTCATGTCCACCATTACCTCATGTTCGTGCTAACAAGGCAATGCCGCTGTACCCGTGCAGGTCCTCCTGGACATAACGCTCAACGTTGGAGGCGGCATTTCCTGGCACCACAACTATCCGGTGTTGGCCTTTGGCGGCGACGGCAGAGTGCACCTCCTCCGGGTCATCTCCTGCTAGTGACCTTTCCCTCTTGGTCACAAGGGGGTGCTAGCACAGCTCCCGCCCTTGCCTCCTCTTGTACATAGACTCATGTTCTTGTTCTCCAGTCGATGTCATAAAGCAAAGGTCTACCTTCTCATTGCTGTGTATGTTGTTTGCGAAGCCATGCCTCACTGTGTCTGTGGTCGATCGTGTCTTTATTACCTCTGCCGCGGACACAAAAAGAACTTACATTATGGGCTGTATTTTTGGACAAGTGTATTTGTCCACGAAGTATTGCAATTTAAATTTCTATTCATATTGCACTTCACCAGTGGCTCGAACACCGGCATTATTGCTGCGGTCAGTCTCCATTGTGGCAAATGATAATGAAAGACAAAATTAAATGTTACCAAATACAGGCCTAAGTGTCTGAATGCTTAACTTACCTAATGTCATTATTTGTAGTTGCAGCATGCATAAAGATTTAATGTCATGTGCCATGATGCTGGTATGCCTGAAATTTTGTAAGGTCTTTAACCTGAGTATTTGTCTGCTGTACTCCAAAAATATTTTTACTACTACCATCTAATATCAAAATTTCACATAAAGCGGCGTTGGTAGCCTCGAGCCAGAAGGGATGACACCTCTGGTAAGGAATGTGATGGTGAGAAATTGCTGCAGTGTGTACAGCTTGTACCAGTACAGACTCTTATTCTAATCAAATGATTACGAATACCATATGGTAGTAAAGAAATATATATAGTTTTTCTGTGAGAAAACCATTACCTACAATGTCTGACATCTAATAAGCTATACAGCTGCTCTATTGTACATGTGCTACTACATGATGTGTACTTTTGCTACCAGGGGAAGTTTAATGGATAATGTGATACCTATTTCACTTCGTCCATTTCATGGTGCTCACTCTTTCCTGCATTCTGGAATGTGTATTATAATGCATTTTAAGTACTTTTTTTCGTTCTTTTTTTTTCTTCATCCTTGATTGTCTATTACACCTGGAGTTGTTCAACAAGCCATGCCTGTCACTATTGGCTAGGCTATCCTTTCCTGTTAACATTAAACTTTCTTCTGTGTGGCCACTTGTGGGTGTGGATTTATGTACTACAGGGTTTCCCTTGTGACTTAGTCTTTGAATATGTGTATTTTGTAGATACTGGATAAGTTGCATGGTGCAAATAACATGACGGTGAGTATTGGCCTCGAGCTCCACCACTGGAAAAGCTGGCGCCACCGTCGGCGTGACGTGCTATTAGGGATCACGTGGACATAGCGGCCGCGTCGGCTGCTTCGGGAGCGCCAAAGCGAGCTGAAAACGAGTTTAAATTCCCTCGTACGCTGCGGTCCTCATTTGGTGGCGAAATTCTCCCGCTTCGCGTGTCTCCTTTACAACGCTTGAAAGCACTACAATAGGTAGTGGCTGCCTTTGAGGCTACTGCTCGGTGCCGCAGGGCGCGACGCACGTAACGGAGGCCGGTGTCAGCCTCATTCACACGTAGCCGCAGGACAAGAAGCTGCGTGAAGCTTGGCTCGCGAAACATAAAACCGGCAAACAGTCATCGGCTACAACTCGGGTATGCAGCAAGCACAGACGCGAGGAAGATTTTTGCTACGGCGCCGGGTCTGCGATGTTCGGAGAACGCGCACTGAGACACTCGCCCGAGTCCGCTGCCCGACTATATAATGTCATGACGGTTTGGTCTATGAACTTGTCGATGCTATAGATACTGGCAAGTTCACTGGAGTGGAACGGGAGCGGTAAGAAGCACAGTAAAGAAAAAAGCATGGCATATTGTCATGTTTGTGTTATGAATTAATACACTGGATTACAAAAAAGAAGCAGCCGGAAATCGCACGCTGAGAACACCGATAAACATGCAGTGCGACGCAACTCGAGAAATAATATTGAAACGTCCAAAAATTTAGAAGACAAAAAAAGATTGAATCGTCGCGACGGCACATCACAGTCCCCCGTAGGCAGTGGGCGTAACCAGGCTGATGATGATGATAGCGCCCACGCAACAATGGTTGCTTGTATACTGTCAAATGCTCATATTCTGCGATCTAAAGCTCATGGCACGGTGCGAAAACGCGCACGCGGCGAAAGCGAAACAGTGCGCGGACAAGCATGCAGACGCGCAGTCGGTCGCTGCACTGAGGCTTGATTCTATTACGCTCCATTTAGTTATACAAATACTGTAGGAACATATTTCACATAGTTTGCTCTCAGTGTTTACCTACCTTTCACGCAAGAAGCCGGTTCGGGAGACTTCATCGCGCCGACGTACTGCGCGCAGTGGCGTTCAGTGTACGTATTCGGTAAAGAGATAGCGTCTGTAAACGAGTCTGTGTTTTCAGTTTGCCCAAGATTATTATTTAGACAGTAAAAACTTCTCACGTTTCGAAAGTATACTTACAGAAATGTCCGGGAGAGCTCGCGCGTGGTGTTTTCAGTGAGCGCTGACAGCAAAACCTATCAGGAGCGCGCCACGTGATCCCTCATACTACGCCAGCGAGGCGCTTCCGATAGATGGCGACTCCGTAACTCCTCGCCGCCAATTCAAGAGGGCTAATGCTCTCGTATGATGTAGGACCAGGTTTTTGAGCAGTCTAGCTGGTAAAATAAAAAATGCTAATTATGTATTTGTCCACTTCAGCAATCTAGCTTTGGTACACATAAAAAAAGAACATGCCAGTGATCCTTGTCCTTAGCTACACGAATGTGCACTATATGGGTGAATGCTGTTAATTTTTGTAAATGTGGCATCGATCTAAAAGCATTAAAACTTAAAGCACTGAGCAGTTAAATGTCATTTTCATGTCCATGCAGCAGGGGTATTGAAGCAAGGTCACATTCTCCGCAATTAACTCATTTCACAAAATGGATGCTTTGGCAGTCATTATATAAAACTCCTGGGCATAGTCCTCAGCTGTGTGACGTTTCGAAAAACAACTGTATGAAGCCAGAGGAGTTAACTGGTTTTCTTTTAATTGAAGCAGAAATAATTGTGCATGTTGTTTAAATTGACAAGCTTCGTTTTCTTAATGAAGCAAAGTGTGAACAAAAGAAAAAAAAGACAACATGCAAATGGAAAGCCATGCTGATATCCTGCGCATGACCCGCCGTGGTTGCTCAGTGGCTATGGTGTTGGGCTGCTGAGCACGAGGTCGCGGGATCGAATCCCGGCCACGGCGGCCACATTTCGATGGGGGCGAAATGCGAAAACACCCGTGTGCTTAGATTTAGGTGCACGTTAAAGAACCCCAGGTGGTCCAAATTTCCGGAGTCCTCCACTACGGCGTGCCTCATAATCAGAAAGTGGTTTTGGCACGTAAAACCCCAAATATTATTATTATTATATCCTGCGCATGAGTCGTGCAAAAGTTGTGGGCTCAGCTTCCACTGTTGGCAAGTTGAAGCTTATAGCAAATTTAACCCACATCCTTATCTCTACATCTAAAATTTAAGAAAGACATTTCCTTTGCTTTCCCTGGCTTCACTGGATATGATGACATAAATGGTTATTACTGAAAGTTGATTATTACTGAAAATTGAGCCCCTTTAATTATGCTCCAGGAACAATTCTCTAGTGGTAAGAATTCTTCAGTGATCTTCAGTAGCATTTTAGTTTTAGAGCAGACGTGTTGATTGAGTAGATGTGAGGCAGTATTCGTAACACAGTCGCTTGGCGTTATAGCACGAATTGTTGAGCCACTGCTCGTTTCGAACATTATTATAGGTCTGTAAGTGATCTGTAAGTGATTGGTCTGTAAGTAAATTGTGATGTTGAAGGACCTCACGCATGATCCCACGTGAACCTCTTGATTTCCTAGTGCAGCCTTGAACGCTAGCATATTTCACATGGATATGTTGGAGAAACTGGTGCTGGGCTGAGGATTCTCGGTAAACTTAAATATCTGAAACACTTCACTAATGACCTGCCTTTTTGCAGCCTTTGGAGATGTGTTCCTATTAAAGTAACCTACCTTGTAAGGCTGCTTATGAGTAAATTATTAGCTATTGCTTATAGCTACTTGGCCTGCTATAGGTGAGCATTAGGCAGTCTGCATTTGCATTAGACCACTGGAAACATTGTGAAGCAGCACCGGTGGCAATACAGGCGAAATCCGCGATAACGAAATCCCGCGACTACAAAATTCGCTCGGCAGCGAAATATTTTCGTAACCCCATCGAAAGCCCACAAGTTTCAGTGCATTTCGTACCTCTGTATTTTCAATGCAGAGGTAGTTTCAATGCATTTCGTACCTTGTAGTACGCTGTACTACAATCCCGCGTCAACGAAATTTGCTGGAACCCCACATATTACCTACTCTCGCGAGGCTAGCCGCTCCAAAATGGGCTCAAATGCGATTGCTTTGCAGTGCTCTGCTTTGCTGCATTGCTTTGCTCTGCCTCCGGTGCCGAGCTACACAAAATCATGCAAAAGGGATCGTATCTCGGAAAGCAATAGACCGAGAATAATGCTCCACAGCAGCACTGCCACTTCTGATAGTACTTTGTACTATCGGCAATGCTGTTCAATGGAGAGTTTTAGGCTAAAGGCCCCCAACATTTGGGGCCCAAAGAAACAGCGTCGAAGCCAGTGCGCGAGACATAAACTGCGCTTGGGTTTTGTATTGGGCACGTTATTTCACTGGTTTAGCGGGAGCCCCAAACACATGACCCGAAAGCTTTGCGTCAACAAACATGGCGGCATCCATAGGAGCGACGGTCCTAACCAACGTTGGTTCTGGCCTAGCACCAAATTTACCGGGTTCGATTCGCGGTAACGCGGGAAGTTCGCAGGCCAGGAGAAGTGATTGCGCTTTCTGTCACCTAGCGTGTGTTATGAATATTGATTCATTAGACGCCGTTGATTCCGAATTCGATGGTCGATTTCATGGCTCGTAGGTCCAACATGGCTAAACTTGACTGGTGAAGGGAAGGCATGTAAAGTTGGTTAGTCAAAACTAAGCGCAACTAATTGCTTGCTGATCATAGAATGACCTCAATATTTTAATTGAATGCGGAAACACAAATGTCATAAGTACTAATCATAAAATATATATATATAAATATATATATATATTTTTATATATAAACATATAAAAATGTATATAAATTAATTTATAATAGCTTTTCATTGATGCTGTAGTGGCGCTGCAAGCGCAAGACGCTATCCGCAAACACAAAGCCTCTTAACTCTTCGCTCCTGCGTACCCCAACACCAACACCCGCAAAGCTCTTTGGGGTCTCTATTCTAAAACTCTCTAATATCCTCACAAGCTTTCCAAAGTAGGCTAACGGAATTTCAACAGTAAAGTTTCGTTCTACAACGCATTACCTATATGTGCTGTTTGATTTCACAATAACGAAATTCTCGCGAAAGCGAATTCTATCGCATTCCCTGCCGATGTCGTTATTGCTAGGTTCCAGCTACATATTGTAACATACATTGAAGATGGAGGCTGGCAAAATAGGCGCTGTCTCTTTAATGGTGGGCCAAAAAAACGTAGATGCAGCCAACACGCTTCATCGTCTTTCATGCCGTCGACCTTTGCGTGTGCCTTCCTGCTGTGCGAGAGCATCATTCTTTCAGTATTGTTGCACTGAGTCTAACCAGAGCTTTAACCAGAGTTATTGTGCTCATAACCATCAATAACGGCGTGAAGTACCAAAACGGGAGACGTCTATCCCCCCTGACGTAGCACCTTCACCAAGAAGTGTGCTGCTGAAAGAATTGCGTTCAGTCGCAAGTTGACGAGTGATAAATCAGAAACATGCGCCATGGGATAGGCACGCATGTTAAGCACACGTTTATTTCCGTGCATGAGAAGTAATTTCCTAAAAAGAAAAAAACGGCAGAAAGAAAAAGAGCAAGCGAAAAAAATTATCGTTAAAGGTCAGTTGGTTGCGCACCTCTTTTCAGTACGTTTTCTGTCGTTAGTGAAGGCCACAGTCAAAAAGGAGAATGGTGCTATGCTTAGGGCAGATCTAGCCTTGCACAGGCGTACCGTCAATAGCTCCACCCGAAACATGCATGGTGATAGTTCGTCATCGCAGTCGAATCGCATGATAGATTAATTGTAGAAGCTCTACTGATGAGATTGTACTCATGAATGCTGTGTGTCGGCACGCCTCTGGTTTTTCTGAGCTGAAGTTGCCGACCTTGTGTCGGGCACAACTCGCTTTTGTATACCTAGATGTATACAGCCTCTCATGTGCAGGCATGCATGATGACCCCGCTGGCAGCTGTCGTCTGCTTATCCTTCCCTTTCCATCCATTTCCATAACGCACCTTGCATAGGCCCAGTGCCGTCCGCCTTGTCATAAAGAGATTCAAGGTCTTTCACTTCAGCGAAGGTTTCACTTTACTCAGTAACAGTTAGCTGTGGCACCGTCGGCTCACCCAACTGCATGACGTACTACGCGCGATTGACGTGCAGCCATCACCCATCATTCGTCGAGGCCGGGCCAATTCAGAGTTGCGCAGTTGTCGTCATTACCTTGCGATCAGATGACCGTAAGAGTAATGTAACAGTCTGCGATTAAATTTGTAACGATGCCTTTTTCGATTCATTTTCTTTTCGCGCTTAGTCAGTGGTCAGAGCGACGCTTCGCCCGCGTTATCAACGGCATCGGTAGGCCGTGAACGGTGGATGATGAGTGGGGCACATAAAATCCAGCGCAATACAGGCATTGCTACAAAATCGCGGCCCATAAATTCATTACTTGCTTCTAATGTTCTCGTCCGCAATGTACGTCCCAGACTCTTCACTCACTTCATGCGCCGACCAGATATACTGGCGTTGGCGTTGTTTTGAGAACGAGAGCTTTACAACTAAAGCTTCTGTAGTAACGGGATAATGGCAAGCGCCGACGAGCACGGTGAAACAAACTATCTTTTCTGTGCAGCAGTCGATAGTCCCAGGGATCCATCTTTCCCCATCAACCCTCTGGACCCGATCCATCTCGCCATCGGAAAAGCGAGCAGCAGCTGACAACAGTCCATGCACTGGTTTCGGTGCCTTTAATGGCCTTTATGCGTACCAACTGTACCAACAACGAAGCGAATTGTGCTTTACGGAATAGTGCGGACAAATAAATGCAATTTTGATGTGAAAGTTGAGTGAAAACTTCGTAGATGTAGGCGCTGTATGTCGTTTAAGCCGTTCGAAACGCAGTTGTGCGCGTTAATGAAGGCTTATGGATTACCAGGCAGTCAAATTTCGCGCACTCATGCCTCCCCTACACCCTTAAGATTTGCCACAGGCTTAAATTTAGCTTATATCAGTCGAACTTGCGTCGGCTCGTTGGTCTAGGGGTATGATTCTCGCTTAGGGTGCGAGAGGTCCCGGGTTCAAATCCCGGACGAGCCCGTTTTTTTTTTTTCTTCTTCTTAACGTAACTTTATTACTTTTAATAATGGATGATGCATCTGAAGTCACGAATCAATGAAAATGCGATATTTGCAACTGCTTGTGGGTTCGGTTATCGACGCCCCAGCTATCGAAACCAAGCGCGCGACACAACGAATAACTACTTTCAGGTTGCAGTCGGTAGTAATTAAGTTAAATGATGCAGTAGGGGTGGCTGACAAGGTACTACCAATTAGACGTGTATCATATATCGGAAACGTTAGGCAGCAGACTGAACAGCGCACGGTCGCAACATTGCAAGCAATTCCACGCACTGTTTAAAACGAACAGTTGTGGTCCCGCGCTTGCATGAAAGCTGTGGCCGCAGTTTACTCCCTAACCTAGGTACTTTTCGTGCGGTATGTGGAGGTTTTGAATTGTAGGTGCGAGCTTGCCGAATACGCTTTCTGCGGACAGTATTGGCGGCGAGGAGTTACGGAGTCGCCATCTATCGGAAGCGCCTCGCTGGCGTAGTATGAGGGATCACGTGGCGCGTTCCTCATAGGTTTTGCTGTCAGCGGTCACTGAAAACACCACGCGCGAGCTTTCCCGGACATTTCTGTAAGTACTTTCGAAACGAGAGAAGTTTCTTACTGTCTAAATAATAATCTTGGGCAAACTGAAAGCACACAATCGTTTACAGACGCTATCTCTTTACCGAATACGTACAGTGAACGCCACTGCGCGCGGTCGCCGCGATGGAGTCTCCCGAACCGGCTTCTTGCGTGAAAGGTAGGTAAACGCTGAGAGAAAACTATGCGAAATATGTTCTTATAGTGTTTGTATAACTAAATGGAGTGTAATAGAACGGAGCCTCAATCCAGCGATCGCGCAGATTCGCAGCGACCGATTGCGCGTCTGCATGCTTGTCCGCGCACAGTTTCGCTTTCTCCGCGCGCGCGTTTTCGCACCGTGCCATGAGCTTTAGGCCGCAGAATAGGAGCATTTGACAGTATACAAGCAACCATTGTTGCGTGGGCGCTATCAGAGCTGTTCAAAAATAATTTCATTGTAGAGACTTCGACGCCTACGGGGACTGTGATGTGCCGTCGCGACGATTCAATCTTTTTTTTCTTTTAAATTCTTTGACCTTTAAATACTATTTCTCGAGTTGCGTCGCACTGCATGTTTATCGGTGCTCTCAGCGTGCAATTTCCCTCTGCTCCTTTTTTGTAATCCAGTGCATTAATTCATAACACAAACATGACCATATGCCATGCTTTTTTTTTTAAATGTGCTTCTTACCGCTGCCTTTCGACTCTACTGAACTTGCCAGTATCTATAGCATCGACAAGTTCATACACCAAACCGTCATGACATTAGTCGGGCAGCGGACTCGGGCGAGCGTCTCAGTTCGCGTTTTCAGAACATCGCAGACCGGGCGCCGTAGCAGAAATCTTCCTCGCGTCTGTGCTTGCTGCATACCCGAGTTGCAGCCGATAACTGTTTGCCGGTTTTATGTTTCCCGAGCCAAGCTTCACGCAGCTTCTTGTCCTGCGGCTACGTGTGAATAAGGCTGACACCGTCCTCCGTTACGTGCGTCCGGCACTGCGGCACCGAGCAGTAGCCTACCATGTTGCGCGCCTTCAAAGGCAGCCACTACCTATTGTAATGCTTTCAAGCGTTGTAAAGGAGACACTCGAAGCGGGAAAATTTCGCCACTAAATGAGGACCGCAGCATTCGAGGGAATTTAAACTCGTTTTCAGCTCCCTTTGGCGCGCCCGATGCAGCCGACGCGGCCGCTATGTCCACGTGATCCCTCCTAGCACGTCACGCCGACGGTGGCGCCAACTTTTCCAGTGGTGGAGCTCGAGGCCAATACGCGCCGCCGCTATATGACAGCACGCACTAGCTTCATTTCTATATATATGTATATACATATATTTGTAGTGTGCGCAATACGAATCAGAGTAACAAGAGCGGATATGCGAAATGCGTATATCTGCGATATGATAGTCGCCCCCTATATGGACAGTCGCAAGTTCAAAATATCCAGTAGTTTCCGCTCTGTCGCAAGAGAATTCATTGTATTGGAAATTTCGTTGTCCCGATGCTGAAGGGCCGCACTTCAAAAGTTTCGAAGCCCGAGATGTCAGCAAATTCGGTCAAGGTTAGCCCTGGCATGTCGGCTCGTTGGTCTAGGGGTATGATTCTCGCTTCGGGTGCGAGAGGTCCCGGGTTCAAATCCCGGACGAGCCCTGTTTTTAATCCGCGGGGGAATTTTTTTTTTTTCCTTTCACAAGAGGTGTTTCTCGAGAGCAGCCCACTGCAGCTACTTCCATCGAACCACTGGACACCGCACGTGCAAGCAAAAGCTTGGTGAGCAGAGTAATCTTCAAAATTTGTTACATATTGCATGCAGTACAGCATTGTTGTCTATAGACAATTTGTGTATACAGCTGTTGTTGTTTTTTTTTTACTTCTTGCATGCATTCGACACCCTCAACAGTGCTCTCTTGTTGGGCAAAGTGCATGCCTAGGGCATGTGTACGCCTGCTCAAATGGCTGGCCAACTTTCTGACCGGGTACTCCAGTGTGTTGTATACTGTGGTGTTTACTCTACACCAACCTACAGCTGTTATTATGAGTGCCTCAGAGGTAAGTCTTGGGACTAACACTCTTCTTGATCTATATGTCAATGACATGCCCCACAACAGTCATTTCCTTCTTGTGCAGTGTATATACGTGGATGATACGCAGTGGCGTAGCTAGGTCGTCTGGCACCCGGGGCCCTTAGCTCTTAATCACTCATTTCGCAACTGCTTCAGTTCTACTCATTCACTGCCTCCTCTTCCCCTTCCTCTCTACCACTGTATCTAGCTAAGTGATGCTGCAATTTCTGCAGTGGTTTTATGGGGATTACAGATAATTACAGCTGTTAAGAGGCTATATAATGTGGTGATCGACGCTCAGGGAGCTCCAGAGGGCATTGTGCATATTGGACGCGGCGCGAAAGTCCAAATGAATTTCTTGTGTCTCCTTTCCCCTCTGTCATGCTCCTTCCATGTATATACGTGCTCTGAACCACCCCAACGCGGGCCAACTTTCGAGAGAAAAAATTTTGCTTTAAAAGAAAGCTGACTTTTGCATGGCAAAATATATCAATGCCGGGGGGTGCTGGGTCAGGGAAGCAAAGAATCCACCACAGCAAACAGATGGCAGGGCAGGTAGGGGAACGGCCTCAAAGTCCTTGCAGAAACAGAAATATAGGAATGTTTGCGACAGCCAATACAAGAAACCAGTGAATGTTGAAGAGCGTGACAGTGGCAAACGGAAAACAATGTTAAGAAGGGGACTGGAGTGATGGATACGGGGAAGGGGGGACAGGCACAAAAGGTGTCAAGAATGAAGTTGGCAGATAATTATGGACATAGGGAGAGCGTCTTGTCACGACCCAATCGCTCAACACCAGACGGCTGTGGCCAGTCGCCTAGCTGAGGCTCACCTACCACGTGGTAACACGTGCTGCTTGCAGCGAAGAACCCATCCCAACTAAACGTCTCGGCAATTTTCAGAATAGATGGGTGTCAGGAGACACGGTGCTTTCAGATCTCTCAGAGCTACTGGCCCTCATTTCACTGCGAACAATGGACGCCGTAATTTTCACAAAGGCTTCTAAACAGGAACCAGCCCTGCTTCGGACTGTGTGCCTCATCAGTTCCCGAGTGTGATCAAATAACAATATGCTTCGCGTGATGACTACAATACCATGATGGCAACTTACTTCCAAACATCTCTTCAAACAAGTCGGACAGCAGGTCATCAGAAGTGAGTGAAACTTGCATCATATACTATTGAAGTTCCAGCAAAAAGCTTCGTTCCTTTATTTTCAAATCTAGAATGCCCACAGTGCCGAAAGCACGATTGAGTGACAGGAAACTTGCAAAATAGTGCCCGCCCTGTCCCATACGTAGCCGTGGCCATACCACTCACTAGAAGGTCTGGCTGGAAGGGAGCGGTGACCTCCACTGTTACCTAGGCTGTAACAAGTCTGGCCTGCAAACGAGAAGACGCATGATAGTGCGCTGTTTTGTTATAGCACTGTTCGTTTTTGCAAGTCATGTACCAGCTAGGACATCAACATGCCATTATATAAATCCATCGATTCATAAACGAAAGTTCATATTTTTTAAATATCATCATTTTTTTTAAAGATAGCATAATTTGATGCAAAGTAGCTGCAAAATGTGGATGTCCAGGGCGTTTGTCTTTGCATGGTGTACAACCCACCTCCCCATATATATATATATATATATATAGAGAGAGAGAGAGAGAGAGAGAGGTAGTTGTCAGGGGAGCCCCCCAACGGAATAATCAATTTTTGGCTACGCAAAGACGGATGAAACGCCACAGCTCCTCTGTCAGCCCAGCCACAGTGCCCGAAATCCTCTCCCTTCCCCTGAGTATACGAGCACCTCTCCAATCCGCCACTGAAGGATCGAAACATGTGTGTTCCAAGTAAAATCACCACTTTTGCTCGTCAAATGGCCTGTGAAGGCCTTCGATGCCATGACGACTCGCAGGATGAACTTCCCTAATTTCAGAGTCTGTGTTGTCTCCCCTTGTCCATATTGGTCATCAAGTGCTGACATTCCCAGGATGCATAATGCATGTACAATGCATTTATTCAATGTAGAATGTGTGCCCACCAATTTGTCTTCACTCCTTACTAGCTGCCATATATGCAGAAAGGGTTGAGTGTGGGCAGTCCTGTTTCGTCCAACAAACGCACCAACCCACTCTTGCAGGGTTGTTGCTGGGTTCACCTTTTAAAGACCGCCACAGTCTTGATGGTGGCAAAGTAGTAAATGTGTAGTTCAAATTCCCAGTCACTTCTGTCAAGATCAGAATCCTTTCAACCCATAGGGCGTAGATTGCAGCCGCTCCAGAGGCCTGGGGAACATTATGTGCGCTTAATGTGACACTTGCGAGACACTGGACCGCGAGTTGTACTGTGTGCATGTGTTATGCACGCATAATGTAATGGCAAGAGGTATGTATACTATACTAGTAGAATGAAACGTGACAAAAATGCTAATATACAACACTTTGTATGTGCATTTATTCGAGAGTGCCAGTCATGCCACTATGAATCTGGTCACTAAAGGTCATGTGGCATGTGATCTAAGAGCATGAGCGAAAATTATGCCAACGTCATACGAACTGGAGAAGGTGGATACAGATGTATGCGCATTAGTTAGGCTTAAATTGATGTGTTCCATTCCGTGAGTTGATAGTACCTCAGGCTGACTTCTCTGCCAATTCTTAACTAAACATTACTCTCTCTCCAGACAGCACACACTCACAAGAACAGTAAGACATCAAAATGCGCCGGTGAAGAAATGCTGGGCATGTTGCTGAAGCTGCAGTAGAATCCTGATCCTGCAATTTTCTAGAGACCTAGGAAAACACTTGTATCATCTCAGATTCGTATGATCTGTAACAAGACGCAATTACAACACCAGAGTATAGCCAAGACAGTCATAGTTATTCATGATTACTACATTTGTCTGAGATAGTCCTTTAGGCTATCTGACCTTTATTTCTCCAATGTGGTTGAAGAGTCCCTTCTTGAATGTGGAAAATACCATGCTCGTTTCATCACCTACATTCAAGTGTTCATAGCATGCTGCAAAATGCTAAGGGCATTTAGTGTCCGTCGTCAATGGTGGCTGTTCGTTGCATTTGGCAGTGTTTTTATTTGTCGCTGTATGGTTCCCACCTCAGAAATTTGTATCATTCACCATGGCTACGGAGGGTGTTACAGATCATCCCAAAATAGAATAAACTGTACCTGGTTCCTTCTGGTCAGGACTCTTCAAAATTATGCACGGCCCTGATCAGCCGCTCTCGGCACTGTGGGAAATGGAGTGCTGTTAAGGGTCAACTGATAGATCACTGGATTTTGCCACAGATATCGAAGCCATATTTCTCGAAACTGGTGGTAAGCACAGGGTTTTCGCTAAACAGATTCATTGCTGGTAGGCTTCAGTTGTGCAATTGGGACACGCAATGTAAAAGATCATTATAAAGTAAAGTTGTGAAATTTAATTATTAGCTAACATCACTCTAGAATTTGTCTTGCGAGTAGCATCTGCCTATTCAAGTAATCTAGCTGACGTGGCACAATTGCACTACTACCACAGGAGATCGTTAAAAAAGTTGACAGTCACCTTAGCATATGTTAAAGAGGATGACGATGAAAGCCGGCATGCTCACGAGACAATCACTAACTTGACATTTTCATACGAATGCATTACTTCCTATTACTTCTTTTCTCCCACCAAAGGTTGTGGGATCGAGTGCCTTAATTAACTTAGCCCTAAATACAAAGGTCAAGGGTACAACTCCTGCCAAAGGTCGTGGGTTCAAGTGCCTTAACTATATCGTAATTAACTTCACCTTAATTAACACCAAAGGTCGAGGGTTCGACTCTCGAACTTCATAATTTTGAATGGAATCCAACTTGAAGACATAGCCACTTTGGTTCCCTTGAATTTTGGGGCCATAACGCTGGACATCGGATTTTCTGACCCATGAGCCATCTAAAGCTTTAGGCTGAATAATTATTTCGACTACATTGTCGAAACTACATTGCCGCTACACATTGTCGTCTGTACTGTCCATCACACTGACGACTCTGCAATCAGAGCAGACAAGGGGGTGTGGACCCACGTCTATAGAAACTACTTGGTCACTTCACCCTGTGATGCATCCAGGTCTCCGGAGTGCTGAAGACATGCGACACGACTCTGTTGCCACTAAATCAGCATGTAAAATAACTAGAGGTGTTCAAGTAGCAAAATTTGCTAATTGAATTGGATACAGATATTGGAGAAACATAGCCTTTGAGTACAGAATTTCCTTTTTATTTTAGAACAAAGTAAAATACCAGAAAGGTTGTATGCTGTCCGTTTGGTAAAAAAGGGGCTTACAGTATTCAATACGTCTAATGCTGTTCTCAACTGGGTGTCCAGTCTGCCAAGGAGCTTGTAAATGAGGAACAACTGAAAAGTGATATCTGGTGCACTATGACAGCGACAGTAATTAGGGAAAGGAACAGCCTGTCACCAGAGGCACATTGTGTGTGGTTGGTGGAGGAGCCGAGTCTATGGCTTCAGAACTGCATATTGCTTTTAAAGCAATGCGAAAATAGTGAAAACTGGCTTTACCATATACTAATAAATAGCTTTCTCTAAATCCAAACAAATTTATGGACTCTCTAACGGCAAGGTACCCCCTACTGAATGACTGGAAATAACGGAGCAGAATTTTACTAGCATGCATGCTTGCTCAGAAAATGGTGCCAACGCTCGGCAACTGCAATTCCCTTGCAGGAGAATTGTTTGCAACAGTCACCACTCGCATTTGTCATCCTCCTTAAAGACTTCATAAGTGCAGTGGTCTCTTACAGACCGAGTGATCAAGTACTCAACAGTTGTAAATATTGATTTGTTGATCGAATACGAATCAAACAGCAAAGACTATTGAATTCATATGTGAAATTTTCTATATTCATACACCCAAAAAGAAAAAAAAAGAACTTACCATTTGAATGAGCTTTCGTAGTAGCTCACTGTCATCCTATGTTAAAACTCGTGTAGCCTTGCGCAGCCATCTTCCAATGACAATGGGGATGATGCCTATATTGACAGAAGACTGCTGCCAAAGCCACAAGTGTGGCTTCAGTTTCATGTGGAATTTGTAATGAGCAGGCACCTTTCAGAACAATAGTCTTGAAAAAAAGGCGCACATTAATGTTAACGGTTAAAGTGTAAATTTTCTTTTCCAGTATGAGCTCCCACTCTTGCATGAAGATCTAGTGGGAGCAGGCCGAAAACTGGTGTTCTGGGTGGGAGGCATGTCTTCGAGCCATTCAGTGTCTCTTAGTGCCACGAAAACAGAGGCTGCAGTCATGGCAGTCATGGTATGGGTCACCAATGCATTCAGCCTTGCGTGATGACCAGTCAAGATTGAATTACTGTACCTGGCGAGGGTCAATTTCGGAATCGTAATGAAAGTGTTGGGCCACAGAAATGTAGAGTGCAGGGCGGGACCTTCAGGTTGGAAAATCGAATTTGCTGGAGTCGGACTAACCATAGTCTAGTATAACTGAAAATCACTGGCTGACACCTCTGTCCTGCGTGTGAGCATAAAAGGTGACAATGATGATCGTAATAATGATGTATTACCATGGGCATGCCCATGCCACCCCTAGCATGTTTTTCACTGTTTAGATTTCGTGTGCCATTTGGAAGCCTATCGGTGCATCCTGAACGCTACCTACTCATAGGCCCTGATGACCACATGTGGCTAGTGGTTCTAAAATAAGCAACTAAAGATTCACACATATTTCAACAAAAAACATGTATTCTAAAACCGGCTATAGTACAAGTGCACCAGTCAGTGCCGCAACGACGAGGATAAAGTCGTCAGTCAGAGGCCAAACCAGTTGGGCAGGCCCTCCCTATGTGGGTCCTTGCGGATGTACACCTTCTGCATCTTTTCAGCCTCTGCCGCCTGCTTTTTGAGGGCCTTCTCCTTTTCGACGCTTGCTACCTTGCTGAAGAGGTCTGGGTAGGTGAACGTCTCTCCCTGGGGCTATGCAGTGGGCAAAGAAGAGTTACGGGGATTACTCGCACCAAAATTTAAGCACTGCTTTCGGTACGATATTGTCACACGCACGTTGCTTCACTTTTCTAATTTGACTGTAAAGTGTCCAACCCTCTGCTGGGTGAACTTGAGTCTAAAAATACGAACAGCAGTCGAATTGCAACTATAGCAACGAGCACCACTCAGTTGTTGAAAGTGAACTGATCGGTCAAGTACATAAGCTATTTATACGAGGGTGAATCAGAAAGTCATTGCCCCTATATCTTTTTTTTGCCAAATTATGGCTGTAATTGCGAAGTCAACATATCCACTCCCACCGGTGAACCTATCTTTGAATGGCCCGACCTTATCTGCAGGCAGCTCCATGGCATGGCGCGGCTGTCAGTTGTTGAAGATGGCGGTTGTGCTTCATATTCTTGTATTGCTTTAGCGCAACTCAGTTTGAGCATGAAGGGACAGGTGACGGGTGACGGGTCCCTGTCCCTTCATACTCAAACTGAGTTGCACTAAAGCAAGACAAGAATATGCTGCAACTCGCCCATTCGACAATACTTGTGCTTCACATGCCCATGGCGTCTGAGCAACGAAGTGTGACTCGTTTTCTATGGAGCAAGGGTGCAAATGCCCATCGAAATCTTCAGGGAAATGCAGCCCACGTATGGGGAAAGGTGTCTCATTCTAAAAGGCGTGAGGTGCTGTTGCGAGTTCGCAAAAGACTGTGAAGACTTGCATGACAATGAGTGTTCAGGGAGGCTGCATACATTGCTGAGTGACGAGAGCATTTCTCAAATTTAGTGCTGCGATGGGACAAATGTCTGAACCGGTGTGGCGACTATGTGGAGAAATAGTGTAAGGTATGGAGAATAGCACGTACATGTGTAATTATATGTATGTACATTATTTTGGCTAATAAAATATAGGGGCAAAAACTTTCCGATTTGCCGTCATACATGTCTACCACTGCACATTCCAGAGTAATAGCTGGAGCGCATGTAAATTCAATAACGTACAACGCTATTCATGTTGCATGCTCTATTAGACAGGACTCTTCAGCTATAGAACACGCAACAGGAAGCTTTAGCTTGGGCTCAACTCTGATGCCGCCTATTCAAATACATGTAAAATGCAGAAATGCTTTTCTGAGATAACCGTTGGGCCGATTTTGATGAAATCTGTTGCAATTGAATAATAAAATGACATCATTGAAACTGTTGGAAGTAAAATTTTGATTTAAGGCCTGGATTGCCTTAAAGAAATTTCCAAAATCTTGTAATTTTGAAAAAAAAAAATAGAAGCACAACATTTACAACTTTATAGCTCTGCACCAAGAACAGATATCGCTGTTCTGTAAACTGCCCCTGTTAGTGTATCCAAAGCAGAGAAATTTGATAATCAGTTTACATCTTACAAGAATTTGTTAGATTGTTTACAAGGGTATCGCATAAGTCTTGCCACATACTGGTGGTGTACTTGAGAGCCATGTATAATACGCCAATTTTGACCGCTTTAGATGTACTATTAGATGCGATTTACAGAATCGCAATGTCGCTTTTCATTGTTGAGTGAGAGAGTTGTAAACTTGATGGCCTTGTTTACTGAAAATTTGCAATTTTCAACAGCTTCTATTAAAACATAGCCGACCTAAACTCAAGAATATGCTACAGTCGCTAGGTTTCAACTTTTTCTTTTAAATGCAACAAAACTCATCAAATTTGGTCCAGTGGTTGCCAGGAAAGACGATTTCTCCTCTCCAATCTTCTTAGATAGGAGCTCTCAAGCTAGAGCATCATGTTAAAGAAATTTTGAATACAGTAAGTACTTCTTGTACAACATGATAACTTGATAACAGTGGTAATGCGATTAAAAATGACCGCCCAGCAGATATAAAAAATATTACACATGACCAAGTCGAATGCCTCTACAACCAAGCGACCTGCATAACAAAGGAATTTGCATGTCCCAGCTGAATTCGTATCTTCCATACGTACTTTAAATGCCTCTACGGTAACAACCACTGTGTACAATGACTTTAGACTTCCCTAATGGTTGCTTTTAGGGCTGATTCACACCGGCGACTCCGGAAGGTTGTGTGACCATTTGCGACTGGCGACCAAAAAGCGAATGAAGGCGACCAATGCTCACGACAGCAAGTGCGACCAGCCAGTCGCCACCTGCTCACAACTGCATCGCCACGTGGAATAAGTATCAGCGCATACATAAGTCCTGTTGCCACACACCTGATTGGTTCATCACTCTCGCAACTGTGGTCGCACAACTGAAAAATCGAGCAGCAAACGACTGAGCCGAAATGGTCGCTTTGCGACCGACTTGGTTGACACGACCGCTGTCAGTCGCCGGTGTGAACGAGCCTTTACAATGAACACACACAGCATCACTGCAGTTGTACTTTGCAGCCACCACTGCACTACGGTGGTCATAGGGAGCGCCGGTTGACATCCCAACCAAGACACAAAGTGTGACGTGAATCTCAATTCCATGAGGTCGGCTGCAGACGTGCGTTCGATCAGACAAAATGTACAGACACAAAGTAAGCAGCTTCTTTCACAAAGCATCTCTTGAACTCAGGTTAACGCTTCTCATTCACCGAGCATGCTTATCCTGCTCCATCGAGAGCTGTACGGCGGGCAATATTTAAAACAGGGTGGCCTGTACAACGAAGGATTTTGAAGGTCCTATGCACTTTATTATAAAGGTGTCTGACCGTAACCATCATTTCCCGTGGGACACTGTGCAAGATTCCTGATTTTTTCAAACTGTGCTCCAGTCAACAGTGAAAAGTTCAGTGTCACTTTGAGGGAGAGCACTTCGCTTCACTGACTGCTATTCTAGAATAGAAATGAGGTGTCATTTGTAAATTCGTGGCAGTGACACTTGGCTGCAACAGAGAGTACAAGAAATCATAACCATCGAACCTCAATATACAGTCACGCTATCAGTGAAAAACTTTAAGTCACAAATTTCATTAAGTCGAGGTTTCTGTTTAAGTGGTAAGAAATAATTTCATAGGCTTCTAAACCGTGCTGGTGAATAACTTCTTGTCAGTAAGTTATTATGAACAAAATTTCACGCATGAAAAAAAGGAATCTCTACCAATAATTAAGGAACAAGAAGCATTGATGCAGTTCATTTCATTTTATTCAGACATCCTGATGTGGTTTCATGAGGTTCAGATCACACCAACAGCAAACGTCCTGCGTCAACCACATCTAGTGCTAGCGGCTGCCATCACATGACACCGTGTGTACATGTGTATTATAAGCTACACGGCCTGTTAACGCTAGCCTGCCATTTCGTTTGTTTACAGTAGTGTGGTTAGTCATGAGGGCAACATCACCACAATGTTCTCACAATATCTCTTTGTAGTAATGATTTGGTGTGATAACACCGAGACAACGTGCATTCCTTTTTTTCCTGCAGGAGCTGCTGAGGAGCTTTATTTTCAGATTGCTTATTCCTCCTCCAACTACTAGGGAAAATTGGGAAACCCAATTGGGAAACCCAAATGTAGCACAAAACTACAAAGGAAACCCCATTCGGATTTCTCAGAAAGAAAGCTTCGCAGTTGAGGAATAATTGTCACCGTCCAGGATTTGAACCCAGGACCAATGCCTATCCAGAGAAGTCACTAGTCACTCTACCATCTGAGCTAACCAGGAAGCTAGCAGATCACAGCGTGAGGGTGACCGCACCGGAAAGCTGTTGGTCCCTGGTTCGAATTCCGGACAGGACGATTTTTCCTCAACTGCGCAGCTTTCTTTCTGAGAAATCTGAATGGGTTTCCTTTGTAATTTTGTGCTGCATTTGCGTGGCTGACATTTTCCCCTTTCACGACACTTCCTCCACCTTGCGGTATTTGGCATAAATTATTTGTACTATTCCTCCAACTAGCTGCCACACTTACAAACAACTTTCTGCGGCAACAAAGAGGTAGCTACAGGGGCAGAGCTTGTGCACAAGTGTTACTAGCAGATACTGAATTAGCGTAGCTGCTGCTACTTGCGATAATACGTATTTGCCGAAATGCAAAAAAGCAAAGCGAAAGGAAAAGTATATATATTTCATATCTTATTTTGACACAAGAGCTGCAGTAAGTTCAGTATATTTGTTCTCTAAGCCCATTCATTACAGGCTAATATTGCAAGGAAATGTCTCGCGTTTGATTTTTGTCCTAATAATTAATTATATCTGGGTTCATTGTACTGTCACGCATACTTGCTTATCTTTTTCCAGCCACTGTTGTTTCCTGGCTAACAAATGCTGCTAAGTCATCATAATGCGTGAGGTGCACCTTCCTGTATCAAAACGTTCTGTAATGTTGCCGCCAATTCTATTGTAAAAGAATCTTTGTCTAATCAGATCGCATGCACGAACTGAATCATGGTGCACTAGGGAACACCAGCGATTGTGGTATGATGAGTCGTGCATAAATAATAAACACGTTTGACTCGTAGATAAAATTTTGACCACTGTGCCCACCACTAGTGTGGTGGGCACTGTGCCCACCAGTGGTGGGCACTAGTGGTGGGCACTAGTGGTGGGCAACCACTGTGCCCACCACTAGTGCTGTGCTTTGAGTGTCACTTGTTTTTCTGGACACAAGTTTGCCCTATAAAGCATTAAATTTGTGACAAACAGTTTTGCTGCTGCACAGTCGCTAAAATGTGATAACATCAGCGTTCCACTGTAATGACAGTACTTCGCTAGGCCATTTCACAACGCACACCATAATCAACAGAGAATACATTTTCGCATGCCATACATGTGATAGCAGCCAATTCTTCATTTCTTACACCTTCATGTGGCAGATGATTTGACAAAGGCTCTGAACATTACATGACCTTTAAAAAGCTCTATTCGTCGGATAGCTTCACCCAACTGTTGTCATATCAACAAGAATGAAACAAGATAAGTTAACTGCGTTCCGGCACTTGCCGACTTATGTTCAAACAAACATATGTTTGTTTGGCTGCTCCTGTGCCCTTCCTGGCACTACACGTCCACTGCTGAACTCACAAACAGAAACTGCGCAAAACTCACCAATGTCACGAATGCAACCCGAAAGTCGTCTTCCTTGACTAGGTACGACTTCCCCTCCGCCTTTCTTATTTTGCCTGGAAAAGAAAAGAAAAACGACACATGGGCAGCTGCCAGCATTAAATTTTGAATGGTACTACACCCGAGGACACTGAAATTTGGCGAAAAGTAATAAAAATTGTATTATTGATGATTTTCTAACAAGAAAGAAAAAAAGTCAGGTAGACTGTTTTACAAGGACGCTGAAAAAAAAAATGGTATATTCATGAATTCAGGTACATCATCCACAAGAAGGTACATTATCCACACCGTCGGAACGCTGCACTATACCAGTTATCTCAGAGGCTATGCTCTGCTGGGAATAGCTGCCTTCAGCAAGTCAGTGGGCTACACAGAAAGCAGTAACACCACCAAGTCCTGCTGCAGAAAAATTGAATAAACTGGCCAAACTTAATTTTTTTTTATGTTCAGATGCAATGTAACGATTCTTTTACTGTAACCAGTTGAATAATATTTAGAACTGCAGACAGTGCGCGAGACATCACCAGGAGCTGGTCACATACTTTTGCAGTGACAGCACAAGTCTTGTCCTATGTTTGCCCCATTGGAGCTATCACCTCAATTTTATATGATGCTTGCCTTCAGAGTCTTCTGCAAGAATGCAAAACTCGTGAACTTCTTACTAAATTTGGGGTTTAACGTCCCAAAGCTGCCCACTGGGTCACGAGGGAGGTCGTAGTGGAGATCTCCGGAATAATTTTGACCCATTGAGGTTCTTTCAAGTTCACGTAAATCCAAGTACATAAGCGTTCTTGCATTTTGTCCCCATTGAAATGTGCAACTGCTGCGTCCAGGAGTCTGACCTGTGACCTTGTCTGAGCTACACAACTACTAAAGAGCCCAGCAAGGACAGATGAATTTTGATGAAACGCAAGCAGCAGCTGATGCTAGCAAATCGAAAGACATCACCACAAGCTTAATGAAGGAATTGGGAACATGCAATGCACACGTCGTCACAGACTCCGCGCCACCTCACCTTGCATTATGAGGGTCCTGACGTCTGCCACAGGCACCTTGTAGATCTTCTCCAGGTAGTTTTTGACATCATATTTTGTCATCCTGCAATTTATACATACTTGCCTTGATTTGTGATCAAGAATTATGCAAGCAACCGCACAGGCCGACAGGTAGAAAACGAGCAATATATTTGGCACTTTCAGACATTTGCTTCTGTATTAAAAAGAAATGTGGTCTTTAATTAGTGTTATAAAGGTGAAGTGCAAGGATGCGATGACCACAGCCGGTGAGAGCCCAGCAGCAACTAGCCTTTTTTTATCCTCTGCTCACCCATACGTGCCCCTCCTGACACGTGCCTAGCAGTGCACTATGGCTCGTCAATGTGCTTGCCTCGCACCCAATGCTCAACACTGGTGAGGGCGACGAGAAGGTGAGTGCCAATAATGCTACTGCATAAACCTTAATCAGCGCAAAATTTTCCTCGTTGTGATGCAAGCCTTCAAATTAGCAAAATTTGGCAATCTCAACAAAGCAACTAATCATTTCGTGCGACGCACCATTTTTCTTGCAGAACTTTTCACGGTAACCATTCCTTTCATCAGACATCACAGAATCGCTAGGTTATGCCGACACAACAGGTTTGCTTTTTTTATTTCTTTACCACCTGGCCGTGCCTTCATCGCCCATTTCTAACACACCACACATGCTGGGCACCAATACACCGTGGTGCCACCGTGCACATAAACTTTAATGTTTCAACAGTCCATGCTTTGCATGAGCTGCTTGTGACCGGAGTGACTTTCCCAGCCATATTGGTCTCACCACCAACAGCGCCTACTTCAAATTCGCTCTCAAAGATGCCGACGCTTCAGGTCATACCTAATGCCCTTACTTCCGCCGTTCTTCGTTAAATACCACTCATACCTATGTGGACCTATGTGGTGTTATCATTAATTAAACACATTTTTCCACCTCATGTAAACATTTCGTTGAAGACAAAAAATACTTCGTTTTATCTGGTTTGTTCTTATGTGAACATGCTCTCCATTCTCGCTTTTACTTCTGAGGAGCTGTGCTGGCATGTACGGTGGAGTCTGCTTTTTGAGGGCGACACCCCGATGTGTGGCTCTCGTTCTGCTCGCGTTCCAGCCAAACGTTCAGGCTGCACCTACGCTAATGCGCAGCACAGGTGTGTAGAAGTGCCAGCGCCGTAACCTGCAAGTTATCTGCTGCAAAGCCGGTCACTTCTGCACTTGCCAGGGGCAAAAACTTGCATGCACTCTACACTCATGCATCTCCTTTAACAGTGGGCCCCACTGTACAACCGGCTGTACAACCAGAGCCATAAGTGGCTTGTACAGCTCTCGTGTTGTTTAGTGATGCTCTCTTTTCTGCGTATATCGTTACTTTATCCTTGGACAGCTGTAAGCATACTACAGTACTCACTGGACAGGTATGATGAACTTGACCTCATTGGGAGGAAGCGGTTTTTCGTGCTTCACCAGCTTCATCCAGAAGTTCGGCAAGAAGATCCGCAGCTGCGGATTGCCCTTGACGTAGAGCGGGTAGCTGAAGAGCAGGCAACATAAAAGGCCAACGGTGAGCCAAACATGGCGAGATAGTATGTTCCAGTTCATCAACTCTGGGCAGCGTGGCGAAGGTTAGGGCCCATGTCAACACGTTCAATGTCTGCATGTTCCATTAGTCCATTAGTGAAGCTTCCATTAAGCAGGCACTGCGGGAGGGGCAATCAGACTTGGACAGTGGAGCAACCTCTCTTCTGGTTCTGTATTCTGATTCATTGATGCGACCCATAACTTTCACTTTACTGCACAGAGTGGGTGAGACGGAGCATACGCACACTTTGTGTAATCTGCCAAAATGATTCAATGAGATCACCTCCTGATGCAGCTGAAATGCTGGCTGGTACAGGCTGAGTCATATACATTAGTTCAACCACGTAATGTGCAAATTACAGGCCAACACAATGACAGATGCAAATATACACAGCTGTAACACATTGTTTTCACACAGCTTTTGTTAAACACGCAAATGATTAAACATGCAGGCACACATGCTTGTAGATGACTAAACATTGATGAACGTGTGACGGAAGGAGCATCCAAATGTACTCTTTCAGCTGCAGCTGCACTCTTGTTCTACTGTCAGACAGTTTCATCTCATTCGGCATTAATTACAGTCTAATGCCTCTACAGTGAAATCCTTCATATGTATTGTCAGTGCCTTTGTGGCAAAAACCACTACACCATATTTGCCCGTACAGCGAAGGAATTTAAGCATCCCTGATGACTGATCTGTTGTTTTGCAACGGATGCACCTGACGGCATCGCAACATCCCTCTGCGGCACTTGTCGACACCACCGTGATGCAAGGTGAGGGAATACTTCCCAAAAGACAAAGCGGGAGGATCCAGATATCACAATAACATAGCCCAGCCTTCCACCCCCGATGCAAGAAGGAAATAAATAAAGAAAAAAGAGAGAAAGGGGGGGATACAGTGGGCCGAACACTTTGACAAACGGTGTGAACCTCGATGACATACGGTCGGCTGCAGTTGCAGACTCCGTCACACATAGAGCACATAAATTTGGTGGCTCCTTCCACCGAATACGTCTTGAATTCATAGTAAATGAAAGCTTTCCTTTAAGCAGAACGTGCTCAGTCCGCTCTGTTGCGTGCGGTACGGCGCGCGGCATTTACAACGAAGTGATCTATATAACGAATAATTCTGGAGGTTTCAAGCACGTCTCAAGCTCTTCATTATGAAGGCGTTTGACCGAATAGTCAAAATTACAGGTTCGCCCTTCATTCCTTCCGGTATGAACCTGATAGTTGATCTTAGCTACTAACATTATAAGGTGGGGCCTTCTATCATGTCGACGTACAACCCACACGCTTTTCAAAAATGTGCTACAGAGCAGACGCGCCTCAAGTATAAAATACACCCACATCACGTTCAAGTTTCATTTCAAATTGCCGCCAGTAACCCAATTTCGTTTAACGCTGTCGAGGCCGGGGTACTCAAAATGCGATTAGTTCAATGGCGCAAGCCTGATTGTTGCTAGTTAAAATTTAAGTCGTATAACAACTACTACGTTGGCGTCAGCTATGCAGCTAACAGAGCAGTAAAGCCGCATAGCTGGTAGATACTAGTCATTTTCGCTTTCGTGTAGTAAGCGCACTCCGGCGATGCAGGCCTGCAAATTCTGGTACCACTGCCGGTAGGCTTATTTGTATCTCCTGCGGGGACAGCATAAACCCAGCACTCCATTAGATTGGTACATAGACTGATATCGCATTACAGCTACCGAAATTATATTCACATCAGCTCGAAAGTGCGAACTCGCAGAGCGACAGAGAGAGCTACGCGCTCCTCTTTCGATAAACAGCTGAGCTCGATAAGAGACATGAATTCGGGACAACGTGTGACCGGACAGTGCTCTTATTAAATTCAACGCTCTAGCTCCGTCACTAACTTGGTTCGGCAGTTACAAGCTCATATTTACGACCGGGCAAAGAAACACGCTACTCACACGCGGGACGACATCGTGTCATACAAACATGGTAGTGTTCCGGCCCCGCACACTCTCAAGTTCAAGAAGTGGCCACAAAGGGCGAAAAAATCGACCGCGCGCCTCTGCTAAGAAAACAAGCACAGTAGAAACACTGAAGATGCCCGGGTTGATTTTAATATCTCCCGCTAGGGGTGCCGTAATAAGCGCAGATTTTTTTTTACAAACTTTCACCTACAATTACTGAAGCATGTTTATTACATAAAATATGCCATAAAATTATCATTGCTAATTAGATACTGTACTTTTTATTAGTAAGTTTACTGTTTTTTTGTCATTACAAACGCAAATAGCGTTCAGCATCATCGACGTCATCGATCTTCCACGTGACCTCTGGCCTGAATTTAAAATTTTTACCGGTATTTTCGAGTGCACGGCGGCACGGATTTATTCATTCGTACTATGTTCGTACACTTGGACTAGTTGCTTCTTTGTTGCTAAAACTTGTTTATTGCGCTTCGATGTCTCCTGTTATTGAACTTGGGGTACAGTGGCTAGAATAGGGCCACTGTACTTGGGGTGAAGTGACGTGTTTGCAAGCGGACATGTAAGCCCATGTTATAGTAAGAAACTCACTGTAAGCCCAAGCTATAGTGAGAAAATGTGTAAGCCCGAAAGCTAGGTTTAGGTCGTGAGCAATTCGGAACACGTCTGCATTGAAACGGGAGCTCTGGATTCTGTTGCAGTCGTTTTACACCGCTGCTTGAATCGTTATATAATATTCGTCTCATTAACCTACAGGTGAAGAAAAGTTAGCGAACTAGATCCTGCATTACATATGGGCAGTCAGGATCCTCCGTTGCTGTTTCCTAATTTAACCTTTAGTTGCGAGGCCGTCGTTATACACACACAATCAGGAAAGAACGAGAGAAAGCAATATCGGAACGGCGCTTCACATTTTTCATCTTATTGTAGCCGTGGCCATAGGTGACTGAGTAGCCTTGTCAATATACATATAAAACTTTTTTTCGAGTCCGCCGGCAACTTCTTTCGTCGACAAAACTGAATAATCCTTTGGTAAAATGAAGTCAAAGTACAGAATTTAAAGTATTAAGCAGTTGCAAGCATGATAATTCACCCATATTTCGTACTTAATTGTTGGTCCGAAATGTTCTTGCTGCTCAGTTTGGTTTACCGTAGAGCGTTTATTTTTGCAGCAGTGAAGTGGTGCATCACGTTCGTGTAGAAAAATGATGCATCAATTCTATTAGCTTCATGACTTTCATGCAACTTCAGCTTTAGCTCGGGTGCTCCTATCTAAATACATGTAAAAGGACAATTCGTTTTTCTCGGCAACCACTCCACCAAATTTGACGAGGTTTGTTGCATTTAAAAGAAAAGCTTAAAATCTAGTGACTGTTCGTTTCGAAATTTTTATTTACGTCGTAAATTTTTTATTAAAAATTGGCAAAAATCGAAAATTTTCATAAAACGAAACTATCAAGCTTACAACTCTAACTCAACAACAAAAAATGTTAATACAATTCTGTGAATTGTATCTAATGGTACATCTAAAGCGGACAAAGTTGATATGTCACACATGAATCTGAAAAAAATTTAGTAATATGGAAATACAGCTTTTGCAGAACCCTTGTAAACAACGCAACAAATTCATGTAAGATATAATATGACATATCGCATTTGTTCGCTTTCAATGGTCTAACGGATGCCGTTTACAGAACCGCGATATCTGTTCTTGACGCAGAGCTATGCATTTGACACTTCGTGCTACTGTTTTTTTTCTAACTTTCAAAAATCTTTTAAAGAAAATTCAGGACATAATGCGAAATTCGGCTTCCAACAGTCACTAGAGTGTAAATTTCTCTCTCAAATGCAACAAATTTCATTAAAATCGGTCGTGTGGTTATCTAAAAAAAAATGTTTTTGCGTTTTACATGTATTTGGATAGGCCGAGTCGGAGTTGGGCCCGAGCTAAAGCTTCCTCTTATGATACATGTCATTTGTTTGCAGCAGATATGAATGTTTGTTCATATCATATTTATGGTTCAGTATAATTGTTTCAAACATAAAATAAAACACTACATGAGTTTGGCTAATCTGTGCTGTATCGCATGTGTCACTGTTCTGCCTCAACAGAGCCTGTGCCAAGCACATCTTGGTTGTCACAGGAGCTCCCATCTACACCAACAGGAAGGGACTGGAGCCGTATTTGCAAGGCAAACAAAGAAGCGCATGCAGAAAAATTTGGATGAAACATTAAGTCTGCAGAAGACTGTGTCAAGACTGAAAAGAGTTTCAGCCACCATTCCACCAGCACAGACATTTGGCCGAGTCATCCAGGTAACCAGAAAAGGACTTTGCAGAAATTTTTGTGTTCAGATGCACCTGCAACGTCTGACCAAGTACGGGCGATGCTGGCCAAAATAGTTCCATCAGTTCACCCTTAATCAGCTTCCTCACCATGCCAATTCCATTTGTGCCAAGTGTTATTTCTTTTCTATAAATGCAGGCTTTTTCAGTGCCCATTCTCGTTAGAGATCATTCATCCTCATCCAAACACAAAGGTCAACCGATTCTTCGCTGATAATTAATACCAGTCACTGTCTAGTAGCTTAACATATCTGTGCAGTGTCTTCTAGTGCATGTTGTCATGCGCAATTCCTCTCCTGAAATAGCTGATGCAGCATCGGCATGTGTCTTGCATTAACCTAAGCACCGTGTGCTATGCACCATTTTACTTTTCTTAATGTTTTTAGCCTTCAATGCTTGCAGAGCAGAGTGGCTTCTTTCTTGAATGCAAGCTTTCTCATTTTCGATATTCCTAGTCTCGTTGATTGCTCTTCTTCCTCAATAGCCTGAGTCTTTGCACAAGCTACACTGATGTGATTGATTGCAGAATCTGGTTTTGCTGCCCCATTTCGTTGTGGTCGCTGTGTTACGTTTCTCGGATGTGGGGGCCTGGTCAGTTGAGTTGGTAAGCAGCCTCTTGAGGTAAGCATTTGCTCCTGCAGTCCACACAGTGACATAGACTCCCAGTATACACGCACTGTAACTGGTGCTCCCCGTTCGTTCTCTCCTGCTGCAGCCATGGGCAAATTGTGCTTGTGGCCTACCTCGGCCATGATTTGCTCAGAACGGAGACGAGCACATGTGCTTACATGGTTCGAAGTGTATGAAGTTGATAGCCACATGGGTGAAAAGGCCCGCAAAAGTGGCTGCCGAAGGTGATGCCCACGGAACCGATTTGTCCGTATTGAGACAAAGTGGGACACCAAGTGCGAGCCACACATTAGTGGCCCCCGAAAAGAAAGAAACGTGCAGGTTGGAAAGCAGTTAACGCTAAAATACCTGCTGTCCATGTTGCTGTGTTGGTTGCGGCAGCAGATGCCTGCGTCGCCTGATTGCTTTGCAATGGAAGTTGCTCATCTTCAACGGCAACTGTCAGTTCAAACAGGTGCGACGCTCTGTGCAATCTGTTTGTACTGCTGGTTGTCGCTCGTTACCAGACCACCACGTGCGACAAAGGCAAGCATTATGCCTGTAAGTAGGCGGATGAATGTACCGTAAGAGACCCGTGTACGTGAATGCTCACTGTTGCCATATGATTCATAGCCAATGTATAATGTATTGTCTGAACCTCATGCGGTGATTGATTGCTGTTTAATTTCACTGTTACCTCGCTTGGTTACGTCCGCCGTGTTATGCTTCTCGAATGTGGCGTCCTGGTCAGTTGCATTGTGAAGCAGCCTCTCAAAGTAAGCATTTGCTCCTGCAGTCTGCACAGCGACATAGACTCCCAATTTACGCACACCCTGATGCGTGCTCCCCGTTCGCCCTTTCTCGGCCGCGATTAGGCATGAACGGAGACCAGCATACATGCTTACATGATTCGAACTGTATGAAGTTGATAGCCACATGGGTGAAAAGGATTGCAAAAGTGGCTGCCGAAGGTGATGCCCATGGAACCGATTTGTCCGTATTGAGACAAAGTGGGGCACCAAGTGCAAGCCACATGTTAGTGGCCCCCGAAAGAAAAGAAACATACAGGTTGGAAAGCAGTTAACGCTAAAATGCCGGGTAGTCCATGTCGCTGTGTTGGCTGTGGCAGCAGATGCCTGCATCACCCAATTGCTTCGCAATGCAAGTTGCTCATCTTTAACAGCGTCTGTCCAATCTGCTTGCACCACTGGTTGTCACTCATTACCAGACCACCATGTGCGACGACAACGGTGAGCCGTTTACGAGTTTGCGTCAATGATTCTACCGTATCTCTACATGCAAATTTTATTTCTGCTATTGCACGAGAATGTACACTGCTTGTTTTCTGCCAATAAAGTCGCACATTCTATTCACTCACTTGTGGCTTCTTTGTAGCGGCATCAGTAGAGGCTCTTTGGTCTCCTGGCAATTAGAACACACCAGCTACGCGGCAGCCAAGGCATTAAGGCATGCTGCATAGCTGGCAGGGCAAGCACGGCGTGTACCAGCGTACGCTACCAGTGAAAAACGGCCATATTGGATTTTGCTCAAAAAAGGAAAAACACTTCCCCTTTTTGATTGAGCAGCATCATCTGGCGTCTACCTAAGTAAGTTCCATGCGCCGCCACTGCTTATTTTCGTTCCACTGCGGAAGGTACAGTTTCCCTTCTCTGAAGTTGGTTCTTTATTCTATGTGAGGAGGGGGAGTAATAGATGACGCTAAGTTCAGGACTACCCATCGCAGAAGCCTTTGACGGCCTGATGAAGCCACAAGCTGACGTCTACAGTGGAAATCTACACCGTCAAGGTATACTCATGCTGAATCGCTGTGATTAACTTTGTTCCATGGTTGAAGCAAAGAAAGAAAGAAAGGCTTTGATCTAAACGCTTTGATGCTTTGAGAAGTTGCTTCAGCGTAAGCATGCTGAACTCAAAGCAAGTGCTACCCGGAAAACAAAAGGATACTGACGGCGAGAACTTTGTTCTTGAGCGTTTCGAGGGCAATCGGCTTCCCCGCAGGTTCCAGCACCTGCCACAGGCCATGAACACCCATTGCCACGCGCTGATCCCAAACAGGAGCCGGCACCACGACAGAAACGCAGGCAACTTAAGATGAAGCTCGAGGATGAAACACAGGGAACAGAAGCTCCATTTTCTTTGGCGACGCTCAGCTCAAATTTATGTATGTAACGTGCCGACATAGCCACAAGCTCTCAAGCTGCTGATGTGTGACGCAATGCTCCAATGCGAATCGTGTCATCGCAATACCAGCCACAGCGGACGCCATAATCAAAGCCCCTCCATACACATTCCTGCGGTGGTGGCACGTGGATGGAGGTGCTTTAGTCATAATCATTGTATAAAAAGCGTAATAACGCATAACAGTGCAGAAATAAGCATACGTTAGCAATAAGCTGGTAGCACATGGAGGGAGGAGACCCACCATTACAGCCTGAAGGAGGGTAATGTTATATGTCACATGCATGTGATGCTGGAACCCTTTCCCTGACAAATCCCGTTGTTTTGCCGATGATGAAGCCTCAATTAATGGCACAAACCCGCTGTTGGGGATAGGTCACGAATCAGGTGGTAACATGATTGAAAAAATAAAATAAATTAATAAATAACACAAAAGGAAAATAAATATATAATGCAAGATGAAAAATAAACTGTGTGTACATAAGATAAAGTAATGATCAATGCTATAGTAAGCCTTGCATTGATAGGAATACTAAAAAAAATTTTTTAAATTGTTACTGAGATACATAATATAAAGAATATACTTAAACATGAGTGAGTTAAATTTTGAATGATACTAGTAAGATTTAAACTGTGAATTTGTGCTTTTACTTTCTGAATTTTCTAAATTGAAGTATAAGTAAATCAGTTGTAGAAACACCATGAACTATGAACAAGGCATTCTTATTGCACCACATAGAAAATTCTAAATGGCTAGGCAAACATTCCTGTGGCTGTATCCCAATGCTGTTGCTCCAACGGAGAGTGTAACAGTACTGTTAATGCTCTTGCTGCAAGGAACGTCGTCGTCCTCACAAACGCCTCACTCATCGAATTGAGCCATCATGCGCTGTAGGTTGAAAGCAAATTGATAAGTTTTTATTGGGAGGCAGAAATTTTCGCAGGTGTGCATATGACCATCGATATGGTACTCTGCACAGGAAGAGAAAAATGTTTCCAGAGCAGTGTGAAAAAAATAACAAAGAGCGAGTAAACTTGACAACGATATTAACTTCTACAGTAGAAACGTACAACATCAAGAAGAACTAACGATGTATCATAGAATAGAGAACCAACTGTATCGGCTGCGTGGCTGTATCACTTTCAAGGATAATTTCCCAGTTAAGTGACGTAGTACACTAGTATGTCCAGCGCGATGCCTCATTGTAACGAGGTGTTCTGTCATTTGCTGACGCTCCGACTTATCCGCAGAATGCGCGCCGACGTTATTTGCAATCATGGAGACATGTTTGCAATGGTGCTTTCACGCTTCTCACTGACCACGAATAGAGTTACTATATATATGGAACTCTAACCATGAAGGGTCGTTGAGCTCGACTGACAAAGCCTGCATAGCCCTTTGCGATGTAACGTACTAGTACGCACAAGAGTAATGCACATGAATTCGATGTGTGCATAAACAAAGGCTGATGCCTGCAATATCACAAAGTTGTAAGCAATTTGTAGCGAAATCTCACAAGCATGCAAGCATGGCTGCAAATATCCCCTTCAGGTGCCAATTAATTTGGCTCATTGTAAGTTTAGTCTCACCAGTTTTGCATATTCAGGATCACAAAACGTGTACTGCTGCAGAGGATTAAGAATTTTGAATTACTCGGGCAGTTTTGTCATTACAGAATTTGGACTCCATGCAAGAACTTCCTACAGTAATGCCAAATATGAAAAGCTATTTCATGTCTAGCATACTTGGAAAGCACCCACCCAGTCTCTTGAAATTCATGCTAAATGTAAAACATTGTGAAAATTAATGAAAGAAGTGAACTGCTACATGATGGGAGGTGTACTGATATACCAAGATAAAACACCCAGACGTCTAAACTCAGCCTGTTTTAATACACCTTACACATTAAAATTTTTGGCACAGGTTGAATCTTAAGTGCTTCAATATGTTTGCAGGTACATTTTGAATAACAGTATTTTCAGTTCTGTGAAATATAAGTGGCATGAAACTAAAAGGAAACCAATACTCAAAAAGAACACCAAAGTCTTGGGATCAAGAGAGAGATGAAACACATATTAACCAGAGGATGTCTCCACCAACATTGCCCTTGTTCAGAAGAAACAAATGCTCTACTTTGTAATACAAAACGAGGCAACATAGAAAGGGACACACAATTATTTTAGAAGATTTATATACACACATGGCAACAAATGGTCAAAAAGAAAACCATTGGCCGCCTGGAAACTACGAAAAGGTTGCACATACATAGCCAAGTTTTCTTTTTGGTGATTGACTAGGCGTTTATAAACACTTCACAAAATGTTTCAAGATAAAGGATCATTGGTGATGTTCCATACAATATGCAAGCATTTCTCCAAATTTTCCAGCCTATCTAGACGGGAGGCTATAGCAGATAGCCATTTGACATGTATACACTTATTAACCGAATATGTGCTAAAGATACTCACAAGGCAGATGGTGATTTATAAAAGGGAAGGATGATCCCCATGGCACAAACTGGCCGCAAAGTCCGCTACCATGACAGCCGGTGCGGCCACAGAGAGCACAGAAAGCCCGTGCTTAAGCCTGAAAATGCTCGGCGCTTAAATGTCAACTTTCTCTTTGCCTTGCTTTTATAATGAGCCTCACAATGAGCCATTAAATCTTGTTTTCATTACCTAATCAGGTACCAAAAGCTTCTTCCCTTTACGTATGGTCTACATCGACGCCTGATGGTCCACCTGGCTGTGTGCGACTGATACTAATGGACCAGCGTCTTGGTCAATCTATAACTGGCAGAGTTAAATACGAGCCAAAACTGAATCCGCACAGAATGCTGATAATACCCATCTTACGCTTGAACACAAGTCAAACAGTCACGTGGCGTTTTTATTCCTTTACTTTAACTCAGGTCCCTGAAGACTTCATCTTTTACTGCCGTCTTCAAGCAGTTCCGCATGGCTTCGTCCATTCCAAGGGGAAGATCAAGGTGTCATAACCACAGCCGTTGGCATTGTCAGTGGCGCGGGCAGCGTCTTCGCGACGTACAAAGGTGACAAATACGAATTCCTTGGACTGTGCAGTCATATTGAGCTTCACCACACGGATCCTGGCAATTTGGCCGTAGGGCCGCAACAACTCCTGTAGTTCAGGGTTAGGCACGTCTCCAGTCACTCGGATAGTGGCCACCGCGTCGCTAAAGCGCGAGTGCGCCATCCACTCTCCGCGACGGTTAGCACCCTCTCGCATGCTCGGCGGGATGTATTTGCCGGACTTCACTGACTTCACCTTCTCCTCAACCTCGGCGGCTGCAACAGGTTTGGCGGTTTGGCCACAGAACTCCTTGGTTTGGCCTCCTCCTTGAGGTGTTCGCGCGCTCGGGCAGGACAACCTGGAACAACCACTAACATGCCACAGCGTCGCTCGGCGCCACTGTCGCGCATTCTCAAAAATCCCTAAACGATCCTGTTCCCTAGGCACCTAGGATCAGGTCACGTGAGGGATTTTTGTAGTTTCCTTCCTCCGTGTTATTCATGTTGTAGACCACGACCTACTGTATAAAGTTATACGGTAGGTCGTGTTGTAGACGCACGCCGCATAGACTATCTCATTGGCATAGACAGGAACACTAACCTTGAGACGCTGCTAGCGCCCCTTAAGTACACAGAAAAACAGTTTCGGTTTCGTAAAAAAAAAAAAAAAAGGAGGCATGCGTTGGTGTGACATGAAACGCCCAGCAGATTTGTACTGAATCGGGTTCGCGGTTTAACACGTTAAAGTTAAAATCATGGGGGAACGAAGCGCCCGCGCTGTTGTCGTCTTCCTTGTGTGTGTTGTTTTTGGCGCAAAATCTTTTCAGTATGCAAGATCACCAACTGGCCCAGCAGTTAACTTTTCTGAAGGAAATAAACTTGGCCGTAGGATATCCCAGCAATGTCCTAATATCAGTGCACCGCTTCGGAGATAAATAGGACATCTGCTGGATGTGCAGTTAGGGATATCCTACCAAGGACGTCCCAAAAGGATATATTGCATGCGCCTTTCTCAGCCCTCACGTGAATGGACATTATTCCAAAGGCCTTGTCTTTCACTTATCCTCGTGCAAAATGATGTTTGCTCCTATGTTCAAATCAAATACGAAAACGTACCATGTATAGAGACATGTGCACATCCTACACTTGGTGTATTTTCTTTAGCAGTTTACTTTGAAAACTTTAATTCGTTCAATATATGTCGCTCAATTGCCTGGTGCAATGTACTTAAGAAGATGCACGTCCGCGCACGCGCGCGTACGAACACGCATACCCGCGATTATAGTTGATCTTGCTGTGTGGGTGTCCCACCCGAAGCACATGTAGGTCACACGTGGGTCACACACCGTTAGGTTAATGTATCTAGCTTGATCTATCCCCGTGGTTTCAAGCACACACATGTATATGCAACTTGTAAGGGACGTCCTTGGGAGGCGGAAAGAAAGACGATGCATTTTTTTGTTCCGTCTGTCGAGTCTTCGTGCGTAGACCCGTGGAACTGAGCAACCGCTGAAAATAGGCGAAAATGGGAGCGGCATTCTCTGTCTGAATGCCAATCTCTGAGGCTCAATTTATTAGTTTTTGCAACAACCGCCAGATGGATACGCCTGCCTGAAAGGATCGAAATGCGTCTGCTAGCTCGCATTTCTCACCATACCCCTTCCAGTGAATATAGACTCGGGTATTTGGTGAGTGGGTGAAGTATACAAGAAACAGTTGTTTTAAACCATACGCAGGCGGCAGTGCAGATAGCTATTTACTCGTCCGAACCTCTGCACCTACGAACCAAGGGTTTCCGAACCCGGAAGCGCATTTACATTCGCTCGCCTGTGCAGCCGGTCGACTGCAGCGCCGCCCCCGCGGCACCAACGGGAACTATATATCTAGGTAACTTTTCGCCCTAGGGGAGCGTAGGTCCCTAGGTGTCGTGTAAAAAACGCACCTAGCTCCTGAAACGCCCTAGTCCCCATGCGCTCGCTCGCGCGGGGCCCATAGAAATATACCATAGCGCAGATAGTATGTGGTAGTATCAGCATGTATCAGTGGTAGTATTGTTTGTGCCAACTCGCCGGAGTAGCAGAGTAGTCGGTTCATTGTGCGTGCACGCAAGCAGCACGACCACGAACGAAGCGATATAAGGTGGAACGGCGCGTTTTACGGCAATTGAAGTTGTGTGTGTGTGACGCGCTTGGTGTGTGCAAAGAGCAATTTAGTTGCGCGTGTGACGAATGTGTATGCGCAAATAGCACGACCACGAACGAAGATGGAACATCGCGTTTTGGCGTGCGCAAACAGCAATCGAGTTGCGTGTGTGACGCGTTCGTTCGCGCAAACAGCACGACCACGAACGAAGCGATGCAACGTGGAACAGCGCGTTTTGCGCAATCTTGTTGTGTGTGTGTGTGTGTGCGTGGCGCGTTTGTGGTGTGCAAAGACCACGACGACGATCGTCTTCTAACTGCGCCAGAGCAAACCGATTGTTGGATTCTACATAGGTATTGAACGGGCGTTAAACCTAGAGAAACACGGGATTGCGACGCGACTAGCCGCGATGTATAGCACTGTACATGTACGTACGTAAGTTTACAGCACAGACTTAATTCGGAGTGAAGGGACACGCCACGAGTGATTTGTATGTGGAGGTTAACTCATACGTGCATTAATTAGCGGCGGTATAGGAAAAAAAAAGGGGGGGGGGCGGGAGCGGAGGGAGGCGGGATTGCTGAGACAGGTGCTCGAAAGCGTTTCCACGCATGTTTTGTCGGTGTACTCGATGAACTAAATGCCGCTTTAAAGAAATTGTGACGAAATGTTGGCATGTGCGTAGTGGTACAGTTTAAAATGTGTCGGAGAGTAAATCCGAAAAGAACCGAAGCATACCATGTGTAAAAAATGTGTGAAAACTACAGCTGCAAGCTTATGTTATGCAGCATTGACCGATGTCGAGATATTGTTCTCATGAACGTAGCATCCATCGCCTTTGCACGCATGTGCTGGCTTCGGCGCACTATCATCAAGGCATTGATCAAGGTTAATAAAACTGTACCCGCAAAGAGTGCGTCGCCCTGGTTTCGGTTTCGGTTCTCAACAGTTTGTAAATTGTGCTTTTTGTTGGCGATTCTCTAGACAAGGGATGAAAACGAAAACTGGCAATTAAAATAAGCAACACGTAGAATATTTTAAACGAAAAACTGTTTCAACATTTCTTTATGTAACTCTAATTCTAAGGCTCTAAGCGCCACCTATTTCCGGTAGTCAAAATGTGCCATGGCGGCTTCCTGTCAATTGGATGTGAGCGTAGCATGGGAGCTTCAATGGTACATCTCAGCTTTTTTGGTTATCCCCAGCTGTTCCTTATATTTCCTCGTAATAACTCTTTCTTGTACCCAATAGAATACCGAATATGAATCGTATAGAAGCTCAGAGGCTGCACCTGTCATTCACATAGACAGGTAAGGTAGCTGTTCGCGACCACTTTCAACTCATCTGGGACGTACATAATTTTTTTGTTATTTATGCATGCTTAGGCATCATTTTTCACGCCGCCTGAAGTTCTCGCTAAAAGTACGCTTTAAATGCACTGCACGCCTTAAATTGACACCCATCTGTAACGTGTTTGAGCCGTTATTTATAGCCCATATTTTGAGGACTACGATTTTAACCTCATGCGCACTACCGCCCGTTTGTTCTGTTGCGCTCG
Organism: Dermacentor variabilis; assembly: GCF_050947875.1. NCBI lineage: Eukaryota > Metazoa > Arthropoda > Arachnida > Ixodida > Ixodidae > Dermacentor > Dermacentor variabilis. The sequence goes on from NC_134578.1 coordinate 56,325,705, forward strand.
CGATATCAATGTTTTTAGATCCAGAAGGCTGCTTCCGCATGAAAAAAGAAACTCGCCGTGTTAGATTGTACACATGGAAAGCGAACGCTGTGGCACATTCTTTAAATTGGCCGACTTTGCAAGCGGTGGCATCATTGCCGTCGTCGAAGTGTATATACAGGCACACTATAATAGAGACATACGTATTTACAGTGCCAAATGAACAATTTGGTGTTTCGTCCCTTGGCGCTCTCCTGCTCGGCCTGACAGGCAGGTGTCACGCAGTGCGTTGCACTGAAAGCGCATGAGCATACCGCGAAATCTACGCGAGCGTTTTTATAGACAAATGCTCGAAGATTTCTATCACCAGCTGCCATTTGAAAGTGCGTTTAGCTAGCAGGCCAGCAGTGTAGTGTCTGCGCTTTCAAGCATACACTTGATCATACGAAGATAATGAGACAAAGTGTAAACACATGAATGACAGATTCACTATTTCTTGACACTCGTAAATCCTCAAACCTGCCAGTTGTTCGTTAGTGCGTGAAAAAGTGGAATTTTGTGATGTTTAAAAGCAGATATTGGTTCATCCAAACGTGGCTTTGCCTAGGCCGTCGCATTGTATGAATGAATTATCAAATGCATGGGCATTGGAGCAATGAGGTGATGTAGCTGAAAAATGCACCTTTGTTCTCTTTTCACTTTGCCTCATGGTATTCTGTCTCAAGTTTAGCCATTGTCAAAGCAGCAATTTCGACTGGCACAGCAACACTCATCTGAATGGCATCTGTCAATGTCGTTAGTTGTCATTGCTCCTTTCAGCACATATGTTACATGGTCTTTGACATCTTCAGTACGACCTAAATGTGTTTCACAGCTGTGATTGCCGCAGTGCATATAGAAGCAACGAAGTGATCCCAAATACTTTTGCAGAATAACTGAAATGTGGGCAAGTTCATTCGGATTCATGATTATGGTAGATTTGAACCCGACACTGTGTAACACTACTACACAGACTGGCGTTTCGGGTAGTTGAGACAAGAGTCTTATTAAAACCTCGTTGAGATTTGACAAACTGTTAGCTAGGTGGGATAAAGTAATTGTGATTCAGAATGGTAGCCTCAACATTGAGCACAAGGCAAGAGGTGAGTTTTTTATTGTGATCATTTTCTACAAGCATGCACATTAGCGTTACAGTAGTACAAGCATCTTTGTAGCACATCCTTCCCTGTATAAACAGGGTCATGTTGCTTACTGCTTAGCTGGTGTTATGCATTGTCCACTTCTATGGTGTTGATGCCCAGGATCTCTACAAAACGGAACCTCTTCGGTACAGTCGTGTGGCTGCTTGTGTTCGTCTCCCCTAGCCAGAGGCATGAAGGGGGGTTCACGGTCACTGACCAAGTCTGATGTATAACCCGACGTTTTGGAACTACACACGGGTTCCTTGTTCACTGAGTAGGACAGGAAATCGTCGTCACTTATGTAGCCAGCATGTGACGTAATGAACATGTGTAAATGGCAGGCATAGTCCCTGGTGTCCGGTTCATCGTAGCTGGCGTCAATTGAACGATTAGCAATTCTAGCAGCCGCCAGGATGACATGTTCTTTTCTTTGGCAACAACAGTGGCATTGTCCCAGTCAATCTTGTGACTATGTTCCTGCGCATGCTCGGCAAATAATAGTCGTGTGACTATTATTTCTTAGATCACGTTTTTTTTTTTTTCGTTTCCATGCCTGACCAGCCGAACTTTCATCGAACCCTTGATTATGCAGCCAGAGGCAGTGGCACTCGTTGTGTCCTGTTTGAGATGAATGGTCTTTTTGTCCGTGTCTATCCACTATCACCTGGGCTTATCTCCTGGCTGCTGAAGTGTGCCTGCATTTTCCAGGTCAACTACTCGGACATTAATGTCTGGATACAAATTGGGTAGATCTTGTATGCCATGCCCAACATCAGAGTAAGTTTTCTGTTTCTGCTTGCACTTTTGCTCATGCACTTTCATTTTCCTCGGGTCCGGGAGTTGTGGAAAGAAGCTGTTTGCAGTAGCTGGAAGTGTAGTCCTAAGCCTTTGGCTCGTAAGCATTTGCACTAGCGAGGAGCTATTTTTCAGAAGGCTCAGTCTATAATCGTGTGTCTTGTAGGCATCACCTGACGTCTCAAGGGAGTTCTTGGATAAGTTTATGGTGGCTTCTGTGAGATCATTGCGCTGTTGGTAGCGTGGACTGCATGCCATTTGTTGGAATTCTTATGAATTCTGCAAACAGCAAGCTGTGCCCTTTTGGAAGCTACAGTTTGTTGCGGTTCACGACCACTACACTATTGCACGCCTTGTGAAAACAAAGAGGCATTGAGTCGCAACCACAGGTCCTGTCAAACTAGCCAGTACTAGCTCAGGATACCCTTACTAGTATTTTGTGACGATGAGCCACCACACCCCTCCAATAGAAAATATGTCCATAGTGAACTTCTGTAACAGCTTTTCTCGGAATCCCAATTGCAGGAGTGTCACCGTTCTCTTAGCCCTGTGGTGCTAGCATGTACGACATGACTTGAAGACATTTGCTGTTTGTATGTATTTATGATGCAGCACTTTGTCATCTTGATAGGCATTTTTTGATTTCAAAGTGGCCTTCAAGTGAGAAGTGCTGGGTGGGTAAGCTCCTGTAGCTTCTTGGGCGCGATGGTTTTATTGCCAAAATATCAACATGTCTTGGACTACATTGTCCTTGTAAAGCCAGAATTCTTTCAGAGTTTGCAACACCTTGTCCAGCTCTTTCGAGTGAAAATGCAAAGTTGGCAGCAGCATTAATCTAGCACTTGTTCTTTCTTCAATTGTTGTAAAGAAGGTGGGGAGAGGCAGCATGCATAGCCTTCAATCTTGGTAGGCCCTTGTGGTGCCTGTTATTCTCCTTCACATGAGAACTTCACAGTGTATCAGCTGCGGGAAAGTCTTTGCCTAAGATGTACATTATGCCTCATAATGCATCAATCATGTGCTCATTTTATAGATTGGGAAACAGATTGTTGCCCCATTTATAGAATTTATCTCGAGCTTGCAAGAAAGAAAGCACTTCTTTCTATATCTGGGCATAGCCAGGCATTCTGTCTCTGCAAAATATCTTGAGGCGTATCTAGTAACATGTTGCCCATCGTCTTGCTTTTGGCTGAGCACTGCAACTAGACCACAGCACAAAGCATCAGCTGTGATTAGCAGCTGGTCTCTCATTTTGAGGAGCACCAGCCAAGCACTGGATCTGAAGAAAGTATTTCTTTCCATTTTGAGAATTCTGGAACCTGTGTGGGTTCCAGACAAACCATGCTTTGAAAACAGCATGCTGGACAATGGGTGTAGTGTTTGCATGTTAGGAGCGAATAAACCTAGATAGGTGGTCATGCCCATTAGCAGCAGTATTTCTGGAGGATGGTCTTGGCATGTCTGTGACAGCTTTGAGCTTGTTTTCGTTCATGTGCCCCAAGTAGGATGTTATTGTGATGCCCAACTTACATTTCTCTTTGTGGATGGCAGCTCTTGCACAGTGGGTGCCCTCAAATGTACTGCAGAGTTCGTTGTGTTCATGTTTAGTTGAGCACCAACTGATAACCTCTACCATATGACAAGCAACACATATAAGTTCTGGATGAATATCATTCATATACCATTGTGTTTGATCTGGGGCACGCCAGATACCAAATCGCATGAGCAGTTAAAGCGAAACCAACGGAACGGTGCTGTAAAGGTGGTCAAGAACTTTCTGTAATTTTGAGGGATTTGCCAAAACCCTGAATTTGGGCATCAATTTTTCATACACCAAGCTGTGACTTGTAGTATCTGAAGGGTATGGTCTACTGCAGGAATTGGCTCATAGGGCTTGCTTGTTCAGTTTTTGTGTAATCCATAAAAGTGTGGAGTGCTCCTGATGGCTTCGTCACCATAAGCATGCACCAAGGAGTTGGCTCTGTCATAGCTGTCGTAAAACCAGTCTTAAACCTGGAGAAGTTTGGCTTTCGTCTTCTATAAAAGCAGCCATACAAAACAGTGAAATATTAGTGCACAGGACACAGGCTCCAGTTTCAACATTGTCATGCAAGCTGCGCAAAGTATTTGAGGATGCGGCTTTGAATCTCCACAACCATTAACATTCTCAATCTGTCTAAGCACTCAACTTCAGCTTCACAATCACCTCTGTGACCTATTTAGCAAATTTATTTGGAAATAGCAGCATTCTGCCTGATGCACGAGATGGAACTTTATGTTGTGCTAGTCGCCTTACACACTGACCACAGTAACTTGGAGATCACCACCTTCTCGAAATGTCACGAACCACATTGTTTTCAGGGTGAGACAAGCAATCGTGTCTAATTATCATCTGTGACAAAAAATAACTGATGCCTGTGGCAAGGTGCCATTCAAGTGGTTGAGTTCCTCCAGGAGGTAGGGGGTGATACGAGTGAGAACCCTCAAAAGCCAATTATGGCCTTAGCCAAGCAGCCCCAGGTGACATAGTAAAGCTTTTTGGGCACAATGTCATTAGGCACCACCCTATATAATTTATTTGCTTCCACAACATCTGCATGGCTCGCGAGTGTCCGGTGGTAAATTTCTGAAGCCACATCAACCTCGATGTAGTATCCCTAGTTCCAAATACTTCAATCTGCATGCCACTATGTATGGTGGGGGTTACTGGGAAGGAGAATAACGAACAGCTACACATAGATAAAAACTCCCTAAAGGCTGTTATTGTGGAAGGACTGCCCAACATCAACACACGCTATATGATACAAGAATGTTGCTGCTATCAAAGATGAATTCAGTCAGTAATTGAGGATGAAGATAGTTTTACTCAATAGCCTTATAAAAAATGGTAAAAGAAAGCTAATAAATTTGTAACATGTTTTGAATCTTGTCTGAAAAAAAAATCATTAGTATGTCTTCAAATATCTCGCGCAGCCGGTAATCCTGTTCTACTTCTTCATGACCTTCAGGTACGCTAGAGAAGTCTTTCTCATCATTGGGCTAAAAAATGTAGTTGAGCAAAAGGAGTAGACCTAGGTGGCTGACAGGATGGCTCTTCTTTAAGTGCTGTGCGTAGAAGAAAAAAAGATGCAAACATCTTCAACACTGTAATGGGCACTAACTGTTAGGGATGAAACATGAAAAACCCTAAGGAAAACATTTAGGTTTGGTGGATATGTAGAAAATACACAGAGACTAAAGACAGTGAAGGACAACGAAAAATGTTTGTGTAAGCTTCTTCACCAATGCGTTTGTTGCCTGTAGACAACACCAGGCAGAACTCGGAAAGCGACCTTCACCCCAAGTCGACGTCAATTCTGCGTGCAATTTGTGCATATTGACACAAAGGTGTGGGGCTCCTGCACTGCAGAACAGCGTGCGCAAAGGTCGGCGTCACGAAAGATAATAAAGTGCGTAAGCTGCACGCTCTTGTTCTGCCCCACCATTAAAGAGAAGCGTACATTTTGCAAGACTCTGTCTCCAATCTACGTTGCATTTTTCGGCGGAGGTGTGGGGTACGTGCTACCACTCGCAGATCGAACGCCGTCTACAAGCCCAGTACAAAGTCTGGTCAAGCTGACTCCCGTGCAGGTACGGAAAGCTGTCGACTTCAAGGACTGCCACCTGAGCACGAGCCTCTACGTAATCAAGTCAGAAGGATGAATACATTGGTTCCACCTTCTTCATCGACCGCCCCGACCGAGGTCGTCCTCAACCAGCCACGAATCCCCACGTCCTTCCATGGGGACGCCTTTGAGGATGTAGAGGACTGGCTCGATCACTTTGAGCGTGTCGCAGAATTCAACGTCTGGACTACAGAGCGCAAACTACGCAACACCTACTTTGCCCTCGAGGACTATGCACGGACCTGGTTTGAGAACCGTGAGGCAGGGCCCTATCGACATGGGACGAATTCCGACGGCAGCTAATCAGCACATACGCCAGCTTCGATCGCAAGGAGCGAGCTGAATCTGCAATGCAGGCGAGAGTACAGAGGCCGAACGAAAGCGTCGCAATGTTTCTCAAAGGTATGTACCGACTTTTGCGACACGCAGATCCGTCCATGCCAGCAGAAAAGAAGCTAAGGAATTTGATACGCAGTGTCGAGCAAGAGTTATTCGGTGCCCTAATACGCAACCCACCAAATATTGTTGCAGAGTTTCTCGCGGAAGCCGTATCGATGGAAAAGGCACTGCAGCAGCGAACAAGGCAGAACCGCGACGTGTCGACCCTATCGCGTGATTCTCTCGCTATATCCCTGGACAATATTAATCCCTTGTGGGAGCTCCTTAGGCTTATCGTTCGAGAGGAGCTTCAAAAGCTTCAGGTGGCTCCAGCATCGGTACAGCGACGTGCTCTGTCTGAGGTCGTCCGGGAGGAAATCAGGCAGGCAGTCCAAGTCCCAGAGCGAAGCGAGACACCACAGCACAAGGTACGGCAGCCACAACCTCGCATGTCGTATACAGAAGCTGCACGAAGTTCGTTGTCCCCGATTTTTCGCGATGTGAGCGACGTCCTGGACCTTCTTGGTGTGCGCGCCGTTGAACAAGACACTCGCCTCGTTGCACGCCATTCATGGCTGAAACACACCCACCCCACAAGAGCGACGTATGGCGCTCCGCAGACCGGAGGCCCTTGTGTTTTCATTGCGGTGAAGCCGATCACCTCTACAGGGCGTGTCCCTACCAATGAGCTGGGCTCCGTGAATTTTCACTGAATGCGCCGTGCCCGTGCAATGGTGAATGCGCCCTGGAGATTGATGCATACCTCGTTTGCTTTGCCCCACGATTCCGTGAACCCCGGTCACCGTCACCCGCCCGAAACAGGTCTTCCAGCCCCCTATTCAAGCTGAGAGCAACGAGATGTCGCTCACTCAGCCCAGCCTCCCGGGAAAACCGAGTCCAACGACCTGCGGAGGAAGAGGTCGCTGATGTTGCGAACGCTGAAGATCCTCCACTGCAAGGACCGCGATATGACGTAATTGAGACGCAAAGAAAGCAGTGTAGTTCTGTACCAGTTACCACAGATGACCACGAGGTCATGGCGTTAATCGAAACGGGTGCGGACACGTCTGTTATAAGCCAGAATCTCGCGCGTATACTGAACAAAGTTTCGACGCAATGGACCGAAACTCAGATTCGTACTGCAGGAGATCATCTCATAACTCCAATGGGCCGGTGCACGGCACGAGTCAACATTCGGGGCTTCACGTACATCGGCGACTTCGTCAATCTTCCTGAATGTTCAAAGGACCTTATACTCGGCATGGATTTCCTTCAGGCGAACGGTCCATCATCGACCTGCAAGAGTCTAGAGTCAGCTTCACTACTACGCAAGCCATAGCGAACAGTAATGACAACGACCGTGACATCGCGCTTCGCGTAACTGACGATCACATCACGTTGCGACCCAAGAGCAGCATGCTTACCCTTGTCCAATGCGACATGGAGGACGCCGCCGAAGGAATTGCTGAGGCAAACATGCCCCTGCTTCTTGAGCGCCACATTTGTATAGCCAGAGGGCTTCTTCAGGTGCAAAACAAATGTTCAGTCGTTTTGCTAACAAACTTTAGCAACGATTATCGGCATGTACCGCGAGGAACAACATGGCCGAACTGAGCTCATTTCTTCACGAAATCACTAACGTTACTGACATTGCCACATTGGAAACCGCATCGTCTCAGCAGTCTGGGTTCCCCAGCCTAAAAGAACGGATTCACGTTAACGCCGCTCTGCCAGACCATCAGAAAGACCGTCTACTGAGTCTCGCGAATAAATTTGTGGACTGTTTTTCAACGTCATCCAAAGTGCAGCGCAAGTGTATCACAAAACACCGCATTATTACGGACGAGTCTGCATGTCCTGTCCGTCAGCATCCTTACAGAGATGCTCCAAGACGACGTGATCCAGCCATCCACCAGCCCGTGGGCCTCCCCTGTAGTGTTAGAAAGAAAGACAACACACTATGCTTCTGTGAAGATTACAGAAAGTTGAACCGTGTCACCAAGCGTGATGTTTATTCATTGCCACGCATCGACGACGCATCGGATCGTCTACAACATGCCAAGTTTCTTTCTTTGTTGGATCTTAAATCAGGATATTGGCTAATCGAAGTTGATGAACAGGATCGTGAAAAAACAGCATTTGTGACACCTGATAGGCTGTATGAGTTCAAAATTCTCCCCTTCGGTCTCTGTTCCGCACCTGCCACCTTTCAGCGGACGATGGATACCGTGCTTGCTGAACTCAAATGGCAAACCTGCGTCGTATACTTAAACAATGTCGTTGTGTTCTCGAGCACGTTTGACGAACATCTCGCATGACTCGAGGGTGTCCTGCGATCCATACTGCCAGCCTCACCATCAAGCCTGAAAAACGCTACTTCGGGTTCCGAGAGCTCAAATTTTTTGGCCATGTCGTTGGTCCTCAAGGCGTCCGACCAGACCCCGACAAGTTAGCTGCCGTCGCTGAGTTTTCACCACTCACAGACAAGAAGGCTGTCCAACGCTTCCTTAGTTTGTGCGCATATTATGGGCGCTTCGTCAAGGGCTTCTCGAGAATTGCTGAGCCTCTAACAGGGCTTACATGCGATGATGCGCCTTTCATTTGGGCGGACGAGCAGCAGCAATCGTTCAATGAAATGCGCAAGCGTTTGCAAGAGGCCCCGATACTTGCTCATTTCAACGAAGACGCTGACACTGAAATCCATACTGATGCCAGCAATGAGAGTCTCAGTGCTTGTGCAGTGGCAAGCTGGTGCGGAACGACCCGTTGCTTATGCAAGCCGCAGTCTCACCAAGTCTGAGAAAAACTACTCAACCACTGAAAAAGAATGCTTAACGGTTGTGTGGGCAATTGGTAAATTCCGACCCTACTTGTACGGTAGACCCTTTAACGCTGTGAGCGATCAACCACGCCCTGTGCTGGCTTGCCAACCTCAAGGATCCTTCAGGCAAACTAGCCCATTGGAGCCCTCACTTACAAGAGTATGATATTACAGTTGTCTACCGATCTAGCAGGAAGCACAGTGACGCCGACTGTTTGTCACGTGCACCACTCCCTACGACTTCATTGGACCCTGACCATGACTTGCCATTTGTCGCCGTTATCGACGCCATAAAGATGGTTGAGCACCAGCACGCTGACGCTGAGCTGCTGCCGTGGATCAAACACCTCCAAGGAGTTGAAGGTGTTTTACCCTGCTTGCTCATGTGCGGCTTATCATCATACTACTTGCACAACAACGTCCTTTACAGGAAAAACTGCGGAAGCGGCCCCAATACGTACCTCCTTGTCGTGCCGTCGGCGCTACGCCACAACATTTTGCGAGCCTGCCATCATGAGCCATGCGCGGGACACCTGGGATTCGCCAAGACTTTAGGCAAGGATACGACAGAAATATTACTGGCCCCGGCCATATTCTTCTGTGCAACGGTACATGAAGACCTGCCATGATTGTCAGTGCCGCAAGAAAGCACCAGTTAAACCGACTGGCTTTCTCCATCCTGTGGACCTTCCTCAAGCACCGTTCCAACAAATAGGAATGGATCTACTTGGGCCATTCCCAGTGACCTCTTCGCTCAACAGATGGATAGTCGTCGCTACCGACTACTTAACCCGGTACGCCGAAACCGAAGCTATTTCGCAAGTAAATTTATATGAAGTGGCCAAGTTCTTTGTACGCTGCATCGTCCTACGACATGGTGCACCGTCTGTTCTCATCACTGACTGCGTTACAGCATTTACAGCGGAACTTATGCAGGATGTTCTCCAGCTGACGCATAGCTCTCACCGCAAGAACACTGCATATCACCCTCAAACCAATGGATTAATGGAACGTCTGAACAGAACACTGGCTGATATGCTCTCCACGTATGTCGACGTAGAGCACAAGACGTGGGACGCGATCTTACCCTATGTGACTTTCGGGTATAACGCTGCTGTACAGGAGACTACATAGCTTACGCTGTTCGAACTTGTGTAGGCGCCACGTCAGGTCAACACTTGACGCCATGCTACCTATGGCTGATAATAGCCCGACCAGCGAACACGTAGAAGAGTTCGTACAAAGAGTCGAAGAGGCACGCCAGCTTGCTCGGCATCGTATCCGGAGCCAACAGCATACCGCCACCCTTCGATACAACCAGGGTCGTTGCGACATCCATTACAATACCGGCGGCTGCGTGTGGGTCTGGACGCCCGTCCGCCACCATGGACTCTCAGAAAAGTTGATCCGCTAGTATTTTGGTCCCTACAAGGTTACACGCCGCCTCAGTGACGTGACCTACGAAGTGGTCCCCTGCAGTTCTGAGCCCAGTTCACTACGTCGTCGTCCTCCCGCTGAAGTTGTTCGTGTAGTGCGCATGAAACCCTACTATACGCATACCTGAATGCTGAGATGCACCTGAGGAGCTCCATTTCTTATGTAGCTGAAAGAGCTTTTTGAACCGAGACGGTCGCTCTTCTCATGGGAGGCAATTGACACAAAGATGTGGGGCTCCCGCACCGCAGGACGGCGCACGCAAAGGTCGGTGCCACTAAAGACGATGAAGTGCGTAAGCTGCACGCTCTTGTTCTGGCCCGCCATTAAAGAGAAGCGTATATCTTGCAAGACTCTTGTCTCCAATCTACGTTACAATGTAATCGTTGTCGGGTGTAAAATTAAGCTTTATATTGCATATTTTACACATTACTCATCTGATGCCTTAGCAGCGAAGGTTTTTCCTCTGCCTGTCTTGTAAAAAAATTTTGGGAAGTGCCCACGTGCATCTACTTTTATTTATTTATTTTTTTTTTTTTTTTTGCATGGCACATGTGCTGTTGGCCTGGAACTGATTCACAATGGTATTAACAGCCATAGCGTTCAGGGCCCCGTGTCGCTGAAAATCCAGCAGTGGTGTTGGCGACCTTTTCCATATGAGAAAATTTATCCCGAACCATGCATCCTGATTCGTGCAGGCCCTCCACGTGGCATATAGGCGTTACTGAACTAATTAAAATTCTCAAAGTATAATGTGTCAAAATTTCATAAAGTATGGCTTGCACACAACTTTGAGACATGATAGCGTTGGATTGTAATTTGAATATGCGAGAAAACATCATTCTGTTGCGCGGAAACTCAAACACAAACCCCTTTTCCAGCTGCCATTTCAGGTATGTCTTAGGAGTGGCATGCTCCAGAAAGCTCGCCTTCGCGCATAGCGTTTGCCTCCAGCATTTCAAGGGAAACATTACAGAAGCATAAGCTGCAGTTGCCCGGAAGCGTGAGAAGCAGCCAGGGATCTTTTAATGCTATCGTGTTCCACTCTTAAAGGCGTAGCTTAAGTGTCCTCCAACCTTTTTTTTTTTTTTCGCTGTTTGGGGACTGCCTTCTTGAAGGTGTTGCTTCGTTTCCTTTCTGCTGTAGGGTGAATTCAATATCTGCTTTGAACAACAGCAAAGCCACGTTTTGATTGCACTTGATGCTGGCCGCACTAGCGCGGCATCTCTCCTATCCAACAGTTCACTATGATGTTATCACTGAAATAGAATACACAGGACACCTTTGTGTACCACTTCATCTACCTCGAAGTAATATGCCATAGCTCTATGATCATATCCTTAACATCCACTACTTTCTTGGATTCATTTCAGATAGCTGGAATGTACAGACTAAAAAAGCTCGGAAGCGCTTGCACTCTTTGGAGAATTTTGTATGAGCATTTTCAGGCTGTTCTGGTGACAATAAAAAATACTGGCTCTCCTGTAATCGAGAATAGATGTAAGCATGAAATGGCTGCCGACAAAGCAGATTGATTGTAGATGTTACTAGCCACAATCTTAAAATGGGTGTAGCGCACATTCGCAATGGCACACCCCACCCCCCCGCATCACGCAACTGTACACTGGTCCATATGGAAGCAAGTTCCCTGTCTAAGACAGAACCCCATTGCAAGTCTCGTCTCGGTCCACCATATGCGCCGTGGACCTCGCGGACTGCTGGCATTGAAAAGAGCACAAGCAACTGTGTCTCAGTGCCAAAAAATGACAAGTGTACAGTGCCTTGTATCTGCCTCTGAACGTTGCTATTAGAAGTGACAAATAAAACTTCAGCATACTAGAAGTTACAGCTTGAGTGATATTGTGAGCAAATATTTAGAACTCAAAAGCAATATTTTTTTAACATGTTTGGGAAGTAACTAGCATATGTATTGCAGTCTTGACTGTTTGCCCGGATGAGCTGGTTTGAGTGCCAGGATAATGGCTCTGGCTTTTGGTTCATTGAAGGTGGCCGACAACAGGAGCTAAAAGCATTTCATGCTTAAAATGTCTGCAGCAGCGGCACTGTTCGGTTAGTCAAAGACCTCATTTCATGGCCCTCATTCTGACACCTTCGAACACTGTTTCTGCCTTTGTAACGCTTCCTAGAATTTGTCCTTCAAATTCTTATGTGAAAGAACCATGCATCAATTTTGGCATATTTCTCAAACTGTACGAGCAGAATTGCTGCTGATTTCATAAATACAACCTGTAAATCAATACAGCAGAATTGTTAGTTGAAATATGTAATCCAAATCAAGGAGCCATTCTCAAGACGATGTTCCCACTGGCACTAATGCGTGTCATTCCTGGCGTTGGTGAAATCTTTATTCTACATTATAAAGCATGAAACGTTCGCACATGCTCTTATTTCCTTGTTTTTTGGGCTTTGCTGTTTCAAGGAGCTTTGCCCTTTGAGTGGCAGCAGCCTGATTGAAATAACTTCTGACTCACGTATTTAACATTTTTGCACGGATTGGTCAAGGAGTAGCCAGATTTTGAGAAGTACATCTTTAGCAGAGTCTATAGGTGCTGGCTTTTGGTGTGGAGAGACAAGCAGCTTCATAGCTTCCCTCCTGTCTCTTGTCATTGTGTCAGCAAACTGAAATGAAAACTCTCGAAACAGTATATTTGTTAATGAGGAATCTTTGCAAGGCACATTGTGAAGCACATGCCGATGAATTGCTTCAACCTTTTACATTAAACAAATTATGCCATGTGCTGTCAAGAGGCAAATAAAGCTGTTTGCTTTAAAAATTAACAATAATCTCCACAGTTTGTGAAGTGATTGAGATATTGTTACCCAGTACCTTCAACAAAGATGTTATGGGAAACAGTGCAAGGAACTAGCATACTTACACTAATTGCATGTATTTGGCGGAGTTGTGTGGGAGACAAGATAGCCAACCAATTTTCCTTTAATGCATGTGAGCTTTGTCATCTTCATGGTGTAATGTAATCTTTTCAGGTAGCAGATAAAGAATGTGTGGCAACATGAAATGGCCTTTGATGACACAGGCGAGTAGTGGATGCCACACTTCAGTTCTAATTAAAGTTACATCAGCACAGAGCATGTATGCTACGACCAAGTTGGGTCCATACTTTGGATTACCGTGTACAGTGTCACTCTCTTCTGCATTGCAGAAGATGGAAGCCAGTGTTTCTTTGCTGTTGCTATTTCAATTTAGTATATTTTCATGTTTTCATGCTGTGCAATATACAGCCAGAGGTTGCACGGTCTTGAAATGAAGACTACTTTTTGTGTTTTCAAGATAAAATTTTAGCTATAATAAACGGAATTTCCAAAAAACAAATTTTATGTTTGGCCTGCCTTCTTTTGGGTGATCAACATGGGAGCTATTGAGGCATCATGGCTCATACGTGCTGCCTTTATGCTTGAGAGGTGTGTGCACAATGCTCCTTACATGTTGAAAAAAAAAAAGGAGACCATCCATAATTGGTCTTGGGTTGCTTTCTTAGCCACAAGTGCTATCTGAAAATATAGCTGCTTTTTGTTACTCTTTCTGGCGGTGCGTTTTAGATACATAAAAATTATGATGGACGTGCATGTTCAGTGTGATTGCAGGAACGAAAAACTTTACTGAAAGATCCTTTGCAAGAGATGCAAGTGCTTGCCCATTTCATGAAAAAAAAAAGGCTTTGTTTTCATTGTATACAGTAATCTAATGGTCAGGCAGACTTGATCACAAAAGCAAAGAGAGAAATTCAAAGCCTGCTGACCACATCGTAACTGTCTAGTGCATAGACAACACTTGCACGTTGGCCAACAGCATGGGAAAGGAGAAAGAGATTGCCATGAAGCACATGTGGTGAAAAGGAGAATGAAGCAAAAATTGGTAGCATTCAGAAAAAGCTAGATATTCTTGATGAGAAAACTGAAACATTGGACAAATAAATAATAGCAAACTTTATCAAGTCTTACCGCCGTATTCAGCAATACATATTGAAGCTCATGCTTGACTTGATATAAATGACGCATGGTGTGAACGCGCCCAAGATGCTCATTGCGTTTCTTTTGGTGTGTTCATGACAGGCGTCATTTAGATCGAGTCAAGCATGGGCTTCAAGTTGAGATGCATTTATGAATACGGGGGTTCGTATTGCGGCATGGTGAGGCTCTCTGGAATGAAGACTTCATGAACTAGAGAATAGATGTGCCCGTGAGAACCTACTTACTTTTACGTGTTATCGCAGACATCTGAATCACAGGAGCAGTCTGAAGCATGTGATAGGTTTGTGAAGACTTTCCGAGAAACGTGCATGGGTTTTCTCTGCAACAGTTTGCTACAATCGGGGGTATGACTGATTTTACATTTCCTAATCACCTTGCATATTTCCGCACAATGCTTTCGTCATTACTGTTCAGTGGTTCAGTGGCACTGAAAAGGCAATACAGGCATGAATGTCAAAAGAGGCACTTGTAGGCAGGGTAAATGCAAGATTACCTTGTTTACATGTCCATAGTTTGTGCTTACAAAGAAGGCAGAAGAAGGATGCCAGGAAAAAAAGCATTTCGTCTGAGGTTCCTCTCATTATGAAGCTGTTTACAATGATGAGAGCTAAAGACAAAAAGTGTGGTCCTAATGAATGGACACATTCTCCCAGTTGCAATTCATAGTTTAAGATATTGAGGGACTTCAATCGCACTTCAAAAAGAAGTCCATGATCAATAAACAGTGCAGGAAGCCAGTATAACAGTTTTCATTGACAGTGAATTAGCCCTAGGATATGATCCAGTTTGCATCTTCAATAAAATGGCTATTGATTGGCTACTATTGATCTGTACAATAAGTGCAGCACGCAGTACCATTTATGCCTTGGGCCTCACTTATGCCATGTCAAAATTGTGGAAATACAACAGATTCATAAAACCAGCTCTCTTTATCACCTTATCTTAGGGAGGTACTTGTCAATGTTACAGTGCAGAGCACGAACATTTCCTTAGGAGAAACCTTCCAGTTATTTATGAATTATATGGGAGAGGTTCATTACCTCTTGAAAACTGTTCTGCATAACACTCTTGCTTCTTCACACATCTATCATGATCCGTCAAATACGGGATAAGTTGGGTGCTGCAGATAAATGGTTCCTGCAGAGCCTAAAGCTACAGCATCAATAGGTAGCTAAATTTTCATTCTTCAAGTTTGGTCCAGTTCTCTTAAACATAGACATAGAACTGAAACTGTTCAATCTGAGTACCAATATTAAATGTATTATTTTGGGGCTTCAATGATTTGCTGAAGTTGATGGAAAGTGAAGGACTGTATAAAAAACATGGCTGTAAGGTCAGCTATCATCTTCTGCGCATAAACTTTCAGATACTGCACTAAATATAATCTAAAACACATGAAAAGTTTTTATACATTAAAGTACAGCCACACTGGATCACGCTAGCATCATTATCATATGTCACTGGTGTGGCACTTCAACACAATGTGGGAACTACCATGGCTCGTACAATGCTCCGAAGGATACATTGCAATAGCGCAACTATGCTCAATGGCATTTGAACTGTTTCTTGCAATTTACAACTTCTAGCCATGCACTTATTCATTTATGACTTGGATGGTCGTGAAGCCTAAGTGCTTTTCTACCTAGCAATACTGCAAGCTTGTCTGCTGACACTAGCTGCACAAAAGAGCAACAGTAGCTTGTGCTCCAGCAGAACTTGAGGGCGGATTACAAGTTCTTGCCACACTATAGATGAGAAATATGAACATACTCCCAAGCTTCAATATCTTAGCCGGTGTAAAGCTGCAATACAGGTACTGCACTCCCTTAATTGCACTGCTTACAGCTGTCAAACTATACCTCTGGTGCTATGCACATTTTGGGGATGGCAAGAAGTTCCACTAGACAAGGTATCAACCACACAGGCATTTAAAACATTGAGTTAAGGGTGTTTAAGACTGACTAAACACAATTTGCCACTTGGCTTGGATCTCGATTCCTTTCCCCTCTAGTGTCATTGACTGAAGAGCCACAACAGGAGTAGAGTAGCAATGCTTTGTTGTCTTGCCTGTTTACTAATAGCAAGAAACTACGCTCTAGCACTGTAGCATAATCAAAGAACAAAAGGTTAAGTGCAAGCTTGATCAACCAGCTCTCCAGTAGTCTGGGCCCCACGTCAGAGGGTATCGTCGTATGGTGTCAGGACTACAAAAGTGCATGAAGACTACTGGAGGCTGCAGTTTCAGTAGAACGTAGGGGATAACCCCTAATTAAGGGTAAGCCTTTGCTTTTGACAATGATCGGCCAAATTTAATCACGATTTCCCACTTCTCCGCCGGTGCAGAAATGCCATCGTCCTTTTAAGATTGACCACATTACAAAAACGTACGTACGTACGTACAGTCCTATACACTGCGGCTGGTCGCGTCGCAATCCCGTGTTTCTCTAGTTTTAACGCCCGCGCAGTACGTATGTAGTACTCAACAATCGGTTTGCTCTGGCGCAGTTTTAGAAGACGATCGTCGTCGTGCTCTTTGCGCATCACAAACGCGTCACACACACGCACGCACACACACAACTCGATTGTGCAACACGCGCTGTTCCACCTTGCATCGCTTCGTTCGTGGTCGTGCTGTTTGCGCGAACAAACGCGTCACACACGCAACTCGACTGCTCTGCGCACACCAAACGCCAAAACGCGATATTCCACCTTCGTTCGTGGTCGTGCTATTTTGAGCATACACATTCGTCACACACGCAACTTAATTGCTCTTTGCACACACCAAGCGCGTCACGAACACACCACCCACCCACACACACACACACAGCTTCGATTGCCGTAAAATCCGCTGTTCCACCTTGGTATCGCTTCGTTCGTGGTCGCGCTGCTTGCGTGCACGGGCGATGAAACTCCCACCCTGGCGCTCCGGCGAGTTGGCACAAACCCTGCGCTAGCGCATATTTCTATGGGCCCCGTGGCGCGCGCATGGGGACTAGGGCGTTTCAGGAGCTAGGCGCGTTTTTTACACAACAACTAGGGCGCTAGACTCCCCTAGGGCGAAAAGTTACCTAGATATATAGTTCCCTTTGGTGCCGCGGGGGCGGCGCTGCAGTTGACCGGCTGCACAGGCGAGCGAATGTAAATGCGCAACCCGCGCGGCAAACACGCAGTAGTTGCCGAATTGCAGAATGCGCTTGAGTTAGTGGAAACAGGTACAAAACCTTTGCCTACACACACTGACGCATGTGATCAGTGCAGCAAAATGACTTCCACACTATCACTGCGCTAAATGGGCAACGGACGGCCAGTATCGAAGCGCGATCGTTCCATGCTGCATCTCTACTGACGATCCTTGAGTTCCGTTCATAAGATGCTGCTCGCAAGATCCCGCCTTGTGATCAGCTGATCGTGCATGAGACGGTATAAAAGAGTACTTTTCATCGAAGTGTTCATCGTGCGCGTCCGACATGCCATATTCTACAGAAATTTGAGTGCATCGAAGGCGATCAACCGATCGCACTTTCGCTCACGCGGCAGGGGGGCTGGGCAGTCACCGCGCGGCGCGCACGACGCATGCGTACTCACGCCAACATCCGGGCCTCGGCTTGCCGTAGCGCCGCGCGCCGCTGCCGGAGGAGCGCATCGGTAGCCCGCCGCAAGCAAGCAAGCAATCCGGCGTACGGTGTGTGTGTGTGTGCGTGCGTGTGTGCGTGCGGCCCGTTGAATGTGGGTTACTGGGCCCAGCAGCCCGAGCCGCGGTGGTGGTGCCGTTTCCGAGACTTTCGCCGCTCTCGGTGCGGATGGTGCCCGTGCGTGTCGGCTTCCGGCGGTCACGCCGCGATCGCCGCCGTTCCCTCTCGGCCAGAAGAAGCCAGCGACCAGCGTCGGCGACGCTCGCCACCCTTGACCTTTGCCGACGACGACGAGCCGCGGCGGCAGCAGAAGCAGCAGCAGCAGCCCTCAAAAGTAAGCCGCCGGAGTCACGCCGTGCACTGCGAGCGAGCGCGCTCCTTCCGAGGCCTCTCCCTCGAGATCTCCGCTAAGCCTTTTTTTCTTGCGGGGCCGCCTGCACGCACATGATCGTCTGCTAGCTCGTGCGGCGGCAAGTCTTTCTAACCGCCGCAAGACGTCTCGAAAACCGCGGCGCCTGAGCGGTGAGGGAGGGGTTTATTTTAGAAGCGCCGTCCGTCTGTTCTCTTTTGAATCTCGCCGAAGAACGGTTTAACTCGAGCGGCGTGTTGAGCGGCTTCGGTTTCTCCCTCCAGCCTCTCAACGTGCCGACGGACCGTTGGCGAAGCCGCTGTGCTGCACGCGGCTGAAGGTGGAAGTGTTCCCGACGGGGCAGTAGTGCTCGCCTAATCTGCGTCGCGATACTTTTGTGGTACGATTATTATTCTTTTTTTTTTCTCCGCGCTTGTTGGCGGAGAGGAGAACCTATCGTCGAGGAGAAACCACCGCGTTTTTGCGGAGCGGAGAGCCGTGATTACGTCGGCAGTCGCGTGCACCGATACACCACCGCGAATAGTTTTTCGTCCGGGTAGATCGTCGACGACGTCTGCTCGCCGTCGCCCCCGTCCCGTATCCGCACCGTGTCTCTTGTGAATGAAGCGCGGAGGCATCGCATGCTTTCAGGAAGCGTTTTTTTACGTTGTCGTCGGCCGAGCGAAAGTGAACTAGCGGGCGGGAGAGCGGCGTCGATGGTGTAAACACGGAAGCGCGACGGCGTCGACGACGACGGACGAGCGAGCGCAGCGTGGAAGGAGAAAAAAAAAAAAGAGAGAGAAAGCGCGACGCTTTTCTCGCATACGATTGCGGCTCGAGGCAACGCGCTGCGTCTGCATATTTCCCCGTGATATATCACGAACACAAGGCTCCCGAGCGATTACGTAGGCTCGCCCGCGCCCAGCGCGTAGCGGTCCTGCGGTTGTCGCGTGCGAGCGTTGAGGAACATGAGGGAAATCATGCACCGAGAATGCCATATCAACGGCGATCTGTTAATTTCACTTAGGGGCTCGGTGCGTCGCCTTGCCCTAGCGGCTAACTCCCCCACGCCACTACCAGCTGACGTCGACCGCTTGCGTAGTAACTGGCGTGCGTGCTGCCACGTGAGGCGGCAGCGGTGTTTGTGACGTATGCAGCTTGCGCCAGCCACCTTGTATTTTCCCCCCAGTTTTACCCCGTTATACCTACACTTGGAAAACGCGGCACGAAAGGCGCGCCTGTGCCGCTGCGGAATGTTTTCCGGTCTGCCGCGGGTCCCCGTAATCGCCTTGCCGATTGTAATCACGTGAGCGGCGTTCTTGAGAGCAGCGGAAGCAGCAGCTGTGGTCTTGCTGGGCCGAGGCAGAGAAAACAGAACGCCCGTTCGAACGCACCTGCTCGAATAGTGCTGTGCGTTCTGCAAGAAGCCTTGCAGTGTGGCACAGTATAGCGCTATTGTCTGGACGCCTTCAAGGGAAAGCGTCATTGTCAGGACCGCTACGTGTCACATGTGTGTGCTGCCCTGCAACGCTCGTCCGCAGTTCATGAGCACAGCCTTCACGACAGTGTGACCACCGCTTGTGAAACTCACTGTTGTGCCAAGCCATCCCACCGGTGCTGCCATTTAGAAAGCATATTGGCCGTTAATGCGAACATTTCATTCCATTTGCATAGTACGGGTGCCATGCCACTCGCCCCCTGCGCAGCTAGCTGCGCAGAAGCTGTTGAACCGATAGCATTTTTTCTTGCATGGCAGTGGGGGGGTTGCTTAGCAGTTTGCTTGAACAGCTGTGTTATTTGCTGCGTGAAATTTTATGTGATCAGTGTTGTTTCGTGCGGGTCATGCCCAGGGGCTGCAATTATGATAATCGGCATGCTCTGCTGTTGAGCATTTGCTCCGCGTTTGAGCACGTGCATAATGTGGCGTGCTGATGCCTATTCTGGTGTGCGGTGCCACTTGCTTTACTGAATTTGACGTACAAGATCATTCTTTTTGTTTCCGTTAACAATTAACAATCGTGGTCGAGAACATTAAACCCAACTTTATTGGCCACCTTTGGTTAGGAGCCATTTAGAGGTGTCGGGGACCTGCAGGAAATCAGTTGTACATGCTGAGAGTCTGCAAAATAATTCAACTGATCAGTTAACTGTTTGGGACAGATGAACAGGGCCAAAAATTTTAGGTAAGCGAGAACCCGCCAGGTGTAGTACCAGTCTAGACCAAACGTTTTGTAGATATTTCCATTGCACCAGTTCTTCCATACTGAAGGCGGACGTTTTCTTCAATTGGGAACACACTGTTTTGTGCAGAGGAACACATACCAAACTGCTCATTCTCTATGTGCAGGTCTGCATCATAGTTGCAGATTTTTTATTATCTTTTTCTTCACATCTGCTGCCAGCAAGTCTTTTCCATCTGTTTACTGCTTAATATTCGCTCAGAATTTTCCCTCGTGCTTGGTTTTGGCTGTTGCACGATTTGAAACCGTTCTTGCCAAATATTAGGGGCTTTCAACATCCTTAGCATGCTATTTGCTGCTGCCATCGTTTGCGTGTGTACGATTAATCTTCAGCTAGGATGCTTAAAAGCATTTTTGTTATGTCAAACAAACTTTTGCTACGCCCCATGTGTAACCGTAGTGTGTGCAAGTCCTGCACATGTAATATTTTTTTTTCCAAATCTGAATGTTACAGAAAAAGAAAATAGAAAAACTAGGTATACAACATGGCTTGGTTGCCGAGTGCGAACTTGACGGAAGGAATGCTTGGCTCACATACATTCTGAAATATAGTGCGTTTACAGACATATACAAATGTATGGTCGCGTGATGCCGGAGTCGCATGGTATGGAGTGTTTTCCGTGTGATTTATGGTTAGTGTGCATCAATAAAAAATTGCCCAATTTTTTTTAGACTGTAAGTAGCCACACAGGAAACTAGTGACATTGCATTTCATGCTGAAAAGCTGGCATCTGAGCCAGTAGAAATCTACAGGCCATGAAAGAGACTTTTGGGAGAGGCCAATATGACACAATGGGGGGGGGGGGGGGATCGCATGAGCTCTGCAAAACCTGTACAGAACAAATGTCTCTGTGCTGTTAGTTAAGAGAAGCAAGATGGCCTTTGGAAAACACTCCTGACTCTTCTGCATTGCACGGAGCTACCTGCTTTAAAAAATGAACATAAAGGATATATACGTCTGTGCTCAATAACAGCCAATATAATTTACCATCTCTTTCGCATGCAAACAGAAATAGCGTGTTTGAAACAGTGTGTTGAAGTTTGCACATTATGGTACAAATAGTGCTTGCTTAAATGAATAATATAAGCTTTTTGGTGGTGGTGGTGGTCTTAAAGCTTTTGTGGACAGGTGGGCGATACATGGTACAACGCGTGATATTAAAACTTTCCTTTTAAATGAGCATATTGCGTATGTGCCATGAAATAGAGATCTGTGACTCTGAGCAGCTGAAACCTCTTGTTACCAGAAACAGGTACCAGAGTGCTTTTTGTACTCCTCATTGCAGTCACCCAAGTAACTTGTTTGAGGTAAGCGTGCATATTTACGACACGCACTCATGCTGCTGTCTTCATCGGCATAACTGCTAAATGCAGAATTGCTGTCATTTGAGTATTAATGTCAAAAGTTAGGAGAATGACATTTCATTCTGCAATTTCACCAGGCTTGTCATCTCTTCGAGATTGTAGGACTTTGGCAGATGTTTTAGCATGCGCTGCGTGAGCATTGACCTTTTTCATGCAAAAAAAAAATGGGTCATTAATCATCTTGGATGCCGTTGTGTGCAGATATGTTTTTTATTTTTTTGAACAAGTGGCTTTGTGCAATGTATGAGCGTCAGAGAGCTGCGGTGTCAGAGCAAGTCTTGTTTCTCCCCGGTGTTGTCTTTTTGATTGCCAGCTCAGAGACATTGGTTGTTCTGCAGGGCCTGCGTTGCCTATGTGATCACCATGTTGTCATGTCGGACTCTCAGAAATGCTTCTGTCGTGACAGTGCTGGCCTTTGCTGGCTCTTATGCTGTTTGAACCTGACATGCAAGGTCACTCGTTTCCTGTCTGACGACCTACAGTCTGCACACTTACGTACGCTTCTGAATGACGCGGGAAACGGTCCAGATTACACAACTACAGAATCATGTGATCATATGTTTAAAAGGTGAAAAGGTATACTTCCGTCATTATACTTTCAGTTTGGAGAGTGTGTTTCTTTCTGACCCATTTTTTTTTGCAAATTCACGTATAGGAACAATGAAATTTTATTGTTAGGCAAGACATTTTACATAGTATGAGCTTGCCAAAGCCTAGCAAAAGCTTGAATGGCAGAGCCTGGAGTTTAGACAATGAAACCTGGTGCCAAACCAACAGGAACACAGACTTGTAAATTGACAATGTAAATACAGATGCATTTATACCCCCCCCTCCCTCCAAAGAAAAAAAAAGTAGTGTCTAGTCACATCACGAACATATTATTTAATCTCTTTACAACTGTTTATCACAAGTACATCAATGAATCTGTTCATGGCACCTAACAGTGTCTAACATGTTCCACATAGCTTTTATGCACCCAGGGTTTTTTCAAAGCTATGCAGTTGTGTTGATGCAGGTCACTTACAGCAACACGCACTGTGCATGCAGAACTTTTTTGTCCAGATGCAATTTAAAATTTAGCTGTGATATAACTTTCAAGTATGATCTTACAGTCTGGTTGGAAGCATGAATTTCTTGTTGCAGCTGCTGCCTTTTTAGCACCAGATTTGGCATAGCATCAGCCGCCTTGGGGTAAGCGTTTGGGTAGTAATCCCATGGTCAGTTCAGCTGTGAAGACAACATTGTTGATGGTTGTGCGGGACAATACTGACACTGCCAGTCAGCATCAAGATACGCTCCATTCCATACTTTGCAGGCAATGCTGTGGAAGCTAAGCATTTCTTTGAAGGCAAACAGCGCTGAGAATGGGACTGAACAGAAGGACGCAAGACAGAGTGCTCCATCTTGTGTCCCTCTGTTTAGTCCCATTCTTAGCACTATTTGCTTTCATAGTCATGTACCATCTTGCTCACCTAGCATGTGTTATACCCGCCGTGGTTGCTCAGTGGCTATGGTGTTGGGCTGCTGAGCATGAGGTCGCGGGATCGAATCCCGGCCACTGCAGCCGCATTTTGATGGGGGCGAAATGCAAGAACACCCGTGTGCTTAGATTTAGGTGCACGTTAAAGAACCCCAGATGGTCAAAATTTCCGGAGTCCTCCACTATGGCGTGCCTCATAATCAGAAAGTGGTTTTGGCACGTAAAACCCCAAATATTATTATTATTAACATGTGTTATGTGCCTGTTGTGCTGTCCTCTAGGCCTCACGGCACATGTTTTACCTCGCATTTGCATAGGATCTGCAATGATTTCTATGCAACAATTTCGCACAATACAAGTACAACTTGTGGATCTGTGGTTATCTCAAGCCACATATTATACTTGTGCACCTTTTTGCTTCAACTATGCAACATTGCTACCATGTTTTGGTCGCGAGTGTAAGCGGTACGTTGCGGCCGTTCACTGCACAGGCTTGTAATTCCGTTTGTTTGGCGGCGAGGATTTTTGGATCTGTGATACCTTCCATGCAACAAAAGCATCGTACCTTGCAACATAAAATGTACAAGACTTGATGTTACGTCGAATCACACGATGCATACACTTGTCTTTCATATGAGATGCAAAACTTTTTGGTTGCGAACAATGTGAGAAGTCTCTCTGGCCTTTGTTCCGTTGCCTGTTATGTGTGAGACGGAGTGTAGTGTTTGCATTACAGTTGCATAATTTCTTCTTTAACCGTTTAAGGACGACACATATAAATAGCCGAAAGAAATGTTTATTTTCTATCTAAATGTGCAAAAACTCGCGAAAGTAAGCATAATCAACGAAAAAAAAAAAGATTGTGCTGGAACTTTTTCAGCAATAGAAACCCCAAGAAGAAAACAGGAAGTTGGCATTGCCCCAAGCCCCCTAACACTTTGTTTGGAATTTGTACCGACCACTCTTGTCACGTGTCACTTGTGAACCGTAGGTGTAGATTTCATTTGCTTTAGATCGCACATGCGACACCACTGCAGCCTGAGATCTTCCTTTGATCTATCTCCTCTGAACATGCTTTCGAGAGAAAGCGAGTCATGTGCTGAACTTCTTCTGCCTCCTGTGTTCTTGCTGTAAACTAACAAATGACGCTTGCTGCCTGTCATTCAGTGCTGGCCAAAGCGAGTGACCCCGAAAGCTCATACTTGGTACCGAGGCTCGGCAAGAAAAAAAATTTGTTTTCTGGTGTGTTGCCTGTAGGTAACACTCGTCAGTCAAGGGTTAAAGCTGTAAAGCTTTAGAACGGAGACTCGTCAAAACAGCTTTTGATGTCTTGCACCCAAATTTTGAAGGCTCGCCTTTGTCGAACTGGTGCTTCAGTCAGCTTTGAGTCTAACGAACTTTCGTTTACCTTCCTCTTGGCAACCACTAAAGGCATTTTGAGCTTTCTTTTTTCAGACCATTAAAAAGACATCTTTTGTTTTCCCTGAAGTAATTTTCTTGCGCCTTTGCTTTCTCTTTCCCTCTGTACCCTATGTAAAGCAGCTAAGTTGGCAAAGTCTGGTTAACTTTCTTGCCTTTTGTTCCCCTCTCCATTAATATTGAAGCCAAGGATTCAAGGTTATCTCTGGTTGACTAGTATGAAAACAAGAAGAAAAAAACATGTGGGATTGAAAAAGAATTCCTTTTAATTTCACCAACAATCTTGCCTTTCTTGACTGTTTGCATAGTGTGTGCAGTCATTTAGTACTATCTATAACACTGTGGAGACATGCTGCGTTTTACCTTTTGTTATTGTCGCTTCTGCACTAGAGTGTTTCAGCGGTGCACGCGTGTTGGATTATGCAGTTATTGAAACATACTTGTTTGGGAGTAAGCAGTACTCCTACTGCACTGCCAACTCAAAGGTCGATTGCACAGAAGGCAATTTATCAACCTTAACATGTTACGAAAGAAAAATAAGAAAAAGGACGGTGACAGAAGTTAAAATTTAGGTTTCTCTTGAAGCGTACCTCTGATGAACCCATCAAGTGCCGTGTTACTAAAGCAAAATGCTCATTGGCATCTATTGCATATGCATTCGTGTAGTAGGTAAGCATGATGCTATGTCCGTGAGTAAATGTGACAGTCTGTTCCCACACTTGTCGTACATGTTGACACTCAATTCCCATTGAATGAGCTCTGAGCGGTGTCATTTCTTAGCTGGGTTACAGAGCAGAAATGATACATGGCCATTGGTCGTAAAGATATGGACACCTGTCTCTTACACTTGTTGCTGATGCGTCGGTCTGTCCAGGCACTGATTGCACATGTGAGCACTCATTCTCATTGGTGGAGCACCGAATCATGTTTTCTTTTTTGCATCAGACTACTCCGAGTTGTAAAGACACTTGGTGACATGCACCATTAAGGTTTCTCCATCTATGGTCGTCGCACAGGTTGATTTTGGTTGGCACGCAGCCACGCGATGTTATTGACAATGGCAGCACGCCACTTGAGATACCACGAGTGCTGGTGCTATCTCCGTAATCATTTTGTGAATAACCTCTTTTTGTTGTCCTGTGATAATATTTGAGTTTCAGCTGGTAGTTTTTCCAGTGGAACGAGGCTGCATATTGTGGCTTTCCTCACGCTGAAGTTGATACATGTACTTGTCATGCTGATTGCTGGCGCACTCAAACATACAATCACCAGCATTCTGTGACAAGTGATTGCAACAGGTTGCTTCTTTCTGCTATGTCGAGATGCAAATATTTGATAAAACAGTGTAAACTGCTGATGTGTCGGTTCACTTAAAATCCCCTTTCTAAGTTGGTGGACCTTTTAAAAATTCCTAACATGACATTGGAAAAGAGCAACTGATCAGTGGCACAACGTAGATGTGAGTGAGAGAAGGAGGTGAGAACTTTTTATCAAAGCTGAACAATGTGGTTTGATTGTCATGTCCGGAGCTTTGGGTGTGCATTTCAGAACTCCAATTCAAATCAAATCAAATCAGTTTATTTGGACATGAACATGTCTACAATGGTTGAAGTAACCCTGTAGTCTTCTGCTGAAGCATATCTCATAAGCCCTGCATTGCTTGGCTTCGAATATCAAGATTAGTCCAATCAATCAATTGCCTGGTCACAAGGTTGGCAGCCGAGGTCACTTACAGAGACAGCGGAAGCAGGAGGGGGAGCCTTTCCCAATATATCTGCGATGCAAGGTTCGACAGCAACCAGAAATATCCTGTCGTGAGTGCATTTCATGCCCCTTGCCTGAAATACTAAGGGAAAAGCTCATGTAGGCAGGTGCTTGTCAGCACAGTCAGAAAGTGCTTCTTTCACTCATATCTTTTTTTCTTCCTCATACGGTAGTAATGCGGAACTTTGGTATTGTTGCAGCTTCCAGCTCATTTATTTTTATTCGAGATAAGCCAGCGGGAGGTGCTGGCAGCTCCCATGCTTCACTCCCAAGAGGCAGGGCATTGTTCCCTTTCAAGAAATTCTCACAAAGTGGGACCATCGTGCCAGCTGACAACATTGTATGTGTTGTTGAAAAGAGGCACGAACTCGTTGCTGTAGGGGCCGGGACATATTTCCGTCTTGTTTCTGTAAATCTATAGGTGAGGGCGACATCCCTATGCAACACTTTATGTGGATTTTGCAGATAAGCACTTTGTATGACGGCTGAATCTTTGCTGCAAGCAGTGCAGCGTTTCTGTGTCGTGATCAATATCCTCCCAGCCTAAACTTTTTTTGTCCCCTGCAGGACGAAGGCCTATCCTAGGGATCTCCAATTACCCCTTTCTTGCTTTCTTGTGTCAGCTGACTTCTTCATATGCCTGCACATTTCCTGATCTCACGACTACACCTAATCCTCTTACATCTGCGATTGCATTTCCCTTTCTTTTGACAGCCATTCTGTTAAGTGGACCATTGGTTGTCTGTTCTATTCATTAGATGACCTTCCCAGCTCTGCTTCTTTCTCTAAATTAAATCCAACTAGAACCTCAGCTACCCTCACTTGCTGTGTGATCCATAATGCCATCATCTTATCCCTGAATGTTACACTTATTTTCCTTTCCATTACTTATTACACGGTCCTAAGTGTCCCTTCCACTGTTTTGTTATCTTGCTGAGTTTCGGCTCCGCAAGCAGCTACTGGCAGAATACACTGGCAGAGTTGCTGCTGCTGGGAGAAATTTCTATATAGGGGTGTGCAACTTATTTCAGAACAAAGCTTTGAACTTCTGTGGAAATTAGGACTCCCATGAGGTCCATGTCCAGGTTTTGAACTTTGTCAACATTAGCCCCTCAATCCCCAATCTTCTACTCTAGTTCTAAGGTTGCGGCTCCTATTTCTGGCTGAGGAGATGAAAAGCATCATGGCTGCCTTAACTGCCAGACACACTGACTTGGCGATTGCTACTCTCCTGAATGTGATGCAGTATTTTGTTTTGAAGCTCCAACAGCCGTGCGCTATTTGCATTTGTGGCAAAGGGAGCTGGAAGCACTACCAGTGCTCTGATGTCTGGACGGTTGGGCTTGTCCATCATGTTCCGGTCATTGTAAGTGACAACCTTGGAAAGTCGTGATGTCTGTTGCCTAGAAGCTTCAAATGGAAGAGCCCATAGTAAGGTTTTCGGTGCATGAAGACATTGGGTGCCAGTCCTAAACAATGGTTCTGCACGTTTTCGCACAGCCTTCATGAGCCAATGTGGGCCAGCTGCAAAGTTCAGTGGCCATGTCACAAGCATCACGATCTCTCAGTTAACAAGATTCAAATCTGCGGACTACTAATTGTGGAGTGAGACTATGAGGGAGGCTAACATAAAGAGAGAAAAGAATAAGATATTCATGATAAAGGCTGCTTTTGGAGAGGAAATAGCAAAAAATCAACTTGCACCACCAGAGCTGAGCATGCAGCTATATTTTGAAGCCACATTCAGCAAATTATTGAGACCAAAGGTGCAATTACTGGGCAGCTTTGAAAATGGCAGCGAAACGGTCTGTGGAACTTGATAAATATATGTCCAGCTTAATCTGAAATAGTGCTAATTTTCCAAAGTCATTATGTTTTCAAGTACCTTGTGTAACCGATTTATACTCTAGCTGATACTTCTTCAGAGCTGTTATTACAAACAACTCTCTCCATACTATTGTTTTGCTTGGGGTGTACAAAATTCCCAAGCGGTATGAATGCATCAGAACACTTGCACTGTCTCTTGTGGTAACACTGGTTCCTTCCATTGCGTGTATATTCTGCTGAGAAGCTGAATGCCAGGAGATGCGTGTCGTGTGGGGAAGACAAACATTTGAGGATGCAAGAGAGTATTGCGGGTGGCGCAGTGCAAGTGCTGCAGCATCTTCATGTGATTGTGGCTGTGGCTGTCACTGCTTTGCACTTTGGGCATGACTTCAACCATTGTTATTTCTTTAGAAGTGGGTTTGGGAGGGGTGCTGCGAGGCTCAGGGATTGCTCTTGCAATGACTGCATGATGTTGCATGGCCCTCTTTAATGTCTGCCCGCTATTCTCAAAATGGTTGAACAGTTCTTGTCAGGGTGGGTCATATGAGTAATGTGATTGGTTCGAGGAATTTGGTACCAACACCTGTTGTGCTTGCACGGTGCTACATGCAACCTTTGTGTCTTTTGAGCATTGTTCTGGGAGAACCCTTCACTTGTGCGCTTCCTCTTTCCACGCACATTTATTTCGAGCACCTGCGCCATGACGGCAGCGAGGGCCTGCCAAGGTAGCACCTGCTTTTGAAGCAGTGGAAAGGGAGGTTGCTGTGAGATGGGGTAGAAGATGGTTGTAGGTGTTCTCTGGCGAAGTTGCATGCTCTGTGGATCTGTGTGACAGTTTAATGAAGGGGTGGGGAAAGTGTGGTTTTATTAATACAAACAGCTGTCGTTTAAAGTGCAACACATCGCATGGTACAGGGCGATTAAAATGTAACAGAAAAAGCAAAAATTTAATAGTTCAAGTATACACTGTATCAAGATACAGTATTCGCAGAAATGTGCCGAAGAACACCAGTGACAGCAGCCTTAAACTAACAAGTCGGAGTAGGTAAATTTACCACCAACTGGTGCCACTTTAGTTGGAGAGCTTTAGGTTTGAAGAACTCGGGAACTGGACAATGAGAAGTGGGCAGCTAGAGGGCTCAAGTATCTGTACCTTAAAAGCGAGGGCACAGAATTCCAAAAGAGGTCAATAAAGCTGCCATCCAAGTACAGGGTAATTGGAAGTACAAGTAGACAAACTGGGGTTATCAAAACAAAAATGAGAGAAATAGTGATGCTAAATTGTACACAAAGGATAGAAAACGAAAGTCCATAGAGCTTTACAGAAATAACAACGAAATTGGGAAAGAAAGTTTCGTATGAGAATGCAAATGATAATGCCTTGCTATTTGAGATCCTAGCTGGCTGCGTGAGGACAAAAACATACAGAAGCAAATATTTGCAACAGCATGAGGCATCTGCCTATGGCCGAAAAACAAAGCTAAGAGGTTACTCAACATATTGTAATGGATGCCAAGAACCCAGCCTTCATGAACCATAGAGAATGTTCACCTTCTCGAAATGCTAGGGTTGATAGCTGATGAGAGCATAAAATGGTCAGCAGTGGAGTTAAGTGAGAGACATTTAAAGTATTACTAGTGGTGTAAATAAAGCAGGGTAGATGCGATGGGGATAGGAGTCATCACAGGCATAGGTAATTTCACCTAAATAAAGTAGAGGTAGACAGAATGCTACGTTGCTACAGTTACAGTAAAACCGAATTAGCTCATGCAGGCTAGCTGGCTATTTGTTGTCACCCCGATTCACAGGTGATGCCATTAGCAATAATTTGTGCTGTACTGATAGAACTTCGAAGGCTGTTCTTTTTTCTTTTCTTCAGTGATTGCCTAGTTCAGAAAGTGGGAATGTGTGTGGTAGCCTAACCTCCTGGTGGGATACACCCGGCTAGGTAGAGGTGGCTGTGAACTTCATCAGCACGTGCATGAACACGTGGCTGCACTGAGTACATGCTGCACATGGGGTTGCCTTTGCAGGAACATGTCAATGTAGTGAAGCCCAATCACTCATCAGTCAAAGAGTGTACAGGAAAAGAATGGACCCTTGGTTGTAGCTTTGCCAACATTTCGACAGCCTCGTTCATTCAGCCGTGAGGTAGGGGAGGGGGTGGGGGGGCTGGCTCGTTACTCCACTTGCCTCGAGGCACGCATTCTTTGTTTGCTTGTCGGCCTGTTTATGAGCTGAGACGGATCCTGGGTTGTACAAGATGGATTAGCTTGAACCTATGCACATGGTGGTGTTGTTGCAGCCTCTTTTTCTCTTTTAATGGGCCTGAAACATTTAGCAGGTGCTGTACCCCCATGCCTTACTATGGGCATTGTAGCTTACTTGCAAGGCTTGAAAGTTGTATTGGTTTTTCGAACTTGGTCCTTTTGCTGAGCTCCACTAGTGGTTGGGCCGCTGAAGATAGCATCCAGCGAGGGTGTTACTACATTGGCTTAGGCAATGACAGTTGAGTTTAACCTGGTGAGCCGTTAGGTGCGCGCTCGCCCCGTAATTTGATAGCTGAAGACCAGTACAGATTGATTTGAGGCTGCCGACTCAGACTTTAGATGCATTGCTTGTGATAGAACCACATGGCTCCGTTTGTCAGAGTAATTGTACCACTGAAATATCTTGTGAGCTAATTCAAATGGGATTCAAAGTGAAGATCAGATACAACGTATCATCATGAAAGTCTGCTGTGTTAATGTTCAATGTCTTATAGGCCACTCATTCCACATTTTTGCTACTGAGTTGCACACTATGAAGGGCGATGTGTCATCCGACGAACTGCACTGCATACCTCTCAAAGGAACCAGCACAGTCGCAAAGCCGCAATACTGGCCCTGAAACCATGACAGCCTGAGCCTCTACGGTGCGTGGCAAGGGTTGATGACTGCAGCCCACTCATCTCCTTTGAGAGCTACTTTGAGGCACTGAGGGAGAGGGAGAGCAGATGGTGAGAGGCCACATTGGACCCAAGCTGTCTCGCTCGATACGAACTTTACTTCTCAGACTGGCTTCGGTGCCAGAAACCTCCGACGTTGTCAGCAAGCCAGCGATGGCGGAGATGATGGTGGCATTGGTGATTTTTATAGCGTGGGTTCCCCCCTTTCGGCCACCCCCTTCCTCCTGCTTGTGTGCTGGCCAGGACAGAAGCCGCCTTTGTTGTTGCCGCAGCTGCCACTGTCGCATGCCTTCTCTCCCCAGTTCTATCCCTCATCAGCCTGGCTCGTGGTAGTCCTGTTTAGACTTTCATACGAGGCTCAGAGCGGGTGCAACGGGGTGGGGAGAGCAACCCTTTTCGCTTGCACCTTATATTTGGCACTGCGATGGAAGGAGGTGGGGCGAGGGGTTCTGGGACCCTGGCTTCGAGCCCCGGGTGAGGCTCTGCGGCCGTGGGTTGTACTCCGTTCTTTTTCTGATGGCCTTGAAATCGCTATTGTGCCGAAGCTGTTGCAGCACGCACGGCTCTTGCACATGTGCTGGGGTTGTGGTGTGTGTGGGCCCTGTTGCGACAGTGAGACACAGGTGTGACTAGTCAAGGTGGAGAGATAGACGTTCTGCAAGGCAAGTAAGGTAATGACAGCAGCTGTCCTGCATCATTTGGGATCTCCTTTTGTTCTTGCTGGTGCTGTGCTGTGTTTGTAATGGGCTCGGTATTCTTGCTTGTTAATTGCAGATGTAGCTTTGTGAGTGCAACTGTTTCCTGTCATCTGGTTGGCTTTACTCTGGAGTTTGATGGGAAAGATAATATTGTTGAAGCTGTGTGTTTCGTAGGCAGACTTAAGACTAACATATGGTTCCTGTTTTGAGATTAAAATAACATGTACTAGTTATGCCAGACTTTGTACTGTCTTATCCACAGAATAATTTAATCTCAAACAGCATCTAGCTACATGTAGTGTTAAGAATCCATGGAAGAGCGCAAACCTGATGTCACGTGGCACTTGTCAAAAATTATTTCGAGAAACGATATCTTATTGATAACAGACAAATTAACGACATGCCAATTACAAGAGTTGTATCTGCTTTTGAGTGATAGGTGTTTGTATAGGTGAGCAAAAGCTTCTTGGCTAGATGCAAGATGCGTGTTCTTGCAGCAATGCTTTGACGTCTTCTTTACTTTGGATTGCTGCAAGGCGGAGTTTGGCAGCCAGCACATGTCTTGAGTTGTGTTATTGGAACAACGAAAGCAGATTAGCCTTGGGCATGGGACTTCGGGACTCAAGCCACACTTCAGTTGTCAGCCGCTTTGTTTATGCAACCTCTAAATCTCCCTTTGGCTTCATAAGATCTACCACATGGTGCACTGTCTCTACAGTCACGCTTGGACTGCTTCCTCTTATTGCACCAAGCAACACTGGGTTACCAGTCCAACCTGTGCAGAATTGAAGCTTGGATGCTGAAGTTTAACAAGGAGATACACAGGCTCCAGATTTCATGCAAAGGTTTGAACCTGAGCACATTGTGGAAACTTCCACAAGTGTTAATGTCCAGCGAACAAATATCACTAAGCCACTCTCTCTCTCTCTTTCTACAATGTGCGTAAGATTTCTGTCTTTCTTGACCAAACCTGCCCAACATACTGGAGCTGTCACAACAGCATTTGCAACAATTTCTCACTATGTACCTCCAAGGGCTGCCTCCTGGAATAGATGCATCGGAGGCTGTCCATATGTGCATACCTTCTGGTTACATTGAAGAGCTAGGACACCATCTCTTAGGATTGTTGTTAGGCTGGTGCATAAAGCACACACTGCCCTTCTGCACTGCGCTCCATAAGCTGTCAGATAGAGATTATGGAGCTTCCATTGGGAATGTCCAAGTCGAGAGAAAAATTGCTGTGTGCTGTTTCGGGCAAGAACTTTTGTGACAGTTGCTCAGCTGGAAGGGTTTCCTGGTGTTTACATGTTGTTGCGTTTCGCCTGCGACACGTGGTTTTGCCGGCGCGACGGCGGCGGGGCGGCGGACATTTTGGCCCGATCGTCGTCACCGCAACACTCATCGCCAGGTGTTTCCAGGCGCGTCTGCGGCGATGCGACCGCCTAGGGATTTCGTTCCAGTCATTGTGCCCGAAACAGGCGATGCCAAAGCAGGGATCTCCTTCCAGTTATTGGGCCCGAAACAGGCGATGCCAAAGCAGGGATCTCGTTCCAGTCATTGTGCCCGAAACAGGCGATGCCAAAGCAGGGACCATCTTCTCGTTACAGTCATTGTGTCCGACCGGCAGCGCCACGACAGTGTGCTGCGCAGCGCCACGACAGTGTGCTGCGCAGCGCCACGACCAGGTGCTACGAGATCGTGCGCAGCGCCACGACATGGTGCTACGGCATCGCTACGACAGTGTGCGTCACCATTAGCCCATTGTACATTCACGTGCTCGTCTTTTGAGGGGTTCCTTCTTGCCCTCAACTGCGAGAGTATAAAAACAGCTGCCCCCGGACGCCAGAGGAGGGCTCCGATTTCTTCCGTTGAGTGAAGTGCTCTCCCGTCTCTCTACTTCGGTCAAACCTGACCGCCAACTCTTTGCGATGTTAAAATAAACAAGTTGTTTCGTTGTTACCTGTCGACTCATGCTTTGCCGGGACCTTCGGATGCTTGCAGTTGTACCCCAGGCCGCCAGGCCAACGCTACCCTTGGGGCTTGCGACCCAGGTACAACCACGGGCGTCAGCGCCGAGTTCCCAACAGATCGTACCAGCAGTCCGATCCAAATATCTGGTTGCCAGCGGTGAGATCGCCTACGACATCAAACAACTGTCTGCCAGCGGCGAGATCGCGACAACGGAGGCCAGCAGCAAAGAGATGCAGTTGACAGTATGCTGAGCAGCTCAACGACGATCCGGGAGCAGTGCAACGAGCCCTGTGTGACGACTGGTTGCCTGCAGCGGAACGACTGCGCGGAATTCCTGCCTGCGAGGTTTGGTGAGTGCGGGACTTTCTTCTACTGAGCTTTGCCAGGCTTTTTGTTAGTGTCAGAAACAGAGCTGGTAATTGTGGTTGTCGTTGCTGCCGGGTTAGTTTGCGGCAAGACAATAGTAAGCAGTAGAGAAAGCAGCATTCAGAGCAGCCATGGATTTGAAGTCGTTGCGCAAACCGAAATTGTTGGAGCTTGCAAGAGAGTTGGGTCTGGATGTCTCGGACAAACTCAGAAAACCTGAACTGCTAAAGGCTATTCTTGAGTTAGAGGCTGAGGATGACGAGCTGTCGGAATGCCTTGAGACTATTGAGGAGAGGTCAAAAAGACAGGAGCGCGAACTTAAAGAGCAGAAAGAAAAAGAAGAGCGCGAACACGCTTTGGAAATGAAGCGTCTCGAGGTAGAGATGGAACGCGCTCGTAATGGAAGTCAGGCACACGGTGCAGGAGAACGCGTATTGTTCAAAATGACTGACCTGATGCGGCCGTTTAAGCTTGGAGAGGACATTGGTTTGTTCCTGGTTAACTTTGAGCGAACGTGCGAGAAGCAGGGGTTCTCTCGGGAAACGTGGCCACAGCGCTTGCTCACTTTGTTACCCGGCGAGGCGGCCGACGTAGTCGCTCGCTTGGATAGAGAGGAAGCAGAGGATTTCGACAAAGTAAAATCGAGTCTGCTAAAAAAGTACCGGCTGTCTGCGGAAGCGTTCCGTCGGAAGTTTCGGGAAAATGAGAAAGGCAAAAGTGAGTCATATACAGAGTTTGCGTATAGGCTTATGTCGAACATGCAGGAGTGGCTCAAAGAAGAGAAAGCGTTTGGTGACCACGATAAAGTTCTGCAGTGTTTCGGGCTAGAACAGTTTTATAGTCGGTTACCGGAGAACGTGCGATACTGGGTCTTGGATAGGCCAGACGTGAGTACGGTGGCTAGAGCCGCTGAGCTAGCCGAGGAGTTTGTGACGCGTCGAGCTCGCGGAGCTAAGGACGGTCAAAAGGGTGAATTTGGCTCCAAGTCTGAGAGGCCAAGGTTCACGCCCATGAGATTTAAGGGGGACACGCGTAGTGAGGATGCGAGTGAAAGCAATCCGACCAAACGTAAAGAGACGGCAGCCGAAGCCGAACGCAGAAAGCGGTTCGAGATGAGGCGAGCGGGCGTTTGTTATACGTGCCAGAAGCCGGGTCACTTTTCGGCGCAGTGTCCGGAAACAACACCAAAAGTTGTGTTTTTTTCAATAGGCAGCACGGACGAGAACATGAAGCTTCTCGAGCCTTACATGCGAGACCTCCTCGTGAACGGGAAAGAGTGCCGAGTGCTTCGCGATTCCGCAGCTACGATGGACGTAGTTCACCCGTCCTACGTAGAACCCCATATGTTCACGGGCGAGTGCGCGTGGATCAAGCAAGCCGTGGAAGCTCATAGCGTGTGTCTGCCGGTAGCAAAAGTGCTTATTGAAGGACCTTTCGGAGCGCTTGAGACGGAGGCGGCAGTGTCATCTATGCTGCCACCCCAGTACCCGTACCTATTTTCAAACAGGTCCGATCACCTCCTGCGCGAGAAGGGGCTTTTGTTTGGTGAAGCTAGTGTTCAGGCCTTAACCAGATCGAAGGTTCGGGAGCTCGCTGCAAAGGCGGTAGTTGCGGGGCCGACGTTATCAAACAACGAAAAAGGGTCAGAGGCGCAGCAAGCTGATATTCAGAGCACGCCCGAACAGAATAGAATTGAGTCTGTAGCGTTGAAGGCGCCAGATACTGGAGAGGAAAATCCCGACGCGGGAAAGTTAGAAGAGCTATCTACTGATTTGCTCATCGCGCCTACGTCAGACGGACTTGATAGGTTGCTAAAAGTCAGCCGGACGGCTTTGATAGCCGAGCAAAAAAAGGATGGCAGCCTGGAAAACGTGCGCTGCAATGTCAAAGAAGGTATCGCCAGGAAAACTGCGCGTTTTGTGGAAAGAGGTGGAGTCCTGTACCGGAAGTATCTAGACCGCCGAGGAGTGGAGTTCGATCAGCTGGTCGTGCCTCAATGCTATCGTCAGGATCTGTTGCGCTTGTCACATGGGGGTTCGTGGTCCGGACACCTAGGAGTTAAGAAAACTAAGGACCGTCTCTTGCAAGAGTACTATTGGCCAGGGTGTTTTCGGGACGCAGACCATTTCGTGAGGACATGTGACACTTGTCAGCGGGTGGGCAAACCAGGGGACAAATCGAGGGCGCCGTTGAAATTGGTACCTATCATTACGGAGCCTTTTAGACGGCTCGTTATTGATACAGTGGGACCTCTGCCGGTAACAGCCACGGGGTACAGACACATTTTGACTGTGATCTGCCCAGCGACAAAGTTCCCTGAAGCAGTGCCGCTTAAAGAACTCAGCTCAGTTGAGATAGTTAATGCACTACTGTCCATATTTGCGCGAGTTGGTTTTCCTGCAGAAATTCAATCAGATCAGGGCACAGTGTTTACTAGCGCTTTGACGACAACTTTTCTCGAAAGGTGTGGGGTAAAGCTGCTACACAGCTCAGTGTACCACCCACAGTCGAATTCCGTTGAGAAGCTCCACTCCGTCATGAAGCGCGTGTTGAGAGCCTTGTGTTTTGAACATCAAACTGACTGGGAGCTGTGTCTGCCTGGGGTGATGTTTGCTTTAAGGACCGCGCCGCATGCGGCTACGGGGTTTTCGCCAGCTGAACTGGTGTACGGTCGCTCGCTTCGATCTCCGCTTCGCATGCTTCGAGAATCATGGGAAGGTAGGGGCGACGACCCAGTCGTGGTGGAGTACGTGCTTAAGCTCCTCGAACGCTTAAGAAGGGCACAGGAGTTGTCAGGTGAAGCAATGACAAAGGCCCAGCAGAGGGCCAAGGTTTATTATGATCGGACAGCCAGGGCCCGTCGTTTTGAGGTTGGCGATGAGGTCATGATATTGCGCACATCGCTAAACAACAAACTAGACGTGCAGTGGGAGGGCCCAGCGCGAATTGTTCAGAAACTGTCGGACGTTAACTACGTGGTAAGTCTGCCAGGAAAGCGGAAAGCACAGCAAGTTTACCACTGTAATCTGCTCAAACCTTATAGACAAAGGGAAGCAGTGGTGTGCATGATGGTAAACGTTCCTGAAGAGCTTCCGGTCGAGCTTCCGGGACTAGGCTCAGTGACGAACAGGGAAGACACCGGTCAAGTCATTAGTGACCTTATCAGTAAAGCACCGCTGTCGCCTGAGCAGAAAACCGAACTACACCAGCTATTACAAGAGTTTCAAGGTCTGTTCTCTGAGAGGCCTGGTAGGACTTCTGTACTTACTCATGATATAGAACTTACCTCCACAGAGCCAGTACGATCCAAGGCGTATCGGGTGTCACCCCGCCAGAGCGATATTATGGAGGCTGAGGTAAAGAAAATGCTACAGCTCGGTGTTATTGAGGCAGGTGAGAGTGATTATACCTCCCCTTTGATTTTAGTTGAGGTACCGGGCAAGGAACCTCGTCCTTGCGTCGACTACCGCAGGCTTAATTCCATCACTAAGGATCAAATTTGTCCGATCCCTAACATCGAGGAGCGCCTTGAGAAAGTTAGTAGCGCTCAGTTTATTTCCACCCTAGATCTTGTCAGGGGTTATTGGCAGGTTCCACTTACAGAAGAGGCTAGTAGGTATGCGGCGTTCATTTCACCAATGGGAACATTCCGTCCTAAAGTGTTGAGTTTTGGTTTGAAGAACGCGCCATACTGTTTTTCAAGTCTCATGGATAAAGTGTTGCGGGGACAGCAAGAATTCGCTTTACCGTATCTAGACGACGTAGCGATATTCTCCGCATCCTGGTCTGAGCATATGACACACTTGCGGGCAGTGCTAACCCGCCTGCGCGAAGCAGGCTTGACAGTAAAGGCTCCTAAGTGCCAGTTAGCACAGGCCGAGGTTGTCTACCTCGGTCACGTGATTGGTCAGGGTCGTCGCCGCCCCTCTGAAATAAAAGTGGCCGCTGTGCGAGACTTTCCGCAACCGCGCACAAAGACCGATATTCGGTCGTTCTTAGGTGTCGCCGGCTACTATCAGAGGTACATCCCTAGGTACTCTGATATCGCGGCTCCCCTGACGGATGCTCTAAGAAAGACAGAGCCTCAAACAGTCGTCTGGGACGAGACCAAGGAAAGAGCTTTTAGCGCCCTAAAGAGTGCCCTAACAAGCCAGCCTGTGCTACGATCGCCAGACTATACAAAAGGGTTCATTGTTCAGTGCGATGCTAGTGAGCGAGGCATGGGCGTTGTACTGTGCCAACGGGAAAATGGAGAAGTAGAACACCCCGTCCTGTATGCTAGTCGTAAGCTGACCAGTCGTGAGCAGGCGTATAGCGCCACCGAGAAAGAGTGTGCATGTCTCGTGTGGGCCGTTCAGAAATTGTCATGCTATCTAGCCGGCTCGAGGTTTATCATTGAGACAGATCACTGCCCTCTCCAATGGCTGCAGACCATCTCTCCCAAAAATGGCCGCCTCCTGCGCTGGAGCCTCGCTTTACAACAATATTCCTTTGAGGTGCGTTACAAAAAGGGGAGTCTCAACGGTAACGCCGATGGCTTAAGTCGAAGCCCCTAACGTAGGAATCAGCCTCAAAATTGTTTGTTACTGATGTTTTTCTTCCTGAGGCAGGATTTTTTTTTTAACATATTGCTTTATGATATGCTTTCTAGTGCAATTTTTCAATTTGTGGACGCGTTCTGAGTGATGCTAGACTACTGTAAGGAACTAGGCAGTGGTATAAAAAGGGGAAAGAGCCTGGCAGGGCTTAGTGAGGGTTGTGCCGTGCTTGCTGACTGAGCGGTTGAGTTTTCAGCGTAGTTCTAACGCTTGCCGGGAACGAGAACAAAAATGTGAACTCTCCCGAAGTCACTTTGCAGTGTCCCGTGCGAACCTGAACGAGAGAACGAGGCCTTCTCTGTGCGCTGCGCTCAAGAAACGTCAAGGGACGCCCGACTTCGGTTATGAGCATCATCGAGCGACATCCCTCCGGACAGCGGATGCAGTCCCCTGTCCATCGGGATCTCCTTTCCCCGGCGGGGCGGTCTGTTGCGTTTCGCCTGCGACACGTGGTTTTGCCGGCGCGACGGCGGCGGGGCGGCGGACATTTTGGCCCGATCGTCGTCACCGCAACACTCATCGCCAGGTGTTTCCAGGCGCGTCTGCGGCGATGCGACCGCCTAGGGATTTCGTTCCAGTCATTGTGCCCGAAACAGGCGATGCCAAAGCAGGGATCTCCTTCCAGTTATTGGGCCCGAAACAGGCGATGCCAAAGCAGGGATCTCGTTCCAGTCATTGTGCCCGAAACAGGCGATGCCAAAGCAGGGACCATCTTCTCGTTACAGTCATTGTGTCCGACCGGCAGCGCCACGACAGTGTGCTGCGCAGCGCCACGACAGTGTGCTGCGCAGCGCCACGACCAGGTGCTACGAGATCGTGCGCAGCGCCACGACATGGTGCTACGGCATCGCTACGACAGTGTGCGTCACCATTAGCCCATTGTACATTCACGTGCTCGTCTTTTGAGGGGTTCCTTCTTGCCCTCAACTGCGAGAGTATAAAAACAGCTGCCCCCGGACGCCAGAGGAGGGCTCCGATTTCTTCCGTTGAGTGAAGTGCTCTCCCGTCTCTCTACTTCGGTCAAACCTGACCGCCAACTCTTTGCGATGTTAAAATAAACAAGTTGTTTCGTTGTTACCTGTCGACTCATGCTTTGCCGGGACCTTCGGATGCTTGCAGTTGTACCCCAGGCCGCCAGGCCAACGCTACCCTTGGGGCTTGCGACCCAGGTACAACCACGGGCGTCAGCGCCGAGTTCCCAACAGATCGTACCAGCAGTCCGATCCAAATAATGTGGCTGCGTCATGTGCCCAGATTAGACTACCAGTGAGAAAATAAACTCGCACTTTTTAAAACAACCAGGTGATGCTGCATTGAAGAAACGTGAAACTTTCACGGATCTCGGTCTACCCTACCGATTTGCTGGCTAGCAGCTCCGTTTGCTACGGAATTACGCAGTGAAACAAGTAACGCTACCTAAATATGCTCAGTTTAAAAAATATACGCGCCTCGAGGCGCATCATTGCTTTATAAGCTTCATGAAAGCGTTCGGTCATTCGCCTGTATTGACAATTATCGTCGATGGTTCCTGCACAGGCAACCCAAGATGTGATGTCAGTACGTCTTTAGAAAAGCAACTGCAATGAAATCTTTGACCGCGTAAAACGAAATCGGAAGAGCCGACGTTTTGGGTACCGAAAAGGAAAAAAAAGACCGCCATTACCGGTCTACTGTTCATGGTGCGTCGGAAGTCTCGGGGGCTACGTGCAGGGAACTTGCGTCATATCCGCCAACCACAGCAGGCGCACATGTCGTCTGCCGAGGTGCAGTTTAAATGAGGTTAATGATGCATCGGGTACAGTTACCGCAGCCCCGTAGCATTGTTAAAATTGCTTCGACGGCATGCGTACTATACTCACTTATAACCAATTTCATCATCATCAGCCTGTTTTATGTCCGCTGCAGGACGAAGGCCTCTCCCTGCGGTCTCCAATTACCCGTGTCCTGCGCCAACCGATTCCAACTAGCGCCCGCGAATTTCCTAATTTCGTCGCACCACCTAGTCTTCTGCAGTCCTCGACTGCGTTTCCCTTCTCTTGGTACCCATTCTGTAACCCTAATGGTCCAACGGTTATCTGACCGGCGCATTGCATGACCTGCCCAGCTCCATTTCTTTCCCTTGATGTCAATTAGAATATTTTCTACACCCGTTAGCTCTCAGATCCAGACCTCTCTCTTTCTGTATCTTAACGTTATGCCTAGCAGTCTTCGTTCCATCACTCTTTGCGCGGTCCTTAACTTGTTCTCAAACTTCTTTGTCAGTCTCCAAGCCTCCGCCCCATATGTCGGCACTGGTAAAATGCACTGATTGTAAACCAATGTAGTCGAACTTAAATGTTCGTTGCAGTTTGAGGTGCAGCCAACTTGGCCACGTTACCGGTTCTCCTGCACTGTCTCAACGGCGTATCACGAAGCGGAAAATCGGCAGCGCTCTGAGCATACTCTGAGCGTGAGATAACCGGACCGCTGTGCTTGTTACGTACGACACTACGTGGCGCCTTGAGCGGCGCCGTATCTGGCGGTCAAGGGCCCGGAATGGACGCGCTCCGACTGCGCGATAGTGCAGTGAAAACTGCCGGGCGACACCAAAAAAAAAAAAAAAAGTAAGGAAACCGTCTGGACGATAAGGGAACACTGTTAACGGCGCCTTGGAACTCCCGTTCGCTCGCGTTTTGCCGCGCGCTTCAACGGTGCGGATTTTTTTTTTTTTTTGCCGGCTTTCTCGCGTCTGTGATTTCCGTTTGTTTGCGTCACCACAGTCGGCCGGTTTCCTTATTATGCGCACGAATTAGGGGACGCGCATCTCTGCCGAACTCCCCCCCCCCCCCCCCGTAAAGCTTGCGAATTCGGGCTCGTTATGCGATATTGCGAATGTTTCGTCAAGCTTCGCGAAAAGAAAGAAAAAACAAAATTAATTTTGTTCGGCGAAATAGTTTCGGTGTTCGACCTCTGCGACCGTACACTCTTAAGCAAAATTACACCCTTTTGCCACACAACGATAATCGTCATGTCTTGTCCGCATTTCCTTTCTTTAACGCGGCGAGCCCGGTACTTTCCAGTAACGAACGGCATGCGCGTTATCAGCATGACATAGCATTCCGGACAGAAAAGTGGCGGGCGCGGCGTTTTCGAGAAAGGAAACGCAAGCAGGGCAGATGACGATTATCGTTGTGTGGCAGAGATACACCCCAAAGGGTGTAACTTTGCCTAAGAGTGTATAACCCTTGGGAATCTTGTAGAGTTGTAGAAGTACGCCGGATGGGTACCTGCTTCGAGAAAGTTTATTTGGACAAGTTCCCAAAGACAGGCGAAATCGCCGACATCAGAGTCGCCGAAAAAAAGTCAATTTGATGTTGAAAACAGTGTTGCTTGCTGCAGTTTCCCTTGTTTTAAGTTTCCTGCCCCATTTTTGTGCTGCGTCTAACTGTAAATCATCGTTAAGAAAGTGTGTGTGCACATCTACAAAGTATGCGGGCTAGAGGCAAACATTATTTTTTTTCTGTTGTTTAAAACTTAATATATGTTCGCTTCTGTTGCTGCTTTTTTCCACGCAAGAGGGCGCAGACCTCGTCAAGCCTGATGA
This sequence comes from Dermacentor variabilis, assembly GCF_050947875.1. Taxonomy (NCBI): domain Eukaryota; kingdom Metazoa; phylum Arthropoda; class Arachnida; order Ixodida; family Ixodidae; genus Dermacentor; species Dermacentor variabilis. The sequence goes on from NC_134578.1 coordinate 56,368,208, forward strand.
ATGCTTTTCTTTAACGTATGCGTCCATCGCGGTGGTCCAGATGATACCGTAATAAAAGTTGATTGATTTGATTAATTAAATAATAAATTAAAAAGGGCGCCGAATCGAACAGGCGCGCACAGTCTGAACCTGTTCAGCGAACAATCGAGCTAGTTAATTCGTATTCGATGATCCTGGGAAAAAAAAGGGGGGGGGGGCGGAGTGGGAAGTGAGCGCAGCTAACCGATAACACTCCACAATGAGCAGAGTGGTCGTGCGGAGTTGTAGCGTCTGTATCGCCATCTTTCTTCTTTGTCATACGTTTTTATGCGCTGCCCTCCGTTTCAAGATGATAGGCTCTACAACTTGATTTCAGCCTTCGTTTTTGTAGGCTGCGAAGACGAAAAAGAAAATGGCGGCGTCTGTGTTGTCCGACATCTTTGTTTCTCGTACACGTTCTTGGAATTTGAGGGTAACCGCCTCTCTCGTTCACGCGAGAGCCTCGCAAAACAGTCCGTGTTGCACGTGGTCGAGAAATTCGTCTGCAGCACGCTGTATTTTCAAATGACAGGGCGTGACGCGTCTGCGTTTACGTTACGTGCTCGGACGACTGCGCGTTGTGATACGGTATAGAGCTCTCGACTTTCTCTAGCCTGAGCTATAGCGAGAGATTTTTGATACACCCGTATACATTGCTGTAAGAGAGGTAGGCTCTCGACGTCAGAATCCGAACTTTTATCTATAGCCCAAGCGAGATAAAAGTTTGGATTCTGACGTCAAGCGAGATGTGCCGACTCGAGGAGCTATGCCGGACGCCCAGAGTGCGTCGAAGAGCGAAGAAAAAAACTCTCCCTCGAAGTGTTGAAACGCAGAGCGGCTTTGTGCGCAAGCACAGAGGAATTCGGCTTTGCGTAAGGGAACGCTGTATTTTGAGGAGGCAGGTGTTTCGGCTCGTATTGAAAGTTTCTCGGAGAGTCACATATTTCTCCAGCGAGTTTGCGACACGCGTAACAGTATACCGCTTGCTAACAGCTACCAATCGCTTGATGTATCGATTCTTTTCGCGGCGATGCTGTGTGGGCGCTGCCATGTTTGATCACGTGGTGACGGGTTCATTGCTTGCCTCAACGCCTCCGTTGTCTCCGCGTTTACAATGGGTGTGTATGGCGCCGGTGCGGCTTAGGAAAGCTCTGTTTCGGGAGATGTATATCGTAGACGGTGACTAGGTGGACGACCCGACGCTTTGGCCGCAGCTTCGGATAACATGCAAAAAAGCGCTTTGGTGCGATCGGAGATGGTTGTTCGGCGCGTTCGTTGGGTCACCGGCGCGCGCGATTGGCCTGCTCCGCGCCGACCTCGCCAGCCGCGGGGCGCGGCCGCGTTTTTGGTGACGTCAAAATGACGACACGCTCCTGTCAATCATCCTCCCACCGAGTATTTCGTCTGCTAGGCGCCGAACCCGACGGGAGCTGGGAAATTTGGAGCGATCGTACGGCTTCGCATGGCGCGTCTGGTGGATTGGATTGGATCCCACCGGCGGCTGCGGCATAGCACGTTTGGATCCAACCCATAGTTTAATTCGAGAAAATGGCGCTTCCGTTGGGAACTTAGGTTGTTGCGCTGGCGTTTCTAGAGGAAGGAGGAGAGCGGGTGGCGGTGCGAAACGCGTTTGAAGGAATGGCAGAAAGTGAATTCCGGCGTCGTTTTTGTTTCTCGAAGCAAAAAAAATTCGTTGATTGTACAGAGAAATCGACCCCATCATCGGTGCCAGCGAGCCACTGGAATGTTGTCGCTCTCTCTTGAAATGTGCGCCACTCTTTCCGTCGTTTCTTTTTTCTTCTAGCTCTGCGCGACACCACCTAGGGACGACGCAGAGAAACTAATAGTTATAAATTGCAGTATTCACACGTACTACCATTTGAAAACGTGTTTGGGCTTGAGAAGGAAAAATACATTTCTTTAGATAAAGGTTTCGTTCATCTGGAAGACGAAACATTTCGTTTCGTAGTATACTGTCTGCAAGCAGACGACGAACAACGGAAGTAAACTTCCGGGGAGGTCACCGCTTCCTGATTGGCTGCTCTGTCCGCCCCGCTGTCACAAATTTTGCGTACTGCCACTTTGTGACGTTGCAGCAACCGAACAGAGCGCGTATCGAACAAAATATCTCCGATCGCGCCCCTGCTGTTCATGATCTGAGAATGCCTGCCCAACACACTCCAGCCCATTCTTATTCTTCTGATTATTTCAGTCTCGTGATCCGGATCCGCAGTCACTACCTGTCCTAAGTAGATGTATTCCCTTGCCATCGAACAGCAGTTTACCTATCGTAAACTGCTGTTCTCTTCCGAGACTGTTAAACATTAGTTTTCTGCAGATTAATTTTTAGACCCACCCTTCTGCTTTGCCTCTCCAGGTGGTCAGTGAGCATGCATTGCAGTTGGTCCCCTGAGTTACTAAGCAAGGCAACATCACCAGCGAATCGCAAGTTGCTAAGGTATTCTCCATGAACTCTAATCCCCTATTCTTCCCAATCCAGGTCTCTGAATACCTCCTGTAAACATGCTGTGAATAGCATTGGAGAGATCGTATCTCCCTGCCTGACGCCTTTCTTTATTGGGATTTTGTTGCTTTCTTTATGGAGGACTGCGGTGGCTGTGGAGCCGCTGTAGATATCTTTCAGTATTTCTACATACGGCTCGTCTACACCCTGATTCCGTAATGCCTTCATGACTGCTGAGGTTTCGACTGAATCAAACGCTTTCTCGTAATCAATGAAAGCTATATATAAGGGTTGGTTATATTCCGCACATTTCTCTGTCACCTGATTGATAGTGTGAATATGGTCTATTGTTGAGTAGCCTTTACGGAATCCTGCCTGGTCCTTTGGTTGACGGAAGTCTAAGGTGTTCCTGATTCTATTTGCAATTATCTTAGTAATTACTTTGTAGGCAACGGACAGTAAGCTGATCGGTCTATAATTTTTCAAGTCTTTGGCGTCCCCCTTCTTATGGATTAGGATTATGTTAGCGTTCTTCCAAGATTCCGGTACGCTCGAAGTCATGAGGCATTGCGTATACAGGGTGGCCAGTTTTTCTAGAACAATCTGCCCACCATCCTTCAACAAATCTGCGTTTACCTGATCCTCCCCAGCTGCCTTCCCCCTTTGCATAGCTCCCAAGGCTTTCTTTACTTCTTCCGGCGTTACTTGTGGGATTTCAAATTCCTCTAGACTATTCTCTCTTCCATTATCGTCGTGGGTGCCACTGGTACTGTATAAATCTCTATAGAACTCCTCAGCCACTTGAACGATCTCATCCATATTAGTAATGATATTGCCGGCATTGTCTCTTAACACATACATCCGATTCTTGCCTATTTCTAGTTTCTTCTTCTCTGCTTTTAGGCTTCCTCCGTTCCTGACTGAGCACGAGGTCGCGGCATCGAATCCCGGCCACGGCGGCCGCATTTCGATGGGGGCGAAATGCGAAAACACCCGTGTGCTTAGATTTAGGTGCACGTTAAAGAACCCCAGGTGGTCAAAATTTCCGGAGTCCTCCACTACGGCGTGCCTCATAATCAGAAAGTGGTTTTGGCACGTAAAACCCCAAATATTATTATTATCCGTTCCTGAGAGCATGTTCAATTCTATCCATACTATACTTCATTTTGTCAGCTGTCTTACAATTGTTGATTAACTTGGAAAGTTCTGCCAGTTCTATTCTAGCTGTAGGGTTAGAGGCTTTCATACATTGGCGTTTCTTGATCAGATATTTCGTCTCCTGCGATAGCTTACTGGCATCCTGTCTAACGGAGTTACCACCGACTTCTATTGCACACTCCTTAATGATGCCCATAAGATTATCGTTCATATCTTCAACACTGAGGTCCTCTTCCTGCGTTAAGGCCGAATACCTGTTCTGTAGCTTCATCCGGAATTCCTCTATTTTCCCTCTTACCGCTAACTCATTGATCGGCTTCTTATGTACCAGTTTCTTCCTTTCCCTCCTCAAGTCAAGGCTAATTCTAGTTCTTACCATCCTATGGTCACTGCAGCGCACCTTGCCGAGCACGTCCACATCTTGTATGGTGCCAGGTTTAGCGCAGAGTATAAAGTCTATTTCGTTTCTAGTCTCGCCATTTGGGCTCCTCCACTGCTCCAGCTGAGGTTAGATGTGTTTAATACTGTGCGCGAAACGTACTATGACAGCAAGCGGCGCTACTCCCTTTGTCATTGCTTAACAAGCGGTGCGCACTGTTGCCGACGTTCCGGGGCCGAATCACTGTCTTTGAAGGTTAGCGATACAACGGGGGCGGATGAGCGAATTTCTGTGTCCTTATCGCTTACACGTACCGACAGTTGCAGGAACGGTCCGCGAACTTGGCTACACAGATCCATTCCATTCGTTAATATACCAATCACTATTTTTGCAGTCAACTACCCCACACGTCTTCGATCCGTATGATTCAGTCCAGCATGATTGGAGCTCAGTGCGTTAGCGAAAGCTCGGTTGCATTTCCGACAGCTGATCGCACAGAAGCAAAGTCGAAGCGGTAGTGGTTTTGTATCCGTGCGCCGTCGCTGAGGCGATATGCGGCGCACCGCCGAAAGCGCCATCTCGTTTCTCTAGAACAAACTGCTCCGCGAAAAAGGGTCAATAGTAAGACCAGAGAATGCGTAAAAGTGGAGTGCAGGCGTCTTGCGTTTTGCTACGCGTCTCGCCGTCTTGTTCATGCAACAGGTGCGCACAACTCTGCGGCAATGTTTGCCCCCAATGCATTTGCAAGGATAGAGTGAGTGATAAGTGGTCTGTGCTTACGCAACATGCCACTCTGCGGCAAGTTTATTTACCCCAATGACATTGCAAGGATAGATTCACACGCAGCTATAACGACACCGATTTGCATTTCCCCCTCCTCCTCCTCCTCCTCCTCCTCCTCCTCCTCCTCCTCCTCCTCCTCTTCAGCCGAAGTGCGGCGAAGTGCTGAGAGTCGCGGACCGCTTGTTACCACGAGAGAGAGGGAGAGACGCGGTTGACAGCGGCTAGTCAAACTCCACTGCGCGGTATCGAGCTGCACGGTGAAGCCCGGTGCAAAAGGTGTCAAAAAAAGAGCAAGAACAAAAAAAAAATGGCGACCGATGAGCGAGCCGCGTTAATGGCGGCTGACGCTCGGTTCGCGGTACTATCCTCGTTCATGGGGAGTTTGGATCCGCGCAGTCGCGCGATCTCGTGGCATGCGCGTTGCCTTTTTCGTTCCTCGTTGTTGGTTGTTGGCGAGATGCACTTGGCTTTCCGACTTTCTATAAAGAAAGGGTGTAGAAGGAAGGCAGACTTCGTGTCCAAACACGCACGCACTTCCTCATTTGTGGCGGTTGCGGTCGCATCACGACTACTCTTGTAGAGGTGGGTGTATGTGCGGCTACATTCCTGTCGTTTTTTTGTTTTCGTCAGGAACATCGGTTCGCGGTCGGTTTTCTTTTTCTTTTAGCCGACGTGTAATCGGCGCGGTTGCATTTCGTGGTAGGCGTGTATAGTGCGATAGCTACGCATTGGCCGTAATTGGCATCGAGTGTGTGTACGTAGACACACGTCGCGGTCGGATTGTGCTCGTGTAATATGTACAGTCAACCGTAAAACTTTACGGGACGCAGGATCTGCCAAGAAGCTGAATTCTGGCGAAGCGTGGTCACATAGCCTCGAATTATATGTTCCAGCATGTAGTAGCCTTCGCCACCTAATTAAACACGAAGTGCCGTGCCTTAACAGTGCAGGAATTTACGTATGAAGGGGAAACCGCATCCCGTAAACTTTTGCTGTTGACTGTACACCCGGCCTAAAAATGTTATGGACAATGAAATCTGATCGAAAGGTTCACTATCCTCGCAACGCAGCCTGGTACCTGCATTTCGGGCCTCGACTTGAAGAAATGCTAACAATATTGTGCACAGTTTCACTTGCCACCGCTACAGGCTGCTCAGCAATTGGACGTTTTCTGAGGTCCCGTGGTCCGTAAACTTTTGTGGCGGAGTGTACGTATACAAGCGGCGGCGGCGTCCATGCCAAGCGAGGACGCGCTTTTTTTTGTTGTTGTCTCGTGTCGCCCGCGCGCTGCCAGAGAACGACTGCACTCTCGTGCGGTGAGCTCGGCTCTGGGTTCGCCGAAGCGCGAGGTCGCGAGTTCGACTCGCGGCCGCGACGCACGCAGTCACCCCCCCCCCCCTCACTCTCCCCGCGTATGGGGCCTAACGCTAGAACGCTGCGAGCGCACGTCGACGAAGAAACGCTACGCTGGCGCCACCGTGCGGACTTTCTCCGAAGCCGCACACAGGTGTCGACGGGTTCCCCACGAAAGCTACGGGCGGGGAAAACCACGCGCCCGTAGCTTTTCCTTCGTATAGCGACAGAAAGTCGTTCGCGAGTTTTAGAGACTCGGCTCAGACTACGTACGGGGCTCCGTGGTCTCGCGCAATTCCGCGACAGGAACAATGTGGCCAGTGTTAAAGACAACCTCACGTTCGCGAAGAAACCTTTGTTTTTCTTTATTCTTTAGAAAGGCCAGCGAATGTGCTGAGCGACGCTATAAACTTGTAAACCGCCCGCTTTGAGACGCGCGCGTGCTATATATATATATATATATATATATATATATATATATATATATATATATATATATATATATATATATATATATATATATATATGGAGGCTACAAATGGCTCCGTCTCCGCAAGTCCCATCGCGTGCAACCCCTCTTCCTGTTTCTTTTTTGTTTCCCTTTACTATTTCCTGCGTGTCGAAATGTTCCGAGCCTTGTTCGCAAGCCTTGATGTCGCAGGCCTTGATCGCCTGTCGTGCGCCACCCCCCCCCCCCTCCCTCCGGCGCGTCTGTCCGCCTGCGTGATTTTGTTATTATTGTTATTATTTCACCGCAGAGCTTTGCGTGTCCGGGCGCGCGCATCGTAATTATGTTCCAACTATAAGTGGTGCGCTCACGCTCACATCGTTTAGACAACTCACCGACGCGCGGACTGTACAACCTGTGCACATACTCAGGAACATGTGCGCGCGCGCACTCACGGGAACGTGTATACACATGAACACACACTCAATACTCAATACTCAATACACTCGCTTCCTCGCAGGAACCACACGGACAAGGGCTAACACAGCGCGCGCGTACACATAAACAAACGGGTTCATTAGAGAGCCCCTTTAGGGAGTTTTAGATAAGAGGACGCAAGCTTCGGGGGCCCTAGCTCTTGCACTCCCCTCCCTCCCCGACGCTTGCGTGTCCCTCATCTAAAACTCTCTATTCGTGCGATTCCGACGGGGGCGGAAAACCGCGTGCGATTCAGGTGCACATTAGAGAACCCCAGATAGTCGAAATTGATTCGCAGTCCTCCGCTACGGCACGCCTCGTAATCAGATTACAGTTCTCAAACGTGAACTCCCTCCTCTCCCCTCCCCCCCCCCCGTTTGCTAATAAAAAATGGTAATTATCGCGCCCACTCACACGCACATGCTCACGTACGTACACGTGCCGTTTCGTTCCGTGTTCCCACGTCGTTTGTGATGCGTGTTTGTAAGCACGCGCTGTTTACTTGACCTCGGGAAGGGAACCTCACGAAGCGTGCGGCTTGTTTGCGGCGAAAGGATGGCAACGACAGGGCCGGCCTGCCCCTTTCCGCTTCGTGGCCACGCGTCTTTTTCGCCTCCTCCGGCTCGATTCAGAGGCAGCCCGTGTAATTTACGTCGTTGTGCTGAATTGCGTGCGCGCTGATTGGGGGGTATAGGATGCAGTCGGTGCTTTTTTTGTCTTCCCGCGTAAACGACAATGAGTTATGATGGTATGAGATCTCGTGCTTGTATCGCTAGCTGGACTTGCTGCTACGGATTATCGCTTGCCCGCACGAGTTGCGGTCACTCGTTTTCCGTTTAATGGTGGGATGATAATTTTTTTTTTTTACCGTACACGCCTATATCTGTAGGCGTGTCTACTCCCCGCCCCCCCTCCCCCACCCCCCTTTTCTTTTTGGCGTTACCGCATGTTTTTCTTACCTTCTTTTTGTTCGTGCTTGGGTTTAACAGCGCTTGCTTTGGTGCACGGTTTGTACATTCCGCGTGACCGTGACCTTTTTGTATATTTAGCGTCCGCGGCAGTTCAGATGCAGCACCCGAAGCTGACTCATCGATCACTCCACTGAAGGGGCAGCGTCCAATGGTACAGGGGAAGTCGTTACTAATTAGTATTAGCTGTAATAATAGATTGCAGCTCGTATGCATTCTCGTCTCCTTGTATAAATGGACGCGCGTTTGGGCGGATCGCTAAATTTGGCTGCGGCGTCGGCTCTCGATCGCCTTGTTCTTGTGGGACTCTTCTCTCGCAGCGCTGTTTCTCGCTGCGCGAGCACCATATGCGTGGCCGTATACACCGCTGCCGAGCGCGGTCGTGCGTTCGATACCCGCGGCCTAGCTCCTCGCGATGGGGGCGTGGTTCGAGAATACTCGTTGGATTTATAGGCGTTGTGCCTAAGGAATGCCGGTGTGGTCCTTAATTCGTAAATCCCCCCCGCTGCTGCGTCCGTGGTAGCCGACTTTATTATTATTATTATTATTATTATTATTATTATTATTATTATTATTATTATTATTATTATTATTGAAAACGGATATACCATTGAAAGTCAGAAAAAGAAAGCAGGGAGCAGCCCAGAAACTGCCGCCGGAAGTGGCACACAAACTTTCCTACTCTTCAGAAAGGGATTTATGCACGCATAGAAATGGAAGAAGAAAAAAGGAAGAACAAACAAACAAACACACAAACAAACAAACAAGGTGATAGATCACAAGGACGAAAGTTTGGAGTCCAATTAGTACTATTGCCATAGGCATTTCTTCGTTCGTGCTCAAAGATTCAAAAGGTCAGCACTCTTAACACGTTCATTTTAGTACATAGCTCACGATCAGTGCAATTCCTTTGCCTTTTCGTAAATCCTTGCAGTTGTGCTAGCTACGTTTCGACTCTCATTAGCGTTGTTCTCCATATTGGGTGTTATACCACCGGCTCCATCGCTGGATTGATTCCGTTTCCTGCTATACACTATATACGGCTGACACCGCCCTTGCCGTGTACGTATAGACGTCGTTTAATATACGAGCGAGCGCCCGATATATAGCGAAAGTCGTTTCTCGCTCGATTGATCTCGCGTGGCAGCGCGGCGTTTGTACAATCATTAAAAAAAAAAAAGGTAAATAATTACCCAGGTATATTATCCGAAGTAAAAAAAAAAAATCTGGCTTGCCATTATACTCGAGTCACGTGATTATACTATATGCGGTCAAGGGCACCGCCGCGCGTTCGGCGGCGCAGGTGCTCGATTGCGTGTGGGTCACGTGCGTGTGTTATGCTGTTTCTACCCTTTGCAGGTTGGTCGTTAGGCTTAGAGTATCGCTTCCTGTGTGTGTGTGTGTGTGTGTGTGTGTGTGTGTGTGTGTGTGTGTGTGTGTGTGTGTGTGTGTGTGTGTGTGTGTGTGTGTGTGTGTGTCTATAATGTCGCGTGCACTATACGGTCCAATGAGCTGCCGCTGCACCGGCTCTCATTATTTTGCCGTTTCGCCGCGCATGTTACGCGCACGCTGTACGCATTTGGCCGTCAATCACTTTCGCAAACAAAAGGGGAGGAGGGCATAGCTGTCTCTCATCGCGTGCGGTGCGTTTGTTTTCGTTCGTTCGGCGTCTCTCTCTCCCACACTCCTCTGTGTGCACCACACAAGCGCGCACCATCTCTTGTATGTGTGCTATGTACACGCTCCTAGCGTTCTTCTGGGATCGCCTATTTGTCTTTCGCCGTGTTTGTGGGGCTTTCGCAACTGTGTATACGGCTTATTTAGCTGCTTGGTGCCGGAGCGCTCACGAATATATATATGCGCACATTGTCTTCAGTCTTTCTTTTCCAGGCTTACTCGGAAGCGATACGGGAATGATTACTCCCGGAAGTTACGTCGCGGTGCGTGTGAATCTGTGGTTCACGGAAGTTGTTTGCTCACGTTCTTGTCGGCGCGCTTTCGAGAAATTTCGCGCTAAGTTCACTTGTATAGAACTCTGCGTTTGTCACGGACGGCGGGAAGCAGCCTTGCAGTGCGTTTCGAATTCCCATCGCGAACACGAGGAGATGATCACTTGTTCCACATGCACGGAGATGCAGCTTTCGGCATCTATGTAACCGGGAGGAATGAAATGCCTTTCACGCGTTCGTAGCATATCAGCAGACAGTAAAAACACATTTGAAAAGCGATTGCGTTCTGTCGCGGTATTCGGGTCTGAGAGGGGGGGTGGGGCATATACGAAGGTCGCCGAAGAGGCAAGCTTAATACCAGAATTATCGATTTAATAAAGCGCCAATGGGGCTTCAATTAATTGTCATATTAACCCACAAGTGTCCTCGGCAAAGCTTGGCTATGTCCTGTAGCACCTTCGAAGCGCTGCTGGAGCAGATTAATACGGCAAGCATGATATCCTAGTATAGTCGATTTCTTTTACTCGTTTTTTTTTTTCAGGCACGAAGTGATTCGTCAATGTTTACCCCGTTTTGACGTGACGATCCCTCTCTGTCTCTCTCTCTGTCTCTCTCTCTCCCCGTCATCGGAGTTGCGGAGTTTTGCTACGTAATCGCCCCGCTTATCGCCAGCAGCACCCTGTCAGCATTCCGTGCTGCATTGTGACGTATGGAGGACGTGTTCTTTTTTTTTTTTTTTCTCGCGGGCTTTCGCGATAGCGTAAGAGAACAGCAGAAACGATCGTATAGTTCAAAGCAACGGGTCTGACCTTTCTTTCGATGCATTGGAGCGTTTAGAGACAGCTGGAAGCAAAAATAGACTTCAAGCGGGTCTATAGAAATAACCGAATAACCGAACGGATGTTATCTGATTGGAGGCTAAAGTCGAGCGAAAGAGTGAAATCTCACCCTCCACTAAGTACGTTACACATTACTGGTCACGTCTAGGTGACGTGTCCGCCGCTGCCCGATTCAGCACAAACGAAAATGCAGTTGTTCTTTTTTTTTTACCATCGCGAACGGGAGGATATCATCGCTTCTTCCACGTGCACGTAGATGCAGCGTTCGGAACCTGTGTAACCGTGATAAATGAAGTGCCTTTCGCGCGTTCGTAGCATATCAGTAGACAAAAAAAAAATAATAAACCGCCTCTGAAAAGCTATTGTGTGCTATGCGGTGTTTTCGGGTCTTAGGGAGGGGGGGGGGGGGGCGGAGGTCAGCCTTTATCCATCCATGCATCGCTCTTCGAGCGCACATTTTAAGGAACCCCGGTTGGTCAGACTTAATCTGGAGTTGCACCGATAGGCCGCGCTTCACAATCAGATCGTGGTTTTGGCACCTGAAACATCCAGAATTTAACTGATTTAGTGCGGGCTTGTTGGGTGATCGTTCGTATACCCGAGAAGAGTAGCGCTAAATCAGCCGAGCGCTGAGGACGAGAAATGACGCTCGGTTGCGTACGTGTCAGCCGTTTAGTCCATCGTCTGATTCAGCGCTGTTTAGCTATGTACATGCTGTTCGTTCTGAACGAACAAACCGACTTGTTCGAATGTCTGTCTATACACTGGAACAAAAACGGAAAGGATGATTATCTATACGTCGTTCCGAAATGTTCACTTGCGCGCAACCACCCTCCCATTTTCTGTGTTGTTACCACCCTCCCATTTTCTGTGTTGTTGCCACCCTCCCATTTTCTGTGTTGTTTTTCGTAAAGACCGTTTAAAAAAAAATTCTTTTTTAGTGATGCCTTCCAGGACAGCCGATATTAAAATTTTTCAAATCGTCTGTCTGCGCGATCACGGACCGCAGGAGCGAGATGTCGTCCTGCTTGATTGTGAGTAAGAAGGCATCACCACGTATATACGTTCACAGATATTCTCTACGCGATGTCTTCGTCGGACAGTATACTTTCTTTCTCTCTCTCTCTCTCTCGGTGGTCCCTTTCAATTTGTGCGAGCAGTTAACTTGTTAGGAGCTGTCGTCCGTGTCACTTCGTTTGTCAGCTGCACTTTTTTTTTTCATGTTCATTTTTTTTTGCGAGATGTTTTCTAGCGTGCATTGTCTGCGTAGTTGTCTAGCCGAGTTCTAGAGATGCTTGTTTTAGGGAGGGTAAGTGGTATTTTCCGCCGCCAGGGAAGCCGCTCGCTCCGCTCCAAATCACTAAAAGTCCGTGCAGTGCAGATGGAAACCGCGGTTGCGTCAGCCAACCAGAAAAAAAAGTCGGACGAAAGGCATGTTTCATTACTATCCGATTATTACGCTACTAATGTGCCACACTAGCCGACTCTGACGGCCCTCAGTGCAAAGCCGACGGGATAAATGCTTCGCGGAAGTATTAGTAGCTCGCAGTGGGGGAGAGCGCCCTCCTACAAAAGTCTGCGGAAGAGCTCAGCAGGCCCTCACCACTGATTGGCTATCGCGAGCCCCTATAGCCTTCGCTGCGCTGCACAGAACTGACCGGGCGCAGTGTAGGAAAGACACAGAAACGGCCGGTGTATACCGGTGGGAAACCCGCGCTGGTTTTGCTTTGCTACGCACGTCGAGGGCCTGGAAGTGGCCACTTTGATAGCTGGCGTACGCGAGCGGCTTGTCTGACTTATCGGTAATCGAGACGCGCGCTGGTCTTCAGTGCCGCGACATTGCGCTCGTTACCGTGTTGCTGCTAGCGTTGGTAGAATTACGTTCGAGTGACTCTCTCTCTCTCTGTTTGCTCCCTTTGACTGCATGTCGGCGATAACGAGATTTCCCGGGATTTGGAAGTACACCGTCGGTAACATAGCGCACATGCGATAGCGCAAAAGATTTCCCCCCGTTTTGAAACGCAGCCTGTCGTTTTCTTTTCTTCGTCGCTTCGCCTCCGAAAGTGAGTGGCGAATAGTTGGGAGCACCTCTTGAGCGAACGTATTCATCGTGTTTAAATCTTCAGTGAATAACTGTTTTGCCGCGCTACCTTATTTCTATTTTTCTTTTTTTCTTTCGGAACGCGTTTACACGAACAAAAGTTTTCAATCACTTAGGTATCTTTACGTGATTTGAATGTGAAAGCATTGTGACTTCTCTAAATAATTGGTTACGTCCATGATGCGTGACGTCATACATTGTCACGTGACCTTCGCAACTCTACCGCAATTCGCCTTAATGCACCTTGCCCTCATTTGTACCAACCTTAACCCACTTTAATTCACCTTTATTCACTTCACCACCTAGCTTGTTCTGACTTTAATTCTATATAACTACTGACGCCATACAAGACGTTGTTGACGTCACTGATGGTGATCCTTGTTACCACTCGTAGCTGACGACGCCGGCTTTTCTCCCTCATGTTACATGTAATGCTTTCGCATTAATAACGATCCCACGCCCGGAAATGTAATGAGTCTGACCAAATCCCAATTCGCCACATGGCATAAAAAATGAAGCGTTCTTCCATAATCCCCCCCCCCCCCATTTATTGTTTAGCATGTAGCAGCACATAGAGCTGCCCAACCTAGCACCATGCTTTGCTGAAGCTTTTTACCGGTTCTAACGAAATACGTGGGATCAAAATTTTCGCGTACGCTTTAACGGTTCAAATTATGGGAACCATGCCAAACAACATTCCTACAACACAGTCACCAATCAACACCAATACCCATAAAGCAATAGATCAACAATAAACAAAGAGCACACGGTGAGTGATCAAAGTATCTTTAGTATATTTCACGAAGTTTTAGTATTTTTTTTTCGGCTTCGACTATATAATATGCTTTACATAACGGAGGTTGGCAGCTAGGTCTATGGCTCTGAATACCGGACACGAGGTTTGCTACTACGGCCTCCCCCTGAAAAGAGCCTCCTGGCCCTGCGCATGTAAGACGCTAATCTCACGCATGTGGGGACGTTCGGGTACTTTTTTTCTTTTTCGCGTGACCGGCAGTACATGCTGTGTAACGTACACCTTCCCGAAGGAAAGGATGAAAAAAAAAGTGGTGTTAATGTGAGTGACAGCTCTTCTTTTTTCTCTAGATTCTGTGTCTTCGCTTGTGTATACATACGTACGGAGTTGTGTTCCTGCGGCTTATAACCGCCTGAATGAGGCTTTTCACCCCGCAACAGCGAGGGTGCGTGCAGCGGACACGAATCCCGTGGTAATCGATCGAAATGCTTTCGTTTTTTTGCTTTTTTTTTAGCGCACGTGTGTCACCGAGACATCGAATGGCGCATGTGACGCGAGCGCGTGCTGTCGTTCTTACCCTCCCCCTCCACCCTTTCTTCTTTTCGACGTGTGCAGAGGGAGAAATTGGTGGGGCGTACATGTACACGTGAGAGCTGTGACCGCGCGCATACGTAACTACGAGAACGTCTTTGGAGAAAGAAGAAAAAAAAAAAAAGCTGCCACCTGTTGACATTTTACATCTGTCACTCCGCACCGTGTATAGCTACTCCTTCCTCCCGAACCGCGCGTTTATGCATTTCATTGCTCCCTCCTCACCCCCACCCGTCTCCCACACGTGCAAGCATTGATGCGTGCATTATGTTCCCCGGTGGACGCCGTTATTTTGCGTGGATCCGCGGTTTTGCGTGCAGCACTTGCTGCGCGTATAAGCGACGTGTCAACCAGGTAGGTATGCGTTGCAGCGGCCAGAGGGCGCTGTACGGCGCCCTCATTTAAGCGACGATTGCAGCACTGGTGGAAGAAAAATCAGGGGGGAGAATTTATAGGACTGGAGTCGTTGCAAGTATAGCTATAATGGCGGAATGTGTATAGTGACAGGGGTTTTAAATGAGAAACTTGAGGTCGAGACCAAGTGGGCAAACGGCTATAGGTGGCGGTAGACGTAGTAAAACCTGGTTAAATCGAGCAGGCTAGGGGACTGTTTGTCCCCGCCCGGCTTCAAAGGGGATGGCAATGAACATCATCATCATCATCATCATCGTGACCACCTCAGCGTCGCCGACCCCAGCCGCTAGGGATGCAAAGAAAACGAGATGACACGGCAGGCATTTCAGCGACGACTGCATACGGCGACTTTTATTTTTGTTTTGCCGCACTTGTTGCGAATCTTGTTTTGCGAGAAGTATTACTGGTGTCTATGGAATGCCCTATTATTATTATTTTTTAATCATTTGAGACAGTACTCGCTGAGACACCCAAGCACCACCTGGCTTCATCGTATCATACGTCTGAATATTGCGCACCGCAATATTCAGGAATGTTCGTGGAATTCCGTAGAACGTTCGCGCTTGTAATTTCGATCGAAAGGACGCGCCGAGTCCCGCTCAGCGTGCGCACTTTGACATTTCTTTGCGTCTCGGATATTGCTGCCTCGCAACGACCGATCGGAGGTTTCGCCACGAATGCTTAAGCGCGTTCCTCCCGTTTTGCTTTCACCGCTGGCTATATACGTACGGCTGTCATATCCTGGCGTTGCTCTTAGCTGTGTATAAACAAGAACGTTTTATGCGACGTCGCTTGTATGCAGGCCCGTGGTCATAAAAAAGAAAGAAAGACTGCAATTCCTGGTAGAGCCATTTCACTTCGCGACAGCGATAACCTGCGGCATGTAGGCAATTTTCTTATACGACGGCAAAAAGAAAGAGCTCAGGATTGATAGCTTGCTTGAATCAGCTGGCCTGGGCAAGGTATGCAAGGCAGTGACACAGTAGTAGCTCTGTAGCACGTCATGGCCTGGAGGAGGTCTATATATACTGTCTATCGCCCGACTCTGTGCAGTGTAGCGAAAGCTGCAGGTCTTGTCCTCCAAACAGGAACGAGAACCGGCTGCCTGGTTCGGAGGAAGGGAGGACGCCGGAGGGCTGGGCTGTTTAAGCGCGCCGTCAAGCCTTCCGTGATCCGGCAGTTCCGTTCAGTCGGCCCCGTACACGACCGTATTAGCGGCGGACGGCGGAAGAGCCCCTCTGTGGTTCCCCGCGCCTTCTCGAACTGAGAGAGAGAGAGAGAGAGAGAGACGCTTATTTGAAGATTCTGCAGAAACCATCCAAGAAGATTGTGAAAAGGAAGCAGAGTTTCTTCCCGCTCCTCTGGTGTCATGGCGTCCACGCGTTGACGCCGAGCAGCGCGTCGCATCGCCTTTTCCAACTTCGGTTCCTGTTTCTGCTACAGTCAGTAATTGCCGTAGCACTCGGGGCCGCCGCCTTCGCCGAAGCACAAGGTTCGCCTAAAGCCCCTCCATCCACGGGCTCTATAGGTTCGCCAAGCTCTGTCGTGATATGAGTGCCTGTCTGACCAATCAGCGAGGTCCGGAGAAAGTGACGCCTTTCCCTCTCCCCCGGTGACCTATACATTCTGTCGGCTGGCTCCGGCTCTTTGAAAGCACTCTTCACTTACCTTCCGGCCACTGACCGCCACAAACCTGGCAAAGAAAAACAAAATTCGCAGTTTCGCCCGAAATGCGAAGCATCGATTGCGATAGCAAATTAGTGGACAGCTATCCGAAGTAAGGATAGTAGATTTATCGGCCGTATAAGCTTGTAAACATCGGCACACTAACTAAATTGACAAGCATGGTGTCACGCGCGCACAGCCAAACATGGAACACATCTCACTCGATGACCGCGGAAACTCGCTGTTGAGACGGTAGAGTGAGGAAGCGCGGCAGCAGCAGCGAGCGAATTGGCCTTCGTGCTGCCTGTCGCGTCAGCGCGAACTAAGCCTCGAAAACGCAGCCCGTGGCGGACTCAGATTGCTTTCAAGATACAGCGAGCGGGCCGGGCGGGCGCGCGCGGCCGCCAGGACTAGAACGCGCCCCCCTCCCCTGCGCCCCCCCCCGTAGACTGGTGCGCGACGTAAGACGGCGCGATTCCTCCTCGCTTCCCTCCGGTGCGTGAGCGAGATTGAGCCCCGATCGCTGGCTCACCCTCGCACATACAGCGTATACGGCGCGCGGCGACGATTTTACCGTCCTTGGACCTTATGCGGAACCTCACGGCGACGCCGCCGGCAGAAATGCGCCTGGAGTGTCAGTATAATTGCTATCGCAATAAACGAGGAGCCGGTCGTATGGCGTTTCTGGTCCTAGATTAAATCGATATTGCTCGTCGGTAGTTTCGGCAGCAATCTGTCATCGACGGTCTCTAGGCGGGCCGTAGTCTTGGAAAGATCCAGTCGTTCAAGGGGCGAAATTTGGTCACCTTTGTGTGCGTTCCTTGTTACGAAGTGCGATGCACCACCAGGCACACACAACAAGGACCAAGTGCGTGTCTTTTCCTAATCCCATTACGTCTCCGTCGACGCTTTCTTCGAAAGATCCGTTTCCCGACCCTGTCGTCGCGCTGCACGGATTTGGCGATACGCGGCGCCGCGTTCTGCTTCCCGCGCGTCTGTGGCCGCTGGCATCGAGGCGCCCCCTTTACCGCTTCTTCTTGGGAAAACGCGTGCTGTGGCGCGCGCGGCGCCTGGCGGCCAAGGGGCTTTACTGGCGCCTCCCTCTTTGTTGCGCATTGTTGGGGTGCGTGACAAATTCATCTCTGCGGCCTGTATGTGTGTGTGTGTTTGTCACTAGGTGCGCTTTCTGCCTCGCGCGTGTACGGTGTTGTTTGCTTCCACGTGTGTGTGTGTGCCGGGTAACCTTTAACGGGGCGCGTCTCGCAGCGAGACCGGGAAAGGGGGGGGGGGTGTAGACGAGGGTGACGGACAGGTCTCCGTTGTCGCGCCCATTGTCATGGTGATTTTCGGCTCAATGCGCGTCGTACGGGCGGAGGGGCGCCGCGCTTCTCCCCAGGAACGCCGAGGCAAGGTTCTGGGTCAAAAAAGAAAGAAAGCTAGAGAGACGAGCGCGTAGCGGCATCTGGTGGAGAACAGATGGCGGAACTCGGTCGCGAGACTTGGCGGGGAACCCCGTTTTGGTGCCGTGGCGTACAGGCACGGATGAGATGATGATCGTCTTTTGCTATAATTAGGTAAAGAATAACGTAATAAAGTGAGGTCTAACGTCCCCAAAGCAATGCACGTTTTTTTTTTTTGAGTGACGCGGCCGTGGAGGGCTCCGGATTAACATTTGACCACGTGGTGTGTCCCTTAACGCGCTCCTAAATCGAAGTTACAGTTTAGCCGATGAGTATAGCTATAGGCTATAGCTATTTGTTGGTACGGCATATCTTATTTTGTTGTAGCGCAAGCTGATCAAGGACAACAGAAAGGCACATGTGACACACACAGCGCTAACTTTCAACGACAGATTTATTTCCCGTTCTCGTCGCTATATATGTGCACCCTCGAAACGTCATGCAACACGTGCATAATTTTGGTAAAAATGAACAAAAATATAGACCGGGAACCACGCGTAAGCAGTTTTTTCACTCGCGTATTCATAGATATGTACACGTTGTCAGATCTGTGTGTGTCAGAGCTACCTTTCTGTTGTCCTTGTTCAGCTTGCGCCACAACAAAATAAGACATACAGTTTAGCGTCTCATTCCGCCAGCCATGGGGGACGCATCCCGCGCGCCGTTGTCGGGATTCGAACCCGCGACCTCGCGTGCTCGTCGGCAGAACGCCGCGCCCGATGAGCCGCCACGGCTGTTGTATCGGCGAGGCATTCTCTCATCTCCTTCCGACAACTATAGTAACGCCCCCGTTGCACATGCTGAGGCGTGGCCTCATGCGAAGGACGTCAGTCGGATTGGATGCAAAGAGACCTTTACGAGCGTCCCTCTTGGAAACAGCGTGGCGGCTGGTGGTGCCCACTTGTACTAGTTTGTCGTTGTGCGTTTCTTCGACGTTTGCTATTCTCGGCACTTCGGATCGACCCGTTTGTTGTTCGTATTAACCCTTTCGCTACCGCGCCTGTAGTAACCAGATCTATTTGATCGGCAGTTCTTTTTTTACCAGGCGTTGTTAAGAATTTCTATTGGAATTCTCCTACCAACAACAAAGCTGTATACACGCACCGTCTGTATTTGTCAGATTTGACGATTTTTTTTTGGCAGATTGGGGAAGCCTGGACAAAATAAAGCTGCCACTTGAAGGTATCGTCGATGCTCTATAGCGTCTAGTGCTCTTAGTAGTTCCTCTATTAAACGACACAAAAATATGACCTTTGGTCTACTCGGCAACTTCATTTTTAAAGAAGCGATCAAGACACAGAAGCTCGGGTTGTCAATCATCCGAGCAGACGTGTAACCTTTTTTTGACGATGCCTCAGACAACGGTAGACGCTTATGAGTGCGTGTTATTTTGATAATTGTGTTCGACTAATATCAAATGCAAGTTTATGTGTACAAATTATTATGAGCAGTCCTTCCCGTCATGTGAGGTTTTCATTCACATAAGAGCACGCAGTCGATTTCAGATCGACCTTCGGCCGATGCTACGCTAGCAGTCTAATCTCATATATTTTGATAGCGCCTTTGCAAGTGCCCGTATTCATTGCTCTACGATATTGTGCGACACTCCATATTACTGTGCAGCACTGTACTGGAATCGTACAGAGCATGTGTAGGCTCCAGCGCCAGTTGAACGCACACCAGAACACCTCGCTTACACGGAAGAGCTGATCGAGCGCAATATCCGAGTATGTGGAGGCTGCCTTTCGGTAATCTTTCGGCGCATATACTGTGGTTCGGATAATACGAATCACAAGTCGAGTACCAGTAATAGCTGCAGCGCTGCAGGAGCGGCGTGATTCGACCGTAGTCCGTGAGTCTACTCCAGCTCTAACCAGTTGTATACTTCTTGGTCGCACTTCTTCCACGCGGAACGCAATAGCCACGCGCTTTGCGCGCAAATGCGCGTGCCCCCTGACGTCACGCGTGGGCCACTGATAATGGGTCAAGGCTTCCTTATCCCGGCTTTATCGCTTTTGCTTCTTCCTTTCTCTCTATCTCTCTCCGTCTCGTAACGGCCGCAGTGATAGGCAATCAGCTACGCCGCGCCGTTTGAGATAGCGGGGACCGCGGATGGGGCTCTTCGCAACGAGTTTTTTTTTTTTTCTGGCGTTATCTGCACCGTCGCTTAGCCGTGCATAAGACGACGGCATGTAATGGAACGGTGGGCGATCGTGACGATTTCATCACACTCCCTTCCGCTTGCGAAAAAAACGTCTCGTCACACTTAATGACGCAGTGGGTATCAGTGCAGACACGTGGCTTGTGTCGCGCTTGCCGGCAGCGTGCCGAGAGAACACTCTGACGAATGATGTTACAGAGCAATCGAGCGGCGCTTTCATCGAACACGTGTCGCGTCGTCTCGGAAGGCCCAGCCTCGTGCCACTTTCGGTCCGCTTGTTCTCGATTGCCACTGCGAAATGTGTTCGCAACTTAGGAGGGAGACAGTGTATGCTGGTTATTACACTGTAAAGTTTACGCCCTTAAAAGTGAAAACGGGTGTAAATGTGTCTTGACTCACATTCTCATGGTGTCACTTATACACATCGCACCCTAAGGGTGGGAGTTATGGACACATGTACACCCTTTTCCATTTTTAAGGGTGTAAATTATTTTACAGTGTACGAGTTAACGGGGCCAGTCGTTGGTCCCTAATGAATCGCTGAGGCACGGCCGTGCTATTCTGCTTTTAGTGCGAATGGCATTCTTGACGTTGTCGGAGCAGTTATCTTTTCGTTTATCTAGCTATCCGATAAAAAATATTGTATTCTGCGATCCCGAAGGTATAACGTAGTCTAAAACAACAAATGCGGGTCGTTCGCGTGGGTATGTGGCACTTGGGTACGTGCCCCTGCGGCCACTGGACATGGGCCACTGGGTGCGCGCGGGCTTCACGGCGGCACCGCCAGATGGCGCAGCATGTCCAGAGGCAAGCGCCATGTAGGAGCCCGGCAAGCCTCATACACGAGGCGTTCAGGCTACGAATTCGCATGCTTGGATGTACTCGTATAGTCGTCGTAGTCGAGTTGTGCCCGAATTTTTTTTCGTACTCGTTTTTTTGTGCGTGTGCTAGTGTGCTCCTCAACATCGGGCCATTATTATTAATGTCAACCAACTGTAGCCCGACTCGCCATCTTGTTGCTCTCGGTGGCGCAGTGGCTGCATGGCCTCCGAGATTTGCGCGCGCGAATCTCGGAGGCTGTAGTGGCTGTG